>NC_047111.1:34502096-34809596 GCF_902500255.1 Thalassophryne amazonica | reverse complement strand
TGGAGAAGTAACTTTAATCGGATTACTGATTTGGAAAGATTAAAGCATTAGATTATTTGTTACTGAAAAAAGCGGTCAGATTCGAGTAACGCGTTACTAAGTAATGCATTACCGGCATCACTGCAGAGAGACAGATGTCTCTGTTCTATTTAGCTATTTCATGTTGAGTATGAGAGCATGCACTAGTGCCCCGCCTTTCTTCATTCATCGCACCACAGAACCATCTTGGATCCTGGATGGACATCTTCAAATCCTCCACCAAGAACAATGCTTTGTTTTTTTTTTTCACAATTGATTTCACCTGTTGATATAGTGTGATACAAACAGTACCCATGTTTCTTTTTTGGGGGGGTGAGGGGGTGAATTTTCCATAAATAACCTGTAGTTGAGTCTGTTGCATCCACCACTTACAACATAGAGGGATCTTGTGTAATCCCCACAAACCTGTCGTTCAAAGCGTTTGATGGATGGGAGGTTGCCATATCTATCAAAGATAGATAGTGGTAATTTTAATGCCTAAATCACTTTCAGTGTCAAAAAATATGAGCCATTATTTGTTGACCAAGGTCTTTCACTGTGGTATAAATTGATTAATTTCATAGTTGGAGGAGTGCCATACCATCAGTCACATTAGTTGTGCTGACATTAGACTCCAGAACCCAGACGCCATTGTATGCACCTTCTAGTTTCCTTGTAAGGTCAGATTTGGTAGTCTCTCTCATGATGCTGTCATCAATTTCATGTTACAGAACATTTTCTCAATTGACTTGTCTTTGGGGAAAAACTAGTAACCTATGTAACACAACTTCTGAATCAAATTGTAATGTGTTTGACATGATTAGAGCCAAGGATTTTTATATGAAGCAAATGTTTTGAGATTTGTCTGTGATACAGGATCTCAAAAGCGTTTTGTTTTTTGTGGAATGCAACAAACTCTTTTCAATAAAAGATCTGATTCTTCCAAAAATGAATGAAGACTCTTCCTAACTTCAGTTGATGCAACTACATAGCCCAGTTGCAATGTTGGCTCAGGCTGAAAGAGATTCCATCTAAAAACTATTGTGGAATTGAGATGCAGCAATCATGATCTTACAGACATCTTGTTCCTCTTTTGTGATGTAGGCCTTTCCAATTTCTGGATGAGTTTGTTTCTGTTGGATTGTCGATAGCTACCTAAGCGGGCTTTATAAAAAATAATTAATTAAAATAAATAAATGAAAAAGTAAATTTTCAGTATCTTTGAAAAGGTTTTATTAAAACCCAAATATACTGGACTCTGTTGTGCCTTATGTAAGCACGTTTACAACACTCAGACACTGCACACACACAGAGTGCAATGAGACATAATAGGAATATAAAATTTATTTGGTGTCAGCTGTGTATTTCAAATATTTTATAGCCTTTCGACTATTTTTTATTATGTTGAGAAAATGAAAGCAGTTCTTTATTTGATGTATCAGCAGTGATTGAGAAGTTCTAAGTCTGTCCCAGAAAAAGTAAGGTGTGGTTCCCCATCTTTTGCATTCGGAGAAACCTTTAAGTGACAAAAGCCAACTGCTTGTCCTCATTTTCAGCTAATCTGACCATAGTTTAAGACTTTTTGCAGAACGACACCCCCTCCTTTGAGTGTGATACTCAGAAGAGGGGATGGTCAGTCAATCATACAACCTCATGGTTTACACTCCACACATCCTTACACTTGTATCGACACCGCAAACTTTCCTGTATCTCACTTACTTGTTTTATTCATATGTTGTTGTGACTGAGACCTGTTACATCAGGTCTTAAGATTCACCCACTAATGCGAAACACACCTTCCACAACCTGAAAGATCACAGGGGGAATACAGGTATTGTGCTGCTCTGTTTGCAAAAAGCCATGAAATTTTCATCTGTATTCCTTGAAAGGTCAGCATGCTGAAGAATCTTTTATTTCACAGATTCTGTGGTGTCAGAGCATGACGGTTGCAATGCATGACTGGATCTGCTAACTATCATGTGACAATGCTTCGCCGCCGTCACCCCCACCCATGCCAAAGTAGGTGGAGCCTACACAGTGATACATGTGAGATCTGTACCCTCTTAAATGAAATATGAAATATGTTGTATGTAGTAGGGACAGGGTGATTATCAGCCCAGCCAATTATCGTATATCCCATCTGCAGGGCCAATTATTCAGCCAGCCAGTAATCGGCTAATAATTGGCCTAGCCGATTATTGGTCTATCCCTAGTATGTAAGTCCAGAGGCCCATTGGTGTTGGTGATTATCCCCAAATTCCATAGTGTCAAACGGATGGGAGTCTTCGACTACCCAAGTCCAACGCAGGTTACTTCCACAGGCAAAGCTGGTACCCATTTGGACCTTGATGGAGTGAGAGAATAGATTAACGGTCTGATTTACCGATTATCGGCCCAGCCGATTACCAGCCCAGCCAATTATCGGTCTATCGGCCCAGGTGATAATCGGTCTATCCCATTGGCAGGGCGGATTAATCGGCCAGCTGGTAATTGGCCAATAATCAGCCAAGCTGATTACTGGTCTATTCCTAGTATGCCCAAGCCCAACACAGGTTACTTCCCCAGGCAAAGCTGGTACCCATTTGGAGTTTGATGGAGTGAGAGAGTAGATTAAGGGCCTGATTTACCGATATCGGCCCAGCGTGTTCACACAATGGTTAAAAAAAAGACAATTATTGTTCCATCAAAGGGTTTTACCCAAACTTGTGGCTGCCCATGGAAGCCACAGAGAATTGTGCCACACAGATGTTTTCTCTGTGTGCTTTTTGTGTACAAAACGGATCACATTAGCTGCATTCTTCCCACACAGACTCATGACAGAGATGTACATGTGCACTGATGTGTGTGTTTGTAGTGGTGACATGGGGTGAATACAAAATCACTTAAGATGCATTTAACACACACACACACACACACACACACACACACACACACACACACACACACACACACACACACACACACACACACACACACACACACACACTCATCTTCAAGTGCTTAGTCTAATTAAGGGGCGCGGGGGGCTGGAGCCTATCCCATCAGTCATAGAGCGTGAGGTGGGGTACACCCAGGACAGACACCAGTCTGTCAATATGCATTTAATTGTTTGTTTTTTTTCATTGCGTGCACCACAAAGCTATAACACAGCTCACAAAAAGAAACACACTTTTATTCCAGTTTTCATGAAAGTGGAATTAAATTACTGTGTATCAGTGACAGTAATTATCAGGAATGGCACTAAAATATACTTTAGCATGGAAAATCAGAGAACTACATGTTATGCATGAAAATATTCATTCTTAACACAACAACGTGCAATAACTATTTAAATATACCTGACAAATACAATGAATGACTTTCTTGTTTTTTTTCTTCTGTCTATGAGGAGGCAGAGACATCTCGACTGCTGAAACATCAGTCTGTCAAGCACAATAATTTAAAATACAATAAATTGATGCAATCAGAACATTAAAACATTTCTTTTGACCTTGATGAATCTCATTGCATGTGGAAACCTCAGCTATTGACATTTTCAGAACTTTTGTCTGACTTAGTGCTTAGCTCAGATAAGATAATTATAGTGGGCGATTTTAACATCCACACAGATGCTGAGAATGACAGCCTCAACACTGCATTTAATCTATTATTAGACTCAATTGGCTTTGCTCAAAATGTAAATGAGTCCACCCACCACTTTAATCATATCTTAGATCTTGTTCTGACTTATGGTATGGAAATTGAAGACTTAACAGTATTCCCGGAAAACTCCCTTCTGTCTGATCATTTCTTAATAACATTTACATTTACTCTGATGGACTACCCAGCAGTGGGGAATAAGTTTCATTACATTAGAAGTCTTTCAGAAAGCGCTGTAACTAGGTTTAAGGATATGTTTCCTTCTTTATGTTCCCTAATGCCATATACCAACACAGTGCAGAGTAGCTACCTAAACTCTGTAAGTGAGATAGAGTATCTCGTCAATAGTTTTACATCCTCATTGAAGACAACTTTGGATGCTGTAGCTCCTCTGAAAAAGAGAGCTTTAAATCAGAAGTGCCTGACTCCGTGGTATAACTCACAAACTCGCAGCTTAAAGCAGATAACCCGTAAATTGGAGAGGAAATGGCGTCTCACTAATTTAGAAGATCTTCACTTAGCCTGGAAAAAGAGTCTGTTGCTCTATAAAAAAAAAAGCCCTCCGTAAAGCTAGGACATCTTACTACTCATCACTAATTGAAGAAAATAAGAACAACCCCAGGTTTCTTTTCAGCACTGTAGCCAGGCTGACAAAGAGTCAGAGCTCTATTAAGCCGAGTATTCCTTTAACTTTAACTAGTAATGACTTCATGACTTTCTTTGCTAATAAAATTTTAACTATTAGAGAAAAAATTACTCATAACCATCCCAAAGATGTATCGTTATCTTTGGCTGCTTTCAGTGATGCCGGTATTTGGTTAGACTCTTTCTCTCAGATTGTTCTGTCTGAGTTATTTTCATTAGTTACTTCATTCAAACCATCAACATGTCTATTGGACCCCATTCCTACCAGGCTGCTCAAGGAAGCCCTACCATTATTTAATGCTTCGATCTTAAATATGATCAATCTATCTTTATTAGTTGGCTATGTACCACAGGCTTTTAAGGTGGCAGTAATTAAACCATTACTTAAAAAGCCATCACTTGACCCAGCTATCTTAGCTAATTATAGGCCAATCTCCAACCTTCCTTTTCTCTCAAAAATTCTTGAAAGGGTAGTTGTAAAACAGATAACTGATCATCTGCAGAGGAATGGTCTATTTGAAGAGTTTCAGTCAGGTTTTAGAATTCATCATAGTACAGAAACAGCATTAGTTAAGGTTACAAATGATCTTCTTATGGCCTCAGACAGTGGACTCATCTCTGTGCTTGTTCTGTTAGACCTCAGTGCTGCTTTTGATACTGTTGACCATAAAATTTTATTACAGAGATTAGAGCATGCCATAGGTATTAAAGGCACTGCGCTGCAGTGGTTTGAATCATATTTATCTAATAGATTACAATTTGTTCATGTAAATGGGGAATCTTCTTCACAGACTAAGGTTAATTATGGAGTTCCACAAGGTTCTGTGCTAGGACCAATTTTATTCACTTTATACATGCTTCCTTTAGGCAGTATTATTAGACGGCATTGCTTAAATTTTCATTCTTACGCAGATGATACCCAGCTTTATCTATCCATGAAGCCAGAGGACACACACCAATTAGCTAAACTGCAGGATTGTCTTACAGACATAAGGACATGGATGACCTCTAATTTCCTGCTTTTAAACTCAGATAAAACTGAAGTTATTGTACTTGGCCCCACAAATCTTAGAAACATGGTGTCTAACCAGATCCTTACTCTGGATGGCATTACCCTGACCTCTAGTAATACTGTGAGAAATCTTGGAGTCATTTTTGATCAGGATATGTCATTCAAAGCGCATATTAAACAAATATGTAAGACTGCTTTTTTGCATTTATGCAATATCTCTAAAATTAGAAAGGTCTTGTCTCAGAGTAATGCTGAAAAACTAATTCATGCATTTATTTCCTCTAGGCTGGACTATTGTAATTCATTATTATCAGGTTGTCCTAAAAGTTCCCTGAAAAGCCTTCAGTTAATTCAAAATGCTGCAGCTAGAGTACTGACGGGGACTAGAAGGAGAGAGCATATCTCACCCATATTGGCCTCTCTTCATTGGCTTCCTGTTAATTCTAGAATAGAATTTAAAATTCTTCTTCTTACTTATAAGGTTTTGAATAATCAGGTCCCTTCTTATCTTAGGGAGCTCATAGTACCATATCACCCCAATAGAGCGCTTCGCTCTAAGACTGCAGGCTTACTTGTAGTTCCTAGGGTTTGTAAGAGTAGAATGGGAGGCAGAGCCTTCAGCTTTCAGGCTCCTCTCCTGTGGAACCAGCTCCCAATTCGGATCAGGGAGACAGACACCCTCTCTACTTTTAAGATTAGGCTTAAACTTTCCTTTTTGCAAAGCTTATAGTTAGGGCTGGATCAGGTGACCCTGAACCATCCCTTAGTTATGCTGCTATAGACTTAGACTGCTGGGGGGTTCCCATAATGCACTGAGTGTTTCTTTCTCTTTTTGCTCTGTATGCACCACTCTGCATTTAATCATTAGTGATTGATCTCTGCTCCCCTCCACAGCATGTCTTTTTCCTGGTTCTCTCCCTCAGCCCCAACCAATCCCAGCAGAAGACTGCCCCTCCCTGAGCCTGGTTCTGCTGGAGGTTTCTTCCTGTTAAAAGGGAGTTTTTCCTTCCCACTGTCGCCAAGTGCTTGCTCACAGGGGGTCGTTTTGACCTTTGGGGTTTTTACGTAATTATTGTATGGCCTTGCCTTACAATATAAAGCGCCTTGGGGCAACTGTTTGTTGTGATTTGGCGCTATATAAATAAAATTGAATTGAATTGAATTGAATTGAATGTGCCAGACCCACAATTTGGTGCGCTCAGGTGAACACATCCATATTTGCATATGCATAAAAGCAAATGTAAATGGACAATATGTGCAATTTTATACTTTGAAAAGACACAATCCATAATGTGCACTGTTTTTAAACCATCATGCACTCTTTAACCATGAGTGTTTGCACACATTTTTTCACACATGAACCTTTAGTAAATACGGCCCTTTGCGTCTTGTCCAAGCACACAGACATGTAGGCTGATCCACACTCCTGGAATCAAAATCCAGCATCCGTATTCCAGCTCCAATCCTACCAAACCATCTCATCATAGAAGGCAGCATTTTAAATTAATTTTCCAATGGCATTTACAAAAAATGGTGTTTTATGTTTGAAAATACAGACATTTGAGTGATTCTTTAAAAAAAAAAAGAAACAACGATAACCACTGAAGTACTTGCACTACTGAACATTCATGTTGTTCAAATAAAGGGTTTGAAAAACTTTGGGTGAAAGTAATTTGTCTGACCTGGTTGAGTTTAAACTACTTCAAATACCAACAAAATAGCATTTTTAAACATTTAATTTATAGCTTTATACATGTACTGTATGTATTGTGCATTGAAAGCAAGAATTCAATTATTTGTAGTTCAAGAACATAGCCTTTGAGTACTTTCATGTTTCCACCCAGCTCTGCACCTCGCTAAGTAGGCATTTTATTTTCAAGAGCTTTCTTATTAGGGAAGTACATTTGAGTTTTCTGACTTTGATAGAAATAAAATTGGGGGGGGGGGGGGCGTTTTGTTTTTGTGCATTACTGAAGTTGAGCTTTCTTTTTTGCAATCTTGTTAGTGATTTCTACAGTGGTACAATATTGAATGTATAATGAATGAATAATGATCATATCTTGAAGTTACCAACTTAGCTAATGGTTACAGGATGGATCACCTGGTTTGGGGTTACTGATGAAAGCATGTTTTTGCACAGTGGGTGATGGATCTTGTAATAGGTGGCTTGGGTGCAGATACTGCAAAACTACAATGATTATAGAGCCTTGATAATCACAGCAGCATCAGTATAGTTAATGTCACCAACCTGTTATTTAGTGTGAAGAAATTAAAATAATACCAAAATAGTAGGTGATATATTCATATTTGGCATCACGTTAACATGTTGTCCTCAAAGTTAATGTGTTGGAAGCTGGAAAAATGGGGATGCTGGGGGTCTTGACTGACTTTGATAAGGGCCTATTTGTGATGGCTAGATGACAGGGGCCAGAGCATCCCCAAAACTGGGATGTCCCTGGTCTGTTGTAGTTGGTACCCTACCAAAAGTGGTCCAAGAAGGGAAAACCCATGGCAACTGGCACAAGGGTCATGTGGGATGTGCTCAACAAACACATCTGACCCATTGAAGCCCCATTTCAAAATGTACATGATTTAAAGAATCCATCTTTGTGCCAAATACCACAGCCCACCCTCAGAGGTCTAGCAGAGTCTATGCCTGCCTCGACAGGTCAAAGTTATTTTAGTGACAACAGGGGGACTACACAAAATTAGATAGGCGTCATAATGCTGTATTCTGATTGGTGCATATCTGTCTGCACACAGTAAAGAGCCATGTTGGGAAAAATTCACACTGACAGTGGAGGTAAAATTAACCATGGTGGAGTGTGGTTGTACTGTGAGTGAAAACAAGGTGTTTCTGAAAATAAGCATCACTGGTCATAACAAGCACATAACTCAGCCAATGGTAAATATTTTATGCTTATGAATAAAATATTTTGTTTACAAATGTGACCTTGACCATCGGCCCTCTCGCCCCAAAACAATATATTGAAATCAGCTGTGCATCATGCAAACAATATTCCTCCTGCAGCCTTAGCATGGTGCGTGTATACAGTGGTCCTGATCCTAGTCATTTATAATCTGAACGAGGATCAAATTGCCTGGTTTTAGTTTGTATAACAATGAATTTACAAAGATAATGAACTTGTTCATTTCAAACATAGAGCAGCTAGCTGAGTGGATAAGTAGCTGGCTTGCCAATAGACCTGGGTTCAAATCCTTCTCATGTTACCTGTCTGTGTCCTTAGACAAGAAACTTAATCTACATTATCTCAGTCCACCCAGCTTCAAATGGGTACTGGCTTCAGATGGGGAAGTAACCTGTGTCAGACTGGCATCCCATCCAGGGGAGTTGTAGATTCTCATCTGCTACAGAATCTTGAGATAAGCTTTGGCATCAATAGGCATCGGGGCCTATATAAGACTTACTTCTCCTTTAAGCAGACAGATTAATCTTATTTCAATACTAAGATCATGTAGGTGTTTAGTGCTCCAGTCAGGTCTGCTCTGACAGCCTGTGCTTGAGCCGCATGTCACCTTGTCCACCACAATACAGAACCATCCTGGATCCTGACTAGGAACCACTGAGGCAGATTTCTGGTCTCACCTCTCAAAATAGCTATGTAGCAGCCAGGTGATGGCTCAAACTGCACATCATGAAATATGCAAATATTAAAGCTCATTTCTGAACATTGCATGAGATGTAACTTTAACAAACAGTGGTTTGCAAAAGTATTCAGCCCTTTGGTGTTGTGTGTTGGGGGGCGTGGCTGGCTGTGTGGTGTTCTTTTCTTTTCTTTGCTCTCCAGGTGGCATGAGGGCTGATTTGTCTGTGGAGAAGTGCTGGCTGAAGAGTCCTCACCTTATTAGCGTCATGTGGAACACCTGTGGCAGGGGCTCATGTGCGGCCTTGAAGACTTGCAGCTGGAGCAGATAATTGGATGGCGTTCTGCATATAAGTCATGTGTGATTTTGAGCAGAACTGCCGGGAACTCGACCTTGCGACGTTTCTTTGTGAGACGCTGAGGACCGCGCCTGGGTTTGACATATCGAGCCCGTGAAGCAGGGAGGGTGAGGACACATGCTGTCAGCACACGCTAAAGGTAATTAAGTGATAAGTAATTGTTGATAGTATCTTGGTGTTTTGTTACACAGTAACTGAGACTGTGAAGAGAATTGTGCAGCTTGCTTCTCACTGCGGTGGCGTGCAGGATAAGTGATCCTCCACTTGTTGTGAGAGGCTGCTCATTTGCATAAAGTTAAAAAGAAACATTGACCTAAGTGTGTTGCTGATAGCGTGTGTTATGCGAAAGATAGATGTGTATCTGCTGACTCACCTCACCTTCTCTTTGCTCCACAGAGAATCGGTTCGTCGTGTCCACCTGGGGGTGTTTGGCGGTGGTAGTGAGTCCAGGAGCGCCGGGCTTTAATCCTTGCGGGCGCTGGAGAACGTGCCACTTATCACTCCACCAGAGGGACGCTTTATGTTTTACATTTGTAAGCACAGGTGAAAATAAATTGTTTTCTGTTGGGAACCGCCTTCTGGTTATTTTAACCACTGGGTCCTGGTCAGACGCAGGTCCGCTCCTCAACCCGCGTCGACACATAACACTTTGGTATTTCATGCATTTTAATTTGTTTATGGCAATTCAAATACAAAAAGTAAATCAGGCTTCTCAATATAAAAAATTCTAAAATTATCTTGCTTAGACTCAAACTGAAAGTAAATCTCTACAACTTGATAAAAATTAATTAAAAAATATAAAAGCCAAGATGATGGGTTGCACAATTAATGGGCCCCTTTGGTATAATCCCTGTAAATAATCAGTTTCATGGCCAGTTTTCTTCTAGAGGAGGAGTTTCACTTTCTTTAAAGTATTCATCAACTTTCCCAGTCTTTTGTTGCCCCTGTCCCAGTTTTTTTTTTTTTTCTGGAACATATCTTATTGTTATTCAAACCCTCATCATGTCACAAATTACAGTTTTTTTTTCCTTTTTTCCCCCCAGCAACTCCAAAACACACCCGCGCAGCACAGTCTTCAGTACATATAATATCCCCAAAGGACAAATACAGAAAAAAACCCAGAGAGAAGCAGAAAAAGTGAAAAATTACAGACAACCAGGGCTCCCATACAAATTCAGTCATCATTCCGGGGCTTGGGAAGTGTCCCCCCAAAATATGTTCGCTTATCCTAGGTCCAACATAATCAAAGAATGGAGTCCATACATCATAAAATATTCCAATTTACCTTTAACCTGGTATGTCAGTATTTCCATGGGCAGCATATTGAAATATTCTTATGCCGTCCCAGCTTTTTGAAATGTGTTGCAGGCAAGGTTGAGTAGGATTACTTTGAAATAATACATGTGGATTACATGTATGTATGTACATAAATTTGGATTACTTGTAATCTTTGGAATTATGGAATCACCGGCCTCAGAGGATGTTCATTCAGTTGTTTAATTTTGTAGAAAAAAAGCAGATCACAGACATGACACAAAACGAAAGTCATTTCAAATGGCAACTTTCTGGCTTAAGAAACACTATAAGAAATCAGGAAAAAAATTGAGGCAGTCAGTAACGGTTACTTTTTTAGACCAAGCAGAGGGGGAAAAAAATATGGAATCACTCAATTCTGAGGAAAAAATTATGGAATCATGAAAAACAAAGAACGCTCCAACACATCACTAGTATTTTGTTGCACCACATCTGGCTTTTATAACAGCTTGCAGTCTCTGAGGCATGGACTTAATGAGTGACAAACAGTACTCTTCATCAATCTGGCTCCAACTTTCTCTGATTGCTGTTGCCATATCAGCTTTGCAGGTTGGAGCCCTTGTCATGGATCATTTTCTTCAACTTCCACCAAGATTTTCAATTGGATTAAGATCCGGACTATTTGCAGGCCATGACATTGACCCTATGTGTCTTTTTGCAAGGAATGTTTTCACAGTTTTTGCTCTATGGCAAGATGCATTATCATCTTGAAAAATGATTTCATCATCCCCAAACATCCTTTCAATTGATGGGATAAGAAAAATTCATCACTGAATATGACTTTGATCCAGTCATCCACAGTCCACAATTGCTTTTCCTTAGCCCATTGTAAACCTTGTTTTTTCTGTTTAGGTGTTAATGATGCCTTTCGTTTAGCTTTTCTGTATGTAATCCCATTTCCTTTAGGCGGTTTCTTACAGTTCGGTCACAGACGTTGACTCCAGTTTCCTCCCATTCGTTCCTCATTGTTTTGTTGTACATTTTTCGATTTTTGAGACATATTGCTTTAAGTTTTCTGTCTTGACGCTTTTGATGTCTTCCTTGGTCTACCAGTATGTTTGCCTTTAACAACCTTCCCATGTTGTTTGTATTTGGTCCAGAGTTTAGACACAGCTGACTGTGAACAACCAACATTTTTTGCAACATTGCGTGATGATTTACCCTCTTTAAAAGTTTGATAATCCTCTCCTTTGTTTCAATTGACATATCTTGTGTTGGAGCCATGATTCATGTCAGTCCACTTGGTGCAACAGCTCTACAAGGTGTGATCACTCCTTTCTAGATGCAGACTAACGAGCAGATCTGATTGATGTTAGTTAGATGTTAGTTTTGGGGATGAAAATTTACAGGGTGATTCCATAATTTTTTCCTCAGAAATTGAGTGATTCCATATTTTTTTTCCCTCTGCTTGGTCTAAAAAAAGTAACTGTTACTGACTGCCACAATTTTTTTTCCTGATTTCTTATAGTTTTTCTTAAAGCCAGAAAGTTGCCATTTGAAACACTTTAGTTTTGTGTCATGTCTGTGACATGACTGTGCTTTTTTTCTACAAAATAAACAACTGAATGAACATCCTCCGAGGCTGGTGATTCCATAATTTTTGCCAGGGGTAAAAAAGTCTATCTTGTCTTTGTGGTGTATTCAATTGAATATAGGTTGAAGAGGATTTGTAAATCATTGTATTCTGTTTTAAATTTACATTTCACACAACGTCCCAACTTCATTGAATTGGAGTTGTCACCATAGAGTGCCCATACTGTTTGTATTCCTTCATAATTTATGTAAATAAAGTTCAAGACATATTCACTGACTTGGAAATGTTCATGTATCTGTCCCCTGACTTGTCTAACAGAAAACTAGCAATAAAACTGATTATTTACAGGTATTATATCAAATTTGAATTAATTTATATCAGTTGGTAGAGATTCACTTTCAGTTTGAGTCTAAGAAAGATCATTTAGAAATTTTTATATTGAGAAGCCTGAATTTACGTTTTTGTATTTGAAATGCCATAAACAAATTATTAAATGCATGAAATACCAAGGGGCTGAATACTTTTGCAAACCACTGTATCATATGAAATGTGCCAGTAGAATTTGTTGTATGGTTTGAATATTCATTCATTTAAAAAAATCCTAATTTTAAGCTTCCTGTTATTGTTACTACATGCCCAGGTACTAGGCTGTACTGATGATCAAGATATGATTAACGTGCTTGATTAATTAGTGCATTGCTTTATCATAAGGCTGCAAATCGTGAACTGCATTTTGCATTACAAGTGAGCATGCACTGTGTGCTTCTTCTGATTGCTGCTATGTGGAAATATTATTGCACGTGCACACTGAATTATCTGAGTAAGATGTGTCACGCAGCACAGCTGTGAGAGTTGTGCAAATTTAGGTTTTCTTTCACTTGTATTTCTGGCTGCAGGATTTGAAGGGGAAAGACTTTATGATCAGCACCATGGACAGCTCACCTTTAACTAACTCCAGGTTTCTCTGTGTGTGTGTGTGTGTGTGTGCGTGCGCTCTGAATATCTTTTGTTCATATGTTGAGCCCATTAATTACTACTTCCTGATGAACAACATGCACTTTGTCAAATTTTTTCAGTTCATTCCACACACTATTCATGGAGAACTCACCAAAGCTTCCAGGACTCAGTTAATCAGTTACTTGGAAGTCAAATGGTTAATATTTTGTTAGTGTACTGGCCAATTCAAACAGGGAGCAAGCAGAACAATCTTTGTCAGAGAAGATTTTGATATTTTCCAACTTAATTGTCATTTACACATATGCAAAACATGAAGAAACACAATTCATTACCTAAGTCCAGCAGCGTACAGAATGAATAACCTTTAACAATCGATGGATAATAAATTAATAAATATAAAAATTATAATTAATAATTAATTAAATAATTAAATCCCAACTCGCTGATCCAATTGTAGCGGTACAGTGGTGCAGCAGTACAAATACAGCAGACAGCCTCAGCCAGGACATTCTAAAGCCTCACAGCCTCTGGGAAGAAGCTGCACTTTAGCATCATTGTTTTGGATTTGATGCTGTGCAGCCTCCTGCTTGGGGGAGGGGGGGGTGAACCATTCAAGTGTCGGGTGAGTGAGATCTTTCATGAGACATGAATCAAAGTGTCTTGTTTTGTGTTTGTTCTGGATCAAGATTACGTTCATGACTTCCAGTGATTGAATTGGTTGTGTCCTTAGGTCGTTGCTATCCAGGACCCAAAGTGGTTCCATGGTGTTGTGAATGTGGTAAAGTGGAGCACCAGTGCATGCTCTCAGGCTTGACTTGAATGAATTCCAGGGCTTGGCCATCAGAAGCACATCAGCATGTGATGAAAATATCAAACTTGTAGAGACTTCCATTGATATCAGCAGTGGCATTGGTGTCTTTGGGTTCTTACAATGTAGAGATGCCTGAGAAGATGTTGTGAAGTCCTGAGGTAGCTGGACAGAGGTGTCTGGTGATGCTGATGTCTTTGCAGGAGAATGAAGGTCCAAGCCTTTGGGGTCTTGGTGTTTCCTGTCTTACTGAATGATTGTGAGACTTGGGCCCAATCTCATTTCTCTTTGTACCCCTTCCTTTTGACCCTACCACTATGCCTACCCCTTTAAAACAAGGGGTAAGGTGAAGGGGTATGCCTCTAGCCCTATAAAATGAGACACTCCTCCGCCTTAGGGGGAAAAAAAACTGCCCGTCTCATGAGTTTGATGTCATCATGTTGCGTCACTTAAAATGGCATCTTCACTGTTTGTCAACATGGCAACCGAAGCACAACTTGTTGCAGTAGCCTGTTTGCACTTTTTATTTTCTTGCCTTTCTGCATCAATGCAAACAAATAGAAAGACTCGCAGATTTCTTCAACGCATCGCAATCGTGTCGGAGAATTTTGTGGTATTAATTATTAATTTAATTAAAGAAAGTATTAATAATAATACGTAGTATTAATAATTAATTCATTTGTAATTAATTAGTAATTAGTAGTCAAGCAGAGGCATGGTCAAAAACAAGCACAGTTCCAAAAGGAGACAAAGTACATGGGCTGAGGCAGCAAGGTCAAAAACAAAACAAGGTCAAAAACGGCAAGGCAAAACAGAGCAAGAACAAAGGCTGGAAGATGGACAAGAAATCACAACAAACTGGCAGGGAAGTGGTGAACTCAAAAGGCTTAAATAGGCAGAAGGTGATTAGGGGAACAAGACCTAGGTGTGGAGGAACAATCTGGAAGGGGGGTGTGGCAAACTAAAGGGACAAGACACACCCATACCAAACCCTGAACACCAGACAAGAGAGTACGGTGAGACAAAAAGCAAAGTGAAGAGGACTCAAGTAAAAGATGAACCTGAAGCCACAGTGATCTACATAAAACACCAAAATCAAAGGTGAACAAAACCCAAGACCTAATAAATAAGAAATAAAATAAAGACCCAACACCAAAGACTTAAGCCAGGAAACAAATGCAAGAATTAAAAAAGGGAACAACAAGAAAATAAATGCAAAGACAAAACTTGAACAGCACTAACGTGAAAAAAGTAATAATAAACAGAAAATTCAGTATAAGCCAAAAGAAAAGCAAACAGGAGATAAAACTAATGATAATACAATGACAGGACTGAAACTAGACACATGACTAAAGTATGACAAACAGGAAATAATTGATAACCGAAAATAAAACTAAAGAAAAGAGATAAACAGAACCAAACTATGATGAGACTTAAACAAATGACTAAAATATCATGACCAGATAAAAACAAGAGGGGACAAAACACGACCAGACCGGACTGGGGCCTAAACATGACATTCTCATTTTAAAAATATTTTACTGTCAACACAAATTAGAAGCAGTCATGTTTGGTCCTGAAGCAGGTTGAATTTTATGGATAATTTGTTTTTCACATTTTGCTTACGTTGTATTGTTTCAGCATTGAGCCAAACTGTCATTTTATTGTGTTCAATCCGTTATCCATAAATCACAATAAAACCTGCAACTTGTGAATGACTAAAAGCAAAATATGCTCCATTGTTTTGTGTGGTTCTTTGAATGGTAAATAAATCTGACCTTTTCCACTGTTCACTGCAGTCTGGAGTTTTTTTTCTTCTCCTGAAGGAGCTAAACTCTGGTGGAATTTCACAGTCCGCTGCTGGACAAATGGCACTGAAGCAGTTTATCACGGCAGGTTAACGAGCATTTCTCATCTCTGTGTGGCATTAGCTTCACACACTTCAGCACTTCACTGTTGTGAGGAATATGTCTCACTACGAAACCAGTGAGCCGTTTTCAGCCTGCCATAAGCAGCTGCTGATTTTACATCAGTTTTCAACCGGGGGGGTTATTTGAAAATTAAGATGACTACACTTTAGGGTGCCACTCAATATTATGGCCAAAAAAATGTCCACCTTTTTCCAGGTCCCACCCCCTCATTTTTTCCTTTTATGAAACATATTAACTGCTCCAAGTCTGATTCACATATATGGATATTTCCTGGTAGCTCAATGAACTGAAGTGTTTCCTATATTACATAATATAATTTTGCCTCAATTGACCAATCTGGCTATGAAAGTGGACTAGATGTAGAGTTCATAGTGTCAGCTGTCAATCCAGGTAAGGGTGATATCATTCAGTTCATTCGACAACAACTAACAGAGTTTCATCCCAGAGATGATTACTGTGAGCTCCTGCACTTGTCACTGTTGTTTCTAAGAGTTGACTGCAATGGTGATCTACACATTCAGGCTCCTGAGGCATTCCATCCAGCTAGATGATGGCAAAGCTCATTCCCAGTTCCAGCTAACTACACGTGAACTCTCGTCTGTTGGTCATTTCAACACATTTGTGATAACGTTCTACCTCAAGGCTTGGTTCACACGCATGTGTGCGTCATCTGCTCCACAAAATGATCTGCAGCTACTGAGTGAGCTGGACAACAAGAGAACAAATGAAGCTATTGATAAAGCTGCAGTAAAGTAATTCTCTGGACAGTGCATTGTGACATTTTCAGTCATTTTTTGTGTTAATGTGTCTTCATTCAAAAGCACTTATTATGTTCTGAAGAAACTGCTAGCAGCTGTGAGTTTATTTTAAGTATTTCTACAATATTCTTATGTTTATGTTAAAGCAACTGTTATTTATCATATCCAAATTTTTCCAAAAACTTTGATGCTCTTGAGCTACCAGTAAATATTATTATATATATCCAAATTTTATCAGCTTTTTTTTCTTCACATTCTGAACAAATCTGGGGGGGATAAAACATCAGGAACTTTATTTTTGAGTAGCACCTTTCTGGACATTAAGTTGAGATTACAGTGTGACAAAGATATACACACCCATTTCAAAGTGTGTGTATGTTTGCAGCAGTTTAATTCCATCTGGATTTGTGAAACGCTAAATTGCGAACGCTGAGAGCAAAACACGGGACATGTTCTGCAGCTGTGACATCCAGGACCAGAGATGTCTCAACAGCTGTTGGCAGCCTGCCACACCCCTGTTCTGTCAATGCAGAGACAAAGATGTCACTCTGTGATCACATGAGAGGTGCCTCGCCTGTGGGTGGGGTGGGTGCCCGAACCACATGCACACATGTGTTGGGGGGGAGCCAACACTGGCACACCACATGTGCACTTGGCAACTCCACAGGCGTGGGGGCACCGAGACAAATTTCACATCCAGCTCGACAGTGATTGTCTGCTGACTGTTGTCGTGCTAATAGTGCGAATGGCCACACATTTCCTAAGTGCCAAACGAGTGGTCTTAGATGTTCGTGCATGTCATCTGGAATTTAGCTGACAGCTGCCGCGAGAGGGTTCGATGGGCTCACACATCGCACACTCTGTCTTTCAGCCACTGGTGCGCACAAATAGTTGTAACAACAGGTGTACGAGGCATTGGAAGCAGCTACGATTTTACACGTATTGCATATGATTCCTGCTTCAAGCGCAATTTGACCACATTCGTTCTTTTTGTGACGGGTCCCTTACTAAGTTCAAAAATCAGCACATTGTTAAATCAAGCACTGCTGGCTGCACATATCTAGAAGATGAAATTCCAGACTATAGTGACACCAGTTCATGATGTGTTGGTGGTGTTGTCATAACATGATGTTACCTCTACGACAAATGGTAACTGCAGTTAATCAGTATAACCTTTCATGACCTCTGTCGCCTGATTGGCTGTTGAGCTATCCTGATTTTATGATGTCTTTATGACCTGTGCATACCTGCACTCATGCCATTTGATTACAAATAACTGACATAAGCTTCACATTGTCTCTTTAGCCCTATTGGTTCTGGAGACTATAGAAAAGGTGTTTTCCTGATCATATTTTGGATGACCTTCACCTTTGACCACCATGGAGTTATTTTGTGCCAACCCTATCTCTCATGGCATTCCGTGGTGGCATCGCAAAAAGTACATAAATCTATTGGCTCCTGATACTGTGAGGAAAAGAGCCACATTTTCAAGACAGGAGTTAAAGGAAGGGAATGGGTTAGGTTATGGTTAGGGTTACAGGAAGGGGTAGGGTTAAATATATATATATAAAAAAAGTGCGTCAGGAATATGTGACTCATTTCATGACCAATCACGAAAATGTGAGACTTGGCTGTTTGTGCACGCACACACACACACACACACACACACACACACACACCACAACACCACACACACACACACACACACACACACACACACACACACACACACACAACACACACACACACACTCACTGCATGCAGAATTAGTTATTGTAGTTCAAAGCTCAGCTCATCAGACTAAAGTCACAGTGCTCCAATTTATGGTTAAAATACAAATTCTGGACTCAAAATGGGGCAGCACAGTGGCTTAGTGGTTAGCACTGTTGCCTCACAGCGAGGTCTTGGGTTCACTTCCCGTGGCCTTCTGTGTGGAGTTTGGATGTTCTCCCCGTGTGTGCGTGGGTTTCCTCTGGGTGCTCCGGTTTCCATCCAAAGACATGCAGGTTAGGTGGAATGGTGTCTTTAAATTGTCCATAGGTGTGTGTGTGGGGTGTGTCTGTGCTTGTTTGTCTGTTTGTGGCCTGCGACAGACTAGCGTCCTGTCCTGGGTGTACCCCGCCTCGCGCTCTATGACTGCTGGGATAGGCTCCAGCCCCCCGCGACCCTTAATTGGACTAAGCGGTAGAAGATGAATGAATGAATGGACTCAAAACAGGGGTTACAATGCCCATAATAATCCCATAACAGAATAATCAGGTAATGTCAATAATTTAATTTAATGTGTTACGTGCACTTCAGTGATCTGATTATTGGGGGGAAAATGCACACACACAGTGTGGACATGTAGGATTTTTTTTCAGTTTCAATTTCAATTTATTTTCATTTATACAGCACCAAATCACAACAAAGCTGCCTCAAGGTGCTTCACACAAGTAAGATCTAACCTTATGGGTTTATGTGTTTTTCTGCTACAGTGATAAATCACTTGGTATTACATTTCTTATTTGCTTGGGCTGTCTGTTACATGGGCAACAACAAGCCTGCAGTTATTTGGGGAATAGAAAACATTAAACAGTGTGAGCTGCATGGTGCAGGTAATCACCTCCATTGCAATGAAAATCCAGTTTTAGAAATGTTCAAAAAATAATGACAAAAGACAATTCCCACAATTTTCCAAAAAAACTAAACCCTCATTGATAAAATCTCAAAATTGTCTTCTGCTGAAGAGTGAAACATGCTTTCATGTGCTTCATGTCATCATCTGATGAAGATTTCTGCTCACAGAATAGGAGGGTCGATTACTGCATATTCTACCCACTTTGTACTTTGACCAGTGGTTTAGTCACAAATCCAACGTACCTCAGGAAGTGTGCTGACGAGCGTGAGACCTCACCCTCTCCTCTTTCACAGACCGTGCATCAAACCTGGACATTCTCAGCGTCCGCTGCTGATGAGATGGCTCCCAAGACGACGATCTCACCCGTCTGGTCACAAGGTCGAGTCTCTGGCAAATGCACACTGTGCACTTCAGTCTTAAATGCCAACATACTCCAATCCCTCCAGATGCACCTCAGCTGTGAGTCCTGACGAGTCGCAGGTGATCAGGGTGAAGTCCTAACAGCCTCAGCAACACAGCCACTCAGTCCCAAATGCACGCCACCTGGGAGGAAACACAAAAGGCAAACAAACCGGCAGCCAGGCCCCCCCAGCAATACAACAAGAACCCTTAATTGGAAACACGTGAATGTCATGATTGGGTATAAAAGGAGCATCCCCAAAAGATTCAGCCATTCACAAGCAAAGATGGGGTGAGGATCACCACTTTGTGAGCAACTGCATGAAAAAATAGCCCAACAGTTTAAGAACAATGATTCTCAACGTTCAGTTGCAAGGAATTTAGGGATTCCAGCATCTACAGTCCATAATATAATCAGAAGATTCAGAGAATCTGGAGAACTTTCTACACGTAAGCAGCAAGGCTAAAAAGCAACACTGAATGCCCGTGACCTTTGATCTCTCAGGCGGCACTGTACTGGGCTCAGGAACACTTCAGAAAATGATTGTCAGTTAACACAGTTCGTCGCTACATCTACAAGTGCAAGTTAAAACTCAACCATGCAAAGCGAAAGCCAAACATCAACAACATCCAGAAACGCCGCCGCCTTAAATGGACAGACGCAAAGTGGAAAAGTGTGCTGTGGTCTGATGAGTCCACGTTTCAAATTGATTTTGGAAATCATGGACGTCGTGTCCTCCAGACAAAAGAGGAAAAAGACCATCCATATTGTTACCAGCGCAAAGTTCAAAAGCCAGCATCTGTGATGGTATGGGGGTGTGTTAGTGCCCATGGTATGGCCAGCTTACACATCTGTGATGGCACCATCAATGCTGAAAGGGACATCCAGGTTTTGGAGCAACACATGCTGACATCCAAGCAACATCTTTTTCAGGGATGTCCCTGCTTATTTCAGCAAGACAATCCCAAGCTACATTCTGCACGTGTTACAACAGCGTGGCTTCGTAGTGAAAGAGTGCCTGCACTCCAGACCTGTCACCCATTGAAAATGTGTGGCACATTATGAAGCGCAAAATACGACAACGGAGACCCCGGACTATTGAACAACTGAAGTCGTACATGAAGCAAGAATGGGAAAGAATTCCACCAACAAAGCTTCAACAATTAGTGTCTTCAGTTCCCAAACGTTTATTGAGTGTTGTTAGAAGCAAAGGTGATGTAACACAGTGGTAAACATACCACTGTACCAGCTTTTTTGAAATGTGTTTCAGGCACCCATTTCAAAATGAGCAATTTTTTGTCACAAAAACAATAAAGTTTATCAGTTTGAAAATTAAATATCTTGTCTTTATGGTGTATTCAACTGAATATAAGTTGAAGAGGATGTGCAAATCATTGCATTCTGTTTTTAATTTACATTTTTCACAATGTCTCAACTTCATTGGAATTGTACACACATAATGCAATATAAGTTCTGCTTCAGCGTACTGTTCCCTGCAGGCTCAGGATAACACTCTGATGTAAGGAAACTGCCTACCACCGACCTCAGCTAATGAGACAATATGCTGCCCTGTCATCACACTTTACTCATTTTGAATGATAGATTCATTACTAATGCATCATACTACAAATGTGACCACATGCATATATAACTTCATTTACATAAAGGATTTCTAATCTGAATAGAATCTGAGCAGAATGGAATCAATTTGATAAGCGAAAGCACATGTAAAGTATGTTGTGTGTGAGATCATATAGAGTAGCCCGTATAACTGTTAAAGTGCAAATAACAGTCAACAGTTCTGACAAAAATTGTGAGTACCTTGAGCTATTATGTTTGCATTTTGTAAAGCGATGGCCTTTACCCTCACAGTGAAATCTAATCTCTACAACATGACTAAATGAAATCAAAAACATAAATGCCACAACCAGGGGGTGTGCAAGTAAATATACCTTTAAGTTTAACACAACTGAATGGTTGATGGATACATGTTCATGTTTTGGACTCTATTGGTGACCGTCTTTAAGAAATACAAACACTACGGTAAACTGTATGTAGGAGGCGTTCTCAGTTATAGAAGGAGACTAGTGAGGAAAACCACCAAGACACCTATGGCAGCTCTGCAGGAGTTATCAGCTTCTGTTGCTGTGAGTGGAGAAACTGTGCACGATGCAACAGACAAGTTGCATTGTGCGCAGTTTCTCCAATGACAGTCATCCCCTGCTATTGAGGTGTGTGCCACTACTGAGGTACTACCTAGATTTACAGAATTTGATAGTATCTCTCTAGACATGCTGACGAAACTCGTAACGTCAACAAAAAGCACAACCTTTTTATTTGATCCTATACCAACAAAACGTTTAAGGACCTGTGGCCCACTCTTGGGCCGATTGTGCTGGAAATTATTAATCTCTCTTTAACTTCTGGATTTGTTCCTAAACGTTTCAAATCTGCAGTGATTAAACCATTACTTAAGAAACCTAATCTTGACCCTAGTGTATTGAAAAACTATCGGCCGATATCAAATCTATCATTTTGCTCTAAAATTCTGGAAAAAGTGGTGTCACGGCAGCTCATAGACTAGCTTACTGAGAATAATCTCTTTGAGCCACTGCAGTCTGCTTTTAGAAAATATTGTACCACTACGGTTCTGCTGCTGTTAGTTCTCAGTGCTGCATTTGATACAGTGGATCATCATATTCTACTTGATAGGCTGGAAAATCATTTTGGGATTACTGGGAGTGCCCTTGCATGGCTGTCATACTTGACCAGTCGTTCTCACTGTGTTTTGTACAGTAACACTACCTCTAACCTTAGTGACATGAAATTTGGGGTTCCTCAGGGGTCTGTCTTAGGCCCCCTGCTTTTCTCCCTTTATATAGCACCCTTGGGCAGATATTGCGGCGTTTTGGGCTTACCTTTCACTGCTATGCAGATGATACTCAGTTATATATGCTGATAACTGCTGGTAATCTCGTTCACATAAAATCCTTAGAAGATTGCCTTGCAGCAGTGAGAAGTTGGATGTCTAGAAACTTCCTACTTTTAAACTCTGAAAAGACTGAAATGAAGGTTCTTGGTCCAGTGAGATATCGGCATCAATTTGACCAGTTAACACTCAGCCTAGGCTCGTGTGTCATACATCACACTGACAAAGTCAGGACCCTTGGGGTAATTTTTGATCCTTCGTTGTCCTTTGGCCTCCATATTAGAAATATTACTAGGACTGCTTTCTTTCACCTGCGAAATATAGTGAAGATTTGTCCCATCCTGTCTATGGTTGATGCTGAGACCCTGATCCATGCGTTCATCTCTTCTAGATTGGACTACTGCAATGTTCTATTTTCTGGTTTACCGCAGTCTAGCATTAGGGCTCTCCAATTGGTTCGGAATGCTGCAGCCAGCATTTTTGACACAAAGCAGAAAGTTTGGCGTATCTTCACTGGCTTCCTGTCCCAGTGAGATCAGATTTTAAGGTTCTGCTACTAACCTATAAAATTATTAATGGACTGGCATCTCCCTACCTAGCTGACCTAATTAAACCTTACGTACCGGCCCGGGCTTTACGTTCTCAGGGTGTAGGACTACTTTGTGTCCCTAGGGTGAATAAGAAGTCTGCAGGTCATAGAGCTTTCTCTTATCGTGCCCCTGTTCTGTGGAATTGTCTGCCTGCGTCAATAAAACAATCAGATTCTGTGGATACTTTCAAGTCCAGACTTAAGATGCACTTATTTTCCCTTTCATATGGCTAGCATACTGGTACAGTTTTGTTTTATGCTTTTTACTCTTTTAATTCATGTTATTAGTAATTGGAGCTGGCAGCGGCCTCAACTTCACCTAAATTCTGGGTCTTTTAGTGAAGCTTAGGGCTAGCGGTTGGCGATCACCTTAGTATTTCTTCTGTTTTTCTTGTTGATTAATGCTGGCAAATTATACAGTATTTTTTGTCTTTCTGATGCCTGATTCTGTTTTTTCTCTGTTTAAGGTGCAGCTCCATCCAGAGATGGGAGTTGTGTTTGTGTTGGCGACCCTCCTATCCTGTGCATCAACAGAATTTTTTTGTATATTTGTCCGTGAATTGTTCTGTGAATTATTTTTGTAATTTATGTTTGTAGCATGGCCCAAGCAGAGGGTCTCCCCTTTGAGTCTGGTCTGCTTGAGGTTTCTTCCTCAGAGGGAGTTTTTCCTTACCACTGTTGCTCTGGGGGTTGGTAAGGTTAGACCTTACCTGTGTGAAGCACCTTGAGGCAACTCTGCTGTGATTTGGTGCTATATAAAGGAAAATAAATTGAAATTGAAATTGATTTTTGGGCATTGTTTCTGTTATAGATTACTCCACTAAGTGCGAAGACAGGATTGGACCCCAAGATGCAGGTAGCCAAAATGCAGCAGGTAAGGGTAAAACAAAGTTATTTATTAATTCAAAAGGGTGGCAGTGATTCAAGAACGACTCCAATCTCCCATTTCCCCAAAAATGCTGACAGTGTCTTAGTGAAGGAGAGAGAAACTCAACAAATAGACAAGTCCAAAATTCTTCAACTGATAAACTGACTAACAACAAAGTGAAACTCCAAGATCCTTCAACAAGGTGAACAGACAAAATGGTGTGAATCCAAAGAGAAAGACAAATGTCCAAAAGAGACAATGATACTCACAAACCCAGGGAAGAGGAGGTGAGTGACAGGAAAAACAAATAAGACTGAACTGGCACAATATGGACTAGATTTGAACGACATAAACAGGATTGAACTAAATGACTCACAGTGAGGGAGTGAACTGGTGTGACTTAAATTCAAAACATAATTAACGAGGGACAGGTGTGGATATAAGGATAGGAACAGAGGAGGCACGAGGGAGGAGATCAAATAAGTGTACAATGAATAGAAAATAAACAGACAATCCGAGAAGAACAAAATAAAACTCGATCATGAAGCAACAAAAGTGCACAACAGCCATACAAATGCTGAGAAGCAAATAAAGACAATAAGCACCTGAAATACATACACAATGTGAATGAGGGGTTGGGCCCTCACATGACAGCTGTCAGAATGCCCCACTTCTCTGACACCCGGGCGTGGCTGGACCAGAAGCAGCAAGTGACAGTCTAACATTAATGATGAACAACAGATCGGAGCAACATAACAAAGTCTAACATAAAATAACCAAAACCCAGGAGACATAAAGGAGCCAAGACGGACCTGAGCTGGATTGCGAGGGCAGGGCTCCTGGACACCCGGTGGAACAAACAGACACTGTGCACACACACACACACACATGCACATGCAGGATATGGGAGCGGAGGAGACAGAGTGGGCTCCACTGCACGCATGCATCACCTACATTCTCTCACACAGATGCTCATCCACACCCACGATCACATATAGAAAAGGAGGGCGAACAAAACAGGTGCAGGGAGGCGTAAGATGGGGCTTTGGAACAACACACTAAGATCCCGGACAGAACAAAATCCTAACAGTTTCAATGTACTTTTATTATTGCCATTTATTCTTTTATTATTAGAGTTTATTTTCTTTAGTGTTTTCATTCCTGGGAAAGCCTGAGTTGTCGTGAATTCTGTGCAACATGTCCTTTAATTTCTAATTGTGTAGGATATGGGATTAGTTTGACTGAAATACATAACAAATTTGGAGATTTTAAAAATTACTCTTCATGGATTTTCACACCTTAAAATTTCTGATAAATGACAAACTATTTGTACAATAATCAGAAGGCTATCACCAATTTTGTCTTTTGTGTTGTGTTGCAGACACAAAATTGACGAGTGGCCCAGAACTATTTAAGATTATCCAATGTAGTCTAACTTTCTTGTTCTAGCTGACAGGAAGTGGCACCCGGATGGTCTTCAGCTGCCTTACTCTACAGTATCTCAGGGTCTCCAACCCTGTTCCTGGAGATCACCTGCCCTGCATGTTTTCCATGTCTACCTGCTGAAGTCACACCTGATTTTTTTTAATTGCTGTTATCCAGTTTTCCATTGGCTGAGCACACCTGAGCATTAATGACCTGGGAGTGGAACAGGGAGAGTTAGAAGACACGCAGGACAGGTGTTCCTCAGGAGCAGGGTTTGAGACCCATGCTCTATCTGCTTCCAGGCTCAAAACACTAGGCCTTCACAGATGCTCTTCTCCATAGCTTTGTTGTAATGAATGATTATTAGAGTTTCTGGTACTCAAACAACAGCCTGGCCATTCTTCTCTGACTCATGGAATCAACAAGACATTTTGACCCAGAGAACGTCTGCTCACTGGATGGTGTTTCTTCATTTTGAACTGTTCTCTGTGGAGCCCACAGATGGTTTTGTTACAAATTCCAGTAGATCAACAGTTTATGAAAAACTGAAAGCACATTAAAAGTCAACTTTCTTCACCATTGTGATTTTGGTTTTGAACTTCATCAGCTCCTCACGTCCATATCTACATGCATGCCTGTCACTTGATTGATTTGATTTTTTCTTTACTGAACAGTTGAATGGGTGTACCTAATTAAGTGACCACTCACTCACTCACTAATTTTCAAGTGCTTACTCCAATTAAGGGCCATAGGGAGCTGGAGCCTATCTCAGCAGTCTTAGGGCATGAGGCAGGGTACACCCTGGACAGGATACCAATGTGTCACAGGGCCACATATAGACAAACAAACACATTCACACCCACATGTATACCTACGGACAATTTAAAGTTTCCAGTCCACCTAACCTTCACGTCTTTGGATGTGGGAGGAAACTGGAGCACTCAACCTTCTTGCTGTGAGGTAACAGTGCTAATCGCCAAGCCACCATGCTGCCCCTGAATGTTTAATTATTATAATTTAATTTGATGATTAACAGCAGACAGAAAAATTACATCATTTTACAAATAGTGTCATGGTCTGCCTCCCAATCCTGTTTTTAATCTATTTGTATTTTGTGAGTTTTTTCCCCAGATGGCACACTCAGAGCCAATTCATACCTGCTGCGCCTCACTGCTCATCATGGCCACACACTCAGACTTTCAGCACATCGGTTGCCAGATGCATGACGATCATCTTCCTAGTGTTCCAGTCCTGCCTGGTGCATTCCGAGACTCCTGAGCTTGACCTCATCTTCCTGCTGCTCCCATGCACTAAGACAATTGTGCTTTCTGATAACCTGGCCAGCTCTCTAATTTCCGTATTAGAGTGTATTGTCTTTGCTGGTGTTCCAGACGCTATCCTGCACGGCTCCCACGCTGCCCTGATCCCTGGCTCCATGTCTACCTGCACAGCAGCGTCACTTTGGAACTCTCCGGCTCTCAGCTTAGAGTGGGCGGCTCTGCTCCACTCCAGCTAAGTTCCATCATGTCTCTGTAGGATTCTGCTCTCACTCATTCCTGCCTGACTGTGTGTGTCTAAGAACTATTCCCAAGAACTGTATGAACTCTGACATTGAACTGTTCAAGCTGTCAAGTCCCCCTTAATTGGAACTGCGTCACAGATGCGCGGCACTTGACCTCTGACCTCAGAAGATAATTCATGAACTGAATGATTCCTGAACAGTAAACTAGCTCGGGAACCTGCAGCTCCCTATTTCCCATCACCACAAGCGGGCTGACTCTCCACTCTGCAGGCACCCCTAGTGCAGCATTATTATTTCCCGTTTTGTAAATAAACATCTTTGCATTCACAGCCTGTTCTGATCCTTGCTCCCAGCATTTGCTTCCATAGACTGAATGGGTCCGGCCCCGCCCATACCTCTAACCCTAACAAATAGGTGGTATTAGAATGTTCCAGATCTCTGCTGTGTAATTACCAGCACGTGGTGCTGCTGCACTGCATGGCATATTTATTCATTCATGCAAGTTAGGTGAATTGGAACTTTAAAAACTGTCCAGTTTTCCCTTCTCATAGAGATCTTGATCTCAATGTGACTAACCTGGTTGAATTAAAATTAATTTCCTATGGAACCAGCCACTGCATGGCATATATATTTTTTAATTTATTATGCAATGTTTTAATAAAATATTTTTCAGATATTACACCACATTTTGGACTTGAAGCCTTTGGTAAACGCATGTTTAAAACGAAAACAGTTCATCCATTTGAATAAAAATGTATATTCACTAATGATTTGAAGAATTTGAAAAAACAGGTATCATGGCTTCAGTGTTAGAGCCAAACAGGGCAGTGTCGTCTCGTTTGAACCCCTACGGGATACTTGTGGGATTTGACCATATTTGGGGACAGCCGGCAGAATCCCTGGGTGGAGTGTGAGAGTTTCAGCACAAGCCATTCAGCCTGGCTCGATAAAGCATACTCGCCATCACCTAGCAGGACCTGCCGGTTTAAAAAGTTTTCTGCTGAGAACCCATCCTCCGAATGGTTTGTCCTGATACTCCCACACTCTACCCGGAGTATTAGTCTCTTCCAACAAACAGCATCAATTTCCAATGGGAAAATGGTGCAATTTTTTTGTTTTCGGCTGCAATCACTGAAGCAGTCATGAACAGTAGGGTTTTTTTTTGGTTCCCAGTGGAGAAAGGAAGACAAGGCAAAGGGGTAGAGGCCATGTCAGTAAGTGTTAGGTAACCAGAGTAGTTGCGTTTCTCCTCACCTGCACAACCACCTCAACACGTTTGAGGTCCGGGTCATAAATAAACCACAACACATGTCCACTTTCCACTGCACTGCCACTTTTCTTCAAATTTTCACTTTGTTTGCATGTAATCTGCCCAAAAACTCAGAAAAGTGCTGTGTTTCTGTCCCTGGAAGTAAAAAAATGAGGTCATATGCATCATAATTACCCCTTTAGTGTCCGCACTCAAACGAGGCTGCGCTGCCAATTATGTCTTTTACACAGACTTCTTGACAAATATGTCTGAAACTGAGAAAGCTGTGTTTGTTCTGAATGTTTTCATGTCCAACTCATGGGTATCATACGAAAAGAAAGTATCTGGAAAGAGGACTGAAAGTGTGGTAAAATCGACAAAGTGCCATTGGACCCTAAAATGATTAAATAAAACACCTGAACCAAGGTTACCTGAGGAGTTTGTGTATCATTTGTTACACCTCGCCTTGCCCACGCTCTACCCCTTTGTCCATTAATGGATTGACCAGGAGTCAGGTGAAGTCAGACACCGCCAAGATGGTGATATTTGAAGCCGTCCCATTTAAGCTTCAGACCAGTTCTTCAGATAACCTGTGGTTGATTTCACATACGGTTGTCCAGTACTATACAGTCTATAGGAAACACCCACACAGTCTGTGTTCCTGTAACCTGATGCGTTGTGCTGGTCTTCCCACTTGCACTGTTAAAATGTAGAACACCACAACAAAAAAGAGCAGCGTTTTCAAATCAATCATCTCCACTAACTCTGCCTGTCCTGCACAGTTTTTCATTTTCCAGACACTAAAACTCAGACATGCACGCACGCACACACGCACAGTTAGGTGCCCACTCATGCCTGGTAAAAGGTCATTTTTGCTATTAAAGGCTGTTTTTCACGTCAGTTCTGCTTTATTAGATAAGCAGATTATTGTGACAGCATAGATGGAAAAAAGTGATGCAACAAAGTTCACTTCTGTCTGCCTGCTGGAGATGCAGTGAGCTCAGCCCCCGAGACGCTGACATCTCCATAATAAATGTCCCCTTAAATGGTAACAGGAAACAGCGGGACAACCGTTACCTCACCCTGGGTGTGGAGCGAGAGCTGGCTTATTGTTTTCTTTGTCCTCTCTGTCGGCACACGATGGTTATGGATATACAATACTGATGGCAACTTCCATGATGGATGGCACAGCCAAGGCAGGTGACTCCTGGTGGTGTTTTGCGCTCACTAATTAAATGACAAATTGTCATACAGGAAATGTGCATTTGCCCCTGGAATTGCCAAACATGTTTTAAATTTGTCACTGTTGGATTTTTGTGTGAGGGCGCTATTCAGCCACACAAACCATTCACGGATTTGTTTTCTTCCCATTGAGCTAATATAGAATGAATACTTCACCTCATGTACTGAAATGTGTAACCACACCATATGATAAATGACAATGCTGTTGACACTGCAATCAAGGAACTAATCTCCAGAGTATCTCATATCTCTCAGCCAACAAAGATCCTGCCAAAAAAAAGCACCTGTGGTGCATGATTGTGACAGCCCAGTCACAAAAAATTTTACTATTCTAACCCTACCCCTACCCCTTCCCCTAATCCCCACAGACACCCCCCCCCGCCCCCGTGTCACCCTGCATTTTGTGATACAATCACAAAATCAATTCATGGCACTATGACAAAAATGTGCAGCATTTTGTGATGGTATCACAAACTAAAAGATTGATTCACTTTTCATGATGCCATCATGAACTGGTGGGAGATCGGATTAGTTTCTAGACATTGGTTGAAAGATATTTGCAACAGTATTGAGTATTGAAAAATCAAGCTATATGCCAAAACCTCTCTAAATCCTGCACAGGTACCCATAAAATATAGTATAGATAGATAGATAGACAGACAGACAGACAGACAGACAGTGTTGCCACAGTTACTTTGAAAAAGTAGTCCAATTACTGATTCGGATTACTCCTCAAAAAAGTAGTTACTTTTACTGAAAATAACCCATTTTGCCAAAACTCACTTTATAGTCACCCTTTCTTAACTTCAAGGAACATAAATACTTGTGTAATGAAAAAATAAAACAACGACCTCTTTCTTGACCTTATATTTAACTGTTGACAGCACTGTAACCATAAAACTTACCATTTATAACCTACATTTTTTATAAATGTAACTATTAAATTCTTTCTAACATTTAAATTCTTTCTAAACATTTTAGTTGTTGAAATGATTATTATTATTATTATTATTAAGTAGTATTAGTAATAGTATGAAAAAAAAATGTCTTCAAAAGCTGTTGTGGGGAGCCGCGTGCTCGCCTCACCCACACTCCCTTCCTGCATGGATTCGCCCGTGGCTTGTTGTTTGAGCAGGAAGAATAGATAACTTTTTTATGCAGAAAACACGACCATATTGACAGGTAAGAAGGTTTTATCAGCATTTTTACGTTATGTTGTCCTCAGAAAGAGACTTAGAAAAAAAAGTGTAAGTATTTGCACATCGTGGATCAGCTGTTTTTAATGAGGACACAGAGAGTGGCACATAGTTTTAAAGAAAAAAAAAAACAGTAAAAATGTCTTTGCAAAACCATAGCTCTGAGCTTCACCGTGCTTTGAGACGACTGTTCTTCAACTCAGAGCTGAGCTGCGCAGTGGATGCGGCTCCGTGCAGCAGCTCGCTGAAAGTGGACAGTCCAGACCTCCACCTGCATCTTGTTGGGACACCTGTTTAATGCTGTGATCAACCCACAATACAAAATAAAAGGAGTGCACAGTGACTTGGAGAAGTAACTTTAATCGGATTACTGATTTGAAAGATTAAAGCATTAGATTATTTGTTACTGAAAAAAGCGGTCAGATTCGAGTAACGCGTTACTAAGTAATGCATTACCGGCATCACTGCAGAGAGACAGATGTCTCTGTTCTATTTAGCTATTTCATGTTGAGTATGAGAGCATGCACTAGTGCCCCGCCTTTCTTCATTCATCGCACCACAGAACCATCTTGGATCCTGGATGGACATCTTCAAATCCTCCACCAAGAACAATGCTTTGTTTTTTTTTTTCACAATTGATTTCACCTGTTGATATAGTGTGATACAAACAGTACCCATGTTTCTTTTTTGGGGGGGTGAGGGGGTGAATTTTCCATAAATAACCTGTAGTTGAGTCTGTTGCATCCACCACTTACAACATAGAGGGATCTTGTGTAATCCCCACAAACCTGTCGTTCAAAGCGTTTGATGGATGGGAGGTTGCCATATCTATCAAAGATAGATAGTGGTAATTTTAATGCCTAAATCACTTTCAGTGTCAAAAAATATGAGCCATTATTTGTTGACCAAGGTCTTTCACTGTGGTATAAGTTGATTAATTTCATAGTTGGAGGAGTGCCATACCATCAGTCACATTAGTTGTGCTGACATTAGACTCCAGAACCCAGACGCCATTGTATGCACCTTCTAGTTTCCTTGTAAGGTCAGATTTGGTAGTCTCTCTCATGATGCTGTCATCAATTTCATGTTACAGAACATTTTCTCAATTGACTTGTCTTTGGGGAAAACTAGTAACCTATGTAACACACTTCTGAATCAAATTGTAATGTGTTTGACATGATTAGAGCCAAGGATTTTTATATGAAGCAAATGTTTTGAGATTTGTCTGTGATACAGGATCTCAAAAGCGTTTTGTTTTTTGTGGAATGCAACAAACTCTTTTCAATAAAAGATCTGATTCTTCCAAAAATGAATGAAGACTCTTCCTAACTTCAGTTGATGCAACTACATAGCCCAGTTGCAATGTTGGCTCAGGCTGAAAGAGATTCCATCTAAAAACTATTGTGGAATTGAGATGCAGCAATCATGATCTTAAAGACATCTTGTTCCTCTTTTGTGATGTAGGCCTTTCCAATTTCTGGATGAGTTTGTTTCTGTTGGATTGTCGATAGCTACCTAAGCGGGCTTTATAAAAAATAATTAATTAAAATAAATAAATGAAAAAGTAAATTTTCAGTATCTTTGAAAAGGTTTTATTAAAACCCAAATATACTGGACTCTGTTGTGCCTTATGTAAGCACGTTTACAACACTCAGACACTGCACACACACAGAGTGCAATGAGACATAATAGGAATATAAAATTTATTTGGTGTCAGCTGTGTATTTCAAATATTTTATAGCCTTTCGACTATTTTTTATTATGTTGAGAAAATGAAAGCAGTTCTTTATTTGATGTATCAGCAGTGATTGAGAAGTTCTAAGTCTGTCCCAGAAAAAGTAAGGTGTGGTTCCCCATCTTTTGCATTCGGAGAAACCTTTAAGTGACAAAAGCCAACTGCTTGTCCTCATTTTCAGCTAATCTGACCATAGTTTACGACACCCCCTCCTTTGAGTGTGATACTCAGAAGAGGGGATGGTCAGTCAATCATACAACCTCATGGTTTACACTCCACACATCCTTACACTTGTATCGACACCGCAAACTTTCCTGTATCTCACTTACTTGTTTTATTCATATGTTGTTGTGACTGAGACCTGTTACATCAGGTCTTAAGATTCACCCACTAATGCGAAACACACCTTCCACAACCTGAAAGATCACAGGGGGGAATACAGGTATTGTGCTGCTCTGTTTGCAAAAAGCCATGAAATTTTCATCTGTATTCCTTGAAAGGTCAGCATGCTGAAGAATCTTTTATTTCACAGATTCTGTGGTGTCAGAGCATGACGGTTGCAATGCATGACTGGATCTGCTAACTATCATGTGACAATGCTTCGCCGCCGTCACCCCCACCCATGCCAAAGTAGGTGGAGCCTACACAGTGATACATGTGAGATCTGTACCCTCTTAAATGAAATATGAAATATGTTGTATGTAGTAGGGACAGGGTGATTATCAGCCCAGCCAATTATCGTATATCCCATCTGCAGGGCCAATTATTCAGCCAGCCAGTAATCGGCTAATAATTGGCCTAGCCGATTATTGGTCTATCCCTAGTATGTAAGTCCAGAGGCCCATTGGTGTTGGTGATTATCCCCAAATTCCATAGTGTCAAACGGATGGGAGTCTTCGACTACCCAAGTCCAACGCAGGTTACTTCCACAGGCAAAGCTGGTACCCATTTGGACCTTGATGGAGTGAGAGAATAGATTAACGGTCTGATTTACCGATTATCGGCCCAGCCGATTACCAGCCCAGCCAATTATCGGTCTATCGGCCCAGGTGATAATCGGTCTATCCCATTGGCAGGGCGGATTAATCGGCCAGCTGGTAATTGGCCAATAATCAGCCAAGCTGATTACTGGTCTATTCCTAGTATGCCCAAGCCCAACACAGGTTACTTCCCCAGGCAAAGCTGGTACCCATTTGGAGTTTGATGGAGTGAGAGAGTAGATTAAGGGCCTGATTTACCGATATCGGCCCAGCGTGTTCACACAATGGTTAAAAAAAAGACAATTATTGTTCCATCAAAGGGTTTTACCCAAACTTGTGGCTGCCCATGGAAGCCACAGAGAATTGTGCCACACAGATGTTTTCTCTGTGTGCTTTTTGTGTACAAAACGGATCACATTAGCTGCATTCTTCCCACACAGACTCATGACAGAGATGTACATGTGCACTGATGTGTGTGTTTGTAGTGGTGACATGGGGTGAATACAAAATCACTTAAGATGCATTTAACACACACACACACCACACACACACACACACACACACACACACACACACACACACACACACACACACACACACACACACACACACACTCATCTTCAAGTGCTTAGTCTAATTAAGGGGCGCGGGGGGCTGGAGCCTATCCCATCAGTCATAGAGCGTGAGGTGGGGTACACCCAGGACAGACACCAGTCTGTCAATATGCATTTAATTGTTTGTTTTTTTTCATTGCGTGCACCACAAAGCTATAACACAGCTCACAAAAAAGAAACACACTTTTATTCCAGTTTTCATGAAAGTGGAATTAAATTACTGTGTATCAGTGACAGTAATTATCAGGAATGGCACTAAAATATACTTTAGCATGGAAAATCAGAGAACTACATGTTATGCATGAAAATATTCATTCTTAACACAACAACGTGCAATAACTATTTAAATATACCTGACAAATACAATGAATGACTTTCTTGTTTTTTTTCTTCTGTCTATGAGGAGGCAGAGACATCTCGACTGCTGAAACATCAGTCTGTCAAGCACAATAATTTAAAATACAATAAATTGATGCAATCAGAACATTAAAACATTTCTTTTGACCTTGATGAATCTCATTGCATGTGGAAACCTCAGCTATTGACATTTTCAGAACTTTTGTCTGACTTAGTGCTTAGCTCAGATAAGATAATTATAGTGGGCGATTTTAACATCCACACAGATGCTGAGAATGACAGCCTCAACACTGCATTTAATCTATTATTAGACTCAATTGGCTTTGCTCAAAATGTAAATGAGTCCACCCACCACTTTAATCATATCTTAGATCTTGTTCTGACTTATGGTATGGAAATTGAAGACTTAACAGTATTCCCGGAAAACTCCCTTCTGTCTGATCATTTCTTAATAACATTTACATTTACTCTGATGGACTACCCAGCAGTGGGGAATAAGTTTCATTACATTAGAAGTCTTTCAGAAAGCGCTGTAACTAGGTTTAAGGATATGTTTCCTTCTTTATGTTCCCTAATGCCATATACCAACACAGTGCAGAGTAGCTACCTAAACTCTGTAAGTGAGATAGAGTATCTCGTCAATAGTTTTACATCCTCATTGAAGACAACTTTGGATGCTGTAGCTCCTCTGAAAAAGAGAGCTTTAAATCAGAAGTGCCTGACTCCGTGGTATAACTCACAAACTCGCAGCTTAAAGCAGATAACCCGTAAATTGGAGAGGAAATGGCGTCTCACTAATTTAGAAGATCTTCACTTAGCCTGGAAAAAGAGTCTGTTGCTCTATAAAAAAAAAGCCCTCCGTAAAGCTAGGACATCTTACTACTCATCACTAATTGAAGAAAATAAGAACAACCCCAGGTTTCTTTTCAGCACTGTAGCCAGGCTGACAAAGAGTCAGAGCTCTATTAAGCCGAGTATTCCTTTAACTTTAACTAGTAATGACTTCATGACTTTCTTTGCTAATAAAATTTTAACTATTAGAGAAAAAATTACTCATAACCATCCCAAAGATGTATCGTTATCTTTGGCTGCTTTCAGTGATGCCGGTATTTGGTTAGACTCTTTCTCTCAGATTGTTCTGTCTGAGTTATTTTCATTAGTTACTTCATTCAAACCATCAACATGTCTATTGGACCCCATTCCTACCAGGCTGCTCAAGGAAGCCCTACCATTATTTAATGCTTCGATCTTAAATATGATCAATCTATCTTTATTAGTTGGCTATGTACCACAGGCTTTTAAGGTGGCAGTAATTAAACCATTACTTAAAAAGCCATCACTTGACCCAGCTATCTTAGCTAATTATAGGCCAATCTCCAACCTTCCTTTTCTCTCAAAAATTCTTGAAAGGGTAGTTGTAAAACAGATAACTGATCATCTGCAGAGGAATGGTCTATTGAAGAGTTTCAGTCAGGTTTTAGAATTCATCATAGTACAGAAACAGCATTAGTTAAGGTTACAAATGATCTTCTTATGGCCTCAGACAGTGGACTCATCTCTGTGCTTGTTCTGTTAGACCTCAGTGCTGCTTTTGATACTGTTGACCATAAAATTTTATTACAGAGATTAGAGCATGCCATAGGTATTAAAGGCAACTGCGCTGCAGTGGTTTGAATCATATTTATCTAATAGATTACAATTTGTTCATGTAAATGGGGAATCTTCTTCACAGACTAAGGTTAATTATGGAGTTCCACAAGGTTCTGTGCTAGGACCAATTTTATTCACTTTATACATGCTTCCTTTAGGCAGTATTATTAGACGGCATTGCTTAAATTTTCATTCTTACGCAGATGATACCCAGCTTTATCTATCCATGAAGCCAGAGGACACACACCAATTAGCTAAACTGCAGGATTGTCTTACAGACATAAGGACATGGATGACCTCTAATTTCCTGCTTTTAAACTCAGATAAACTGAAGTTATTGTACTTGGCCCCACAAATCTTAGAAACATGGTGTCTAACCAGATCCTTACTCTGGATGGCATTACCCTGACCTCTAGTAATACTGTGAGAAATCTTGGAGTCATTTTTGATCAGGATATGTCATTCAAAGCGCATATTAAACAAATATGTAAGACTGCTTTTTTGCATTTACGCAATATCTCTAAAATTAGAAAGGTCTTGTCTCAGAGTAATGCTGAAAAACTAATTCATGCATTTATTTCCTCTAGGCTGGACTATTGTAATTCATTATTATCAGGTTGTCCTAAAAGTTCCCTGAAAAGCCTTCAGTTAATTCAAAATGCTGCAGCTAGAGTACTGACGGGGACTAGAAGGAGAGAGCATATCTCACCCATATTGGCCTCTCTTCATTGGCTTCCTGTTAATTCTAGAATAGAATTTAAAATTCTTCTTCTTACTTATAAGGTTTTGAATAATCAGGTCCCTTCTTATCTTAGGGAGCTCATAGTACCATATCACCCCAATAGAGCGCTTCGCTCTAAGACTGCAGGCTTACTTGTAGTTCCTAGGGTTTGTAAGAGTAGAATGGGAGGCAGAGCCTTCAGCTTTCAGGCTCCTCTCCTGTGGAACCAGCTCCCAATTCGGATCAGGGAGACAGACACCCTCTCTACTTTTAAGATTAGGCTTAAAACTTTCCTTTTTGCAAAGCTTATAGTTAGGGCTGGATCAGGTGACCCTGAACCATCCCTTAGTTATGCTGCTATAGACTTAGACTGCTGGGGGGTTCCCATAATGCACTGAGTGTTTCTTTTCTCTTTTTGCTCTGTATGCACCACTCTGCATTTAATCATTAGTGATTGATCTCTGCTCCCCTCCACAGCATGTCTTTTTCCTGGTTCTCTCCCTCAGCCCCAACCAATCCCAGCAGAAGACTGCCCCTCCCTGAGCCTGGTTCTGCTGGAGGTTTTCTTCCTGTTAAAAGGGAGTTTTTCCTTCCCACTGTCGCCAAGTGCTTGCTCACAGGGGGTCGTTTTGACCTTTGGGGTTTTACGTAATTATTGTATGGCCTTGCCTTACAATATAAAGCGCCTTGGGGCAACTGTTTGTTGTGATTTGGCGCTATATAAATAAAATTGAATTGAATTGAATTGAATTGAATGTGCCAGACCCACAATTTGGTGCGCTCAGGTGAACACATCCATATTTGCATATGCATAAAAGCAAATGTAAATGGACAATATGTGCAATTTATACTTTGAAAAGACACAATCCATAATGTGCACTGTTTTTAAACCATCATGCACTCTTTAACCATGAGTGTTTGCACACATTTTTCACACATGAACCTTTAGTAAATACGGCCCTTTGCGTCTTGTCCAAGCACACAGACATGTAGGCTGATCCACACTCCTGGAATCAAAATCCAGCATCCGTATTCCAGCTCCAATCCTACCAAACCATCTCATCATAGAAGGCAGCATTTTAAATTAATTTTCCAATGGCATTTACAAAAAATGGTGTTTTATGTTTGAAAATACAGACATTTGAGTGATTCTTTAAAAAAAAAAAAGAAACAACGATAACCACTGAAGTACTTGCACTACTGAACATTCATGTTGTTCAAATAAAGGGTTTGAAAAACTTTGGGTGAAAGTAATTTGTCTGACCTGGTTGAGTTTAAACTACTTCAATACCAACAAAATAGCATTTTTAAACATTTAATTTATAGCTTTATACATGTACTGTATGTATTGTGCATTGAAAGCAAGAATTCAATTATTTGTAGTTCAAGAACATAGCCTTTGAGTACTTTCATGTTTCCACCCAGCTCTGCACCTCGCTAAGTAGGCATTTTATTTTCAAGAGCTTTCTTATTAGGGAAGTACATTTGAGTTTTCTGACTTTGATAGAAATAAAATTGGGGGGGGGGGGGGGGGTGTTTTGTTTTTGTGCATTACTGAAGTTGAGCTTTCTTTTTTGCAATCTTGTTAGTGATTTCTACAGTGGTACAATATTGAATGTATAATGAATGAATAATGATCATATCTTGAAGTTACCAACTTAGCTAATGGTTACAGGATGGATCACCTGGTTTGGGGTTACTGATGAAAGCATGTTTTTGCACAGTGGGTGATGGATCTTGTAATAGGTGGCTTGGGTGCAGATACTGCAAAACTACAATGATTATAGAGCCTTGATAATCACAGCAGCATCAGTATAGTTAATGTCACCAACCTGTTATTTAGTGTGAAGAAATTAAAATAATACCAAAATAGTAGGTGATATATTCATATTTGGCATCACGTTAACATGTTGTCCTCAAAGTTAATGTGTTGGAAGCTGGAAAAATGGGGATGCTGGGGGTCTTGACTGACTTTGATAAGGGCCTATTTGTGATGGCTAGATGACAGGGGCCAGAGCATCCCCAAAACTGGGATGTCCCTGGTCTGTTGTAGTTGGTACCTACCAAAAGTGGTCCAAGAAGGGAAAACCCATGGCAACTGGCACAAGGGTCATGTGGGATGTGCTCAACAAACACATCTGACCCATTGAAGCCCCATTTCAAAATGTACATGATTTAAAGAATCCATCTTTGTGCCAAATACCACAGCCCACCCTCAGAGGTCTAGCAGAGTCTATGCCTGCCTCGACAGGTCAAAGTTATTTTAGTGACAACAGGGGGACTACACAAAATTAGATAGGCGTCATAATGCTGTATTCTGATTGGTGCATATCTGTCTGCACACAGTAAAGAGCCATGTTGGGAAAAATTCACACTGACAGTGGAGGTAAAATTAACCATGGTGGAGTGTGGTTGTACTGTGAGTGAAAACAAGGTGTTTCTGAAAATAAGCATCACTGGTCATAACAAGCACATAACTCAGCCAATGGTAAATATTTTATGCTTATGAATAAAATATTTTGTTTACAAATGTGACCTTGACCATCGGCCCTCTCGCCCCAAAACAATATATTGAAATCAGCTGTGCATCATGCAAACAATATTCCTCCTGCAGCCTTAGCATGGTGCGTGTATACAGTGGTCCTGATCCTAGTCATTTATAATCTGAACGAGGATCAAATTGCCTGGTTTTAGTTTGTATAACAATGAATTTACAAAGATAATGAACTTGTTCATTTCAAACATAGAGCAGCTAGCTGAGTGGATAAGTAGCTGGCTTGCCAATAGACCTGGGTTCAAATCCTTCTCATGTTACCTGTCTGTGTCCTTAGACAAGAAACTTAATCTACATTATCTCAGTCCACCCAGCTTCAAATGGGTACTGGCTTCAGATGGGGAAGTAACCTGTGTCAGACTGGCATCCCATCCAGGGGAGTTGTAGATTCTCATCTGCTACAGAATCTTGAGATAAGCTTTGGCATCAATAGGCATCGGGGCCTATATAAGACTTACTTCTCCTTTAAGCAGACAGATTAATCTTATTTCAATACTAAGATCATGTAGGTGTTTAGTGCTCCAGTCAGGTCTGCTCTGACAGCCTGTGCTTGAGCCGCATGTCACCTTGTCCACCACAATACAGAACCATCCTGGATCCTGACTAGGAACCACTGAGGCAGATTTCTGGTCTCACCTCTCAAAAATAGCTATGTAGCAGCCAGGTGATGGCTCAAACTGCACATCATGAAATATGCAAAATATTAAAGCTCATTTCTGAACATTGCATGAGATGTAACTTTAACAAACAGTGGTTTGCAAAAGTATTCAGCCCTTTGGTGTTGTGTGTTGGGGGGGCGTGGCTGGCTGTGTTGGTGTTCTTTTCTTTTCTTTGCTCTCCAGGTGGCATGAGGGCTGATTTGTCTGTGGAGAAAGTGCTGGCTGAAGAGTCCTCACCCTTATTAGCGTCATGTGGAACACCTGTGGCAGGGGCTCATGTGCGGCCTTGAAGACTTGCAGCTGGAGCAGATAATTGGATGGCGTTCTGCATATAAGTCATGTGTGATTTGAGCAGAACTGCCGGGAACTCGACCTTGCGACGTTTCTTTGTGAGACGCTGAGGACCGCGCCTGGGTTTGACATATCGAGCCCGTGAAGCAGGGAAGGGTGAGGACACATGCTGTCAGCACACGCTAAAGGTAATTAAGTGATAAGTAATTGTTGATAGTATCTTGGTGTTTTGTTACACAGTAAACTGAGACTGTGAAGAGAATTGTGCAGCTTGCTTCTCACTGCGGTGGCGTGCAGGATAAGTGATCCTCCACTTGTTGTGAGAGGCTGCTCATTTGCATAAAGTTAAAAAGAAACATTGACCTAAGTGTGTTGCTGATAGCGTGTGTTATGCGAAAGATAGAGTTGTATCTGCTGACTCACCTCACCTTCTCTTTGCTCCACAGAGAATCGGTTCGTCGTGTCCACCTGGGGGGTGTTTGGCGGTGGTAGTGAGTCCAGGAGCGCCGGGCTTTAATCCTTGCGGGCGCTGGAGAACGTGCCACTTATCACTCCACCAGAGGGACGCTTTTATGTTTTACATTTGTAAGCACAGGTGAAAAATAAATTGTTTCTGTTGGGAACCGCCTTCTGGTTATTTTAACCACTGGGTCCTGTCAGACGCAGGTCCGCTCCTCAACCCGCGTCGACACATAACACTTTGGTATTTCATGCATTTTAATTTGTTTATGGCAATTCAAATACAAAAAGTAAATCAGGCTTCTCAATATAAAAAATTCTAAAATTATCTTGCTTAGACTCAAACTGAAAGTAAATCTCTACAACTTGATAAAAATTAATTAAAAAATATAAAAGCCAAGATGATGGGTTGCACAATTAATGGGCCCCTTTGGTATAATCCCTGTAAATAATCAGTTTCATGGCCAGTTTTCTTCTAGAGGAGGAGTTTCACTTTCTTTAAGTATTCATCAACTTTCCCAGTCTTTTGTTGCCCCTGTCCCAGTTTTTTTTTTTTTTTCTGGAACATATCTTTATTGTTATTCAAACCCTCATCATGTCACAAATTACAGTTTTTTTTTCTTTTTTCCCCCCAGCAACTCCAAAACACACCCCGCAGCACAGTCTTCAGTACATATAATATCCCCAAAGGACAAATACAGAAAAAAACCCAGAGAGAAGCAGAAAAAGTGAAAAATTACAGACAACCAGGGCTCCCATACAAATTCAGTCATCATTCCGTGGCTTGGGAAGTGTCCCCCAAAATATGTTCGCTATCCTAGGTCCAACATAATCAAAGAATGGAGTCCATACATCATAAAATATTCCAATTTACCTTTAACCTGGTATGTCAGGTATTCCATGGGCAGCATATTGAAAATATTCTTATGCCGTCCCAGCTTTTTTGAAATGTGTTGCAGGCAAGGTTGAGTAGGATTACTTTGAAATAATACATGTGGATTACATGTATGTATGTACATAAATTTGGATTACTTGTAATCTTTGGAATTATGGAATCACCGGCCTCAGAGGATGTTCATTCAGTTGTTTAATTTTGTAGAAAAAAAGCAGATCACAGACATGACACAAAACGAAAGTCATTTCAAATGGCAACTTTCTGGCTTTAAGAAACACTATAAGAAATCAGGAAAAAAAATTGAGGCAGTCAGTAACGGTTACTTTTTTAGACCAAGCAGAGGGGAAAAAAATATGGAATCACTCAATTCTGAGGAAAAAATTATGGAATCATGAAAAACAAAAGAACGCTCCAACACATCACTAGTATTTTGTTGCACCACATCTGGCTTTTATAACAGCTTGCAGTCTCTGAGGCATGGACTTAATGAGTGACAAACAGTACTCTTCATCAATCTGGCTCCAACTTTCTCTGATTGCTGTTGCCATATCAGCTTTGCAGGTTGGAGCCTTGTCATGGATCATTTTCTTCAACTTCCACCAAAGATTTTCAATTGGATTAAGATCCGGACTATTTGCAGGCCATGACATTGACCCTATGTGTCTTTTTGCAAGGAATGTTTTCACAGTTTTTGCTCTATGGCAAGATGCATTATCATCTTGAAAAATGATTTCATCATCCCCAAACATCCTTTCAATTGATGGGATAAGAAAAATTCATCACTGAATATGACTTTGATCCAGTCATCCACAGTCCACAATTGCTTTTCCTTAGCCCATTGTAACCTTGTTTTTTCTGTTTAGGTGTTAATGATGCCTTTCGTTTAGCTTTTCTGTATGTAAATCCCATTTCCTTTAGGCGGTTTCTTACAGTTCGGTCACAGACGTTGACTCCAGTTTCCTCCCATTCGTTCCTCATTTGTTTTGTTGTACATTTTTCGATTTTTGAGACATATTGCTTTAAGTTTTCTGTCTTGACGCTTTGATGTCTTCCTTGGTCTACCAGTATGTTTGCCTTTAACAACCTTCCCATGTTGTTTGTATTTGGTCCAGAGTTTAGACACAGCTGACTGTGAACAACCAACATTTTTTGCAACATTGCGTGATGATTTACCCTCTTTTAAAAGTTTGATAATCCTCTCCTTTGTTTCAATTGACATATCTTGTGTTGGAGCCATGATTCATGTCAGTCCACTTGGTGCAACAGCTCTACAAGGTGTGATCACTCCTTTCTAGATGCAGACTAACGAGCAGATCTGATTTGATGTTAGTTAGATGTTAGTTTTGGGGATGAAAATTTACAGGGTGATTCCATAATTTTTTCCTCAGAATTGAGTGATTCCATATTTTTTTCCCTCTGCTTGGTCTAAAAAAGTAACTGTTACTGACTGCCACAATTTTTTTTCCTGATTTCTTATAGTTTTTCTTAAAGCCAGAAAGTTGCCATTTGAAACAACTTTAGTTTTGTGTCATGTCTGTGACATGACTGTGCTTTTTTTCTACAAAATTAAACAACTGAATGAACATCCTCCGAGGCTGGTGATTCCATAATTTTTGCCAGGGGTAAAAAAGTCTATCTTGTCTTTGTGGTGTATTCAATTGAATATAGGTTGAAGAGGATTTGTAAATCATTGTATTCTGTTTTAAATTTACATTTCACACAACGTCCCAACTTCATTGGAATTGGAGTTGTACCATAGAGTGCCCATACTGTTTGTATTCCTTCATAATTTATGTAAATAAAGTTCAAGACATATTCACTGACTTGGAAATGTTCATGTATCTGTCCCCTGACTTGTCTACAGAAAACTAGCAATAAAACTGATTATTTACAGGTATTATATCAAATTTGAATTAATTTATATCAAGTTGTAGAGATTCACTTTCAGTTTGAGTCTAAGAAAGATCATTTTAGAAATTTTTATATTGAGAAGCCTGATTTACGTTTTGTATTTGAAATGCCATAAACAAATTATTAAATGCATGAAATACCAAGGGGCTGAATACTTTTGCAAACCACTGTATCATATGAAATGTGCCAGTAGAATTTGTTGTATGGTTTGAATATTCATTCATTTAAAAAAATCCTAATTTTAAGCTTCCTGGTTATTGGTACTACATGCCCAGGTACTAGGCTGTACTGATGATCAAGATATGATTACGTGCTTGATTAATTAGTGCATTGCTTTATCATAATGCTGCATCGTGAACTGCATTTTGCATTACAAGTGAGCATGCACTGTGTGCTTCTTCTGATTGCTGGCTATGTGGAAATATTATTGCACTTGCACACTGAATTATCTGAGTAAGATGTGTCACGCAGCACAGCTGTGAGAGTTGTGCAAATTTAGGTTTCTTTCACTTTGTATTTCTGGCTGCAGATTTGAAGGGGAAGACTTTATGATCAGCACCATGGACAGCTCACCTTTAACTACTCCAGGTTTCTCTGTGTGTGTGTGTGTGTGTGTGTGCGTGCGCTCTGAATATCTTTTGTTCATATGTTGAGCCCATTAATTACTACTTTCTGATGAACAACATGCACTTTGTCAAATTTTTTCAGTTCATTCCACACACTATTCATGGAGACTCACCAAAGCTTCCAGGACTCAGTTAATCAGTTACTTGGAAGTCAAATGGTTAATTTTGTTTAGTGTACTGGCCAATTCAAACAGGGAGCAAGCAGAACAAATCTTTGTCAGAGAAGATTTTGATATTTTCCAACTTAATTGTCATTTACACATATGCAAAACATGAAGAAACACAATTCATTACCTAAGTCCAGCAGCGTACAGAATGAATAACCTTTAACAATCGATGGATAATAAATTAATAAATAATAAAAAATTATAATTAATAATTAATTAAATAATTAAATCCCAACTCGCTGATCCAATTGTAGCGGTACAGTGTGCAGCAGTACAAATACAGCAGACAGCCTCAGCCAGGACATTCTAAAGCCTCACAGCCTCTGGGAAGAAGCTGCACTTTAGCATCATTGTTTTGGATTTGATGCTGTGCAGCCTCCTGCTTGGGGGGAGGGGGGGGTGAACCATTCAAGTGTCGGGTGAGTGAGATCTTTCATGAGACATGAATCAAAGTGTCTTGTTTTGTGTTTGTTCTGGATCAAGATTACGTTTCATGACTTCCAGTGATTGAATTGGTTGTGTCCTTAGGTCGTTGCTATCCAGGACCCAAAGTGGTTCCATGGTGTTGTGAATGTGGTAAAGTGGAGCACCAGTGCATGCTCTCAGGCTTGACTTGAATGAATTCCAGGGCTTGGCCATCAGAAGCACATCAGCATGTGATGAAAATATCAAACTTGTAGAGACTTCCATTGATATCAGCAGTGGCATTGGTGTCTTTGGGTTCTTACAATGTAGAGATGCCTGAGAAGATGTTGTGAAGTCCTGAGGTAGCTGGACAGAGGTGTCTGGTGATGCTGATGTCTTTGCAGGAGAATGAAGGTCCAAGCCTTTGGGGTCTTGGTGTTTCCTGTCTTACTGAATGATTGTGAGACTTGGGCCCAATCTCATTTCTCTTTTGTACCCCTTCCTTTTGACCCTACCACTATGCCTACCCCTTTAAAACAAGGGGTAAGGTGAAGGGGTATGCCTCTAGCCCTATAAAATGAGACACTCCTCCGCCTTAGGGGGAAAAAAAACTGCCCGTCTCATGAGTTTGATGTCATCATGTTGCGTCACTTAAAATGGCATCTTCACTGTTTGTCAACATGGCAACCGAAGCACAACTTGTTGCAGTAGCCTGTTTGCACTTTTTATTTTCTTGCCTTTCTGCATCAATGCAAACAAATAGAAAGACTCGCAGATTTCTTCAACGCATCGCAATCGTGTCGGAGAATTTTGTGGTATTAATAATTAATTTAATTAATTAGAAAGTATTAATAATAATAATACGTAGTATTAATAATTAATTCATTTGTAATTAATTAGTAATTAGTAGTCAAGCAGAGGCATGGTCAAAAACAAGCACAGTTCCAAAAGGAGACAAAGTACATGGGCTGAGGCAGCAAGGTCAAAAACAAAACAAGGTCAAAAACGGCAAGGCAAAACAGAGCAAGAACAAAGGCTGGAAGATGGACAAGAAATCACAACAAACTGGCAGGGAAGTGGTGAACTCAAAAGGCTTAAATAGGCAGAAGGTGATTAGGGGAACAAGACCTAGGTGTGGAGGAACAATCTGGAAGGGGGGTGTGGCAAACTAAAGGGACAAGACACACCCATACCAAACCCTGAACACCAGACAAGAGAGTACGGTGAGACAAAAAGCAAAGTGAAGAGGACTCAAGTAAAAGATGAACCTGAAGCCACAGTGATCTACATAAAACACCAAAATCAAAGGTGAACAAAACCCAAGACCTAATAAATAAGAAATAAAATAAAGACCCAACACCAAAGACTTAAGCCAGGAAACAAATGCAAGAATTAAAAAAGGGAACAACAAGAAAATAAATGCAAAGACAAAACTTGAACAGCACTAACGTGAAAAAAGTAATAATAAACAGAAAATTCAGTATAAGCCAAAAGAAAAGCAAACAGGAGATAAAACTAATGATAATACAATGACAGGACTGAAACTAGACACATGACTAAAGTATGACAAACAGGAAATAATTGATAACCGAAAATAAAACTAAAGAAAAGAGATAAACAGAACCAAACTATGATGAGACTTAAACAAATGACTAAAATATCATGACCAGATAAAAACAAGAGGGGACAAAACACGACCAGACCGGACTGGGGCCTAAACATGACATTCTCATTTTAAAAATATTTTACTGTCAACACAAATTAGAAGCAGTCATGTTTGGTCCTGAAGCAGGTTGAATTTTATGGATAATTTGTTTTTCACATTTTTGCTTACGTTGTATTGTTTCAGCATTGAGCCAAACTGTCATTTTATTGTGTTCAATCCGTTATCCATAAATCACAATAAAACCTGCAACTTGTGAATGACTAAAAGCAAAATATGCTCCATTGTTTTGTGTGGTTCTTTGAATGGTAAATAAATCTGACCTTTTCCACTGTTCACTGCAGTCTGGAGTTTTTTTTCTTCTCCTGAAGGAGCTAAACTCTGGTGGAATTTCACAGTCCGCTGCTGGACAAATGGCACTGAAGCAGTTTATCACGGCAGGTTAACGAGCATTTCTCATCTCTGTGTGGCATTAGCTTCACACACTTCAGCACTTCACTGTTGTGAGGAATATGTCTCACTACGAAACCAGTGAGCCGTTTCAGCCTGCCATAAGCAGCTGCTGATTTTACATCAGTTTTCAACCGGGGGGGTTATTTGAAAATTAAGATGACTACACTTTAGGGTGCCACTCAATATTATGGCCAAAAAAATGTCCACCTTTTTCCAGGTCCCACCCCCTCATTTTTTTCCTTTTATGAAACATATTAACTGCTCCAAGTCTGATTCACATATATGGATATTTCCTGGTAGCTCAATGAACTGAAGTGTTTCCTATATTACATAATATAATTTTGCCTCAATTGACCAATCTGGCTATGAAAGTGGACTAGATGTAGAGTTCATAGTGTCAGCTGTCAATCCAGGTAAGGGTGATATCATTCAGTTCATTCGACAACAACTAACAGAGTTTCATCCCAGAGATGATTACTGTGAGCTCCTGCACTTGTCACTGTTGTTTCTAAGAGTTGACTGCAATGGTGATCTACACATTCAGGCTCCTGAGGCATTCCATCCAGCTAGATGATGGCAAAGCTCATTCCCAGTTCCAGCTAACTACACGTGAACTCTCGTCTGTTGGTCATTTCAACACATTTGTGATAACGTTCTACCTCAAGGCTTGGTTCACACGCATGTGTGCGTCATCTGCTCCACAAAATGATCTGCAGCTACTGAGTGAGCTGGACAACAAGAGAACAAATGAAGCTATTGATAAAGCTGCAGTAAAGTAATTCTCTGGACAGTGCATTGTGACATTTTCAGTCATTTTTTTGTGTTAATGTGTCTTCATTCAAAAGCACTTATTATGTTCTGAAGAAACTGCTAGCAGCTGTGAGTCTTTATTTTAAGTATTTCTACAATATTCTTATGTTTATGTTAAAGCAACTGTTATTTATCATATCCAAATTTTTCCAAAAACTTTGATGCTCTTGAGCTACCAGTAAATATTATTATAATATATCCAAATTTTATCAGCTTTTTTTTTCTTCACATTCTGAACAAATCTGGGGGGGATAAAACATCAGGAACTTTATTTTTGAGTAGCACCTTTCTGGACATTAAGTTGAGATTACAGTGTGACAAAGATATACACACCCATTTCAAAGTGTGTGTATGTTTGCAGCAGTTTAATTCCATCTGGATTTGTGAAACGCTAAATTGCGAACGCTGAGAGCAAAACACGGGACATGTTCTGCAGCTGTGACATCCAGGACCAGAGATGTCTCAACAGCTGTTGGCAGCCTGCCACACCCCCTGTTCTGTCAATGCAGAGACAAAGATGTCACTCTGTGATCACATGAGAGGTGCCTCGCCTGTGGGTGGGGTGGGTGCCCGAACCACATGCACACATGTGTTGGGGGGGAGCCAACACTGGCACACCACATGTGCACTTGGCAACTCCACAGGCGTGGGGGCACCGAGACAAATTTCACATCCAGCTCGACAGTGATTGTCTGCTGACTGTTGTCGTGCTAATAGTGCGAATGGCCACACATTTCCTAAGTGCCAAACGAGTGGTCTTAGATGTTCGTGCATGTCATCTGGAATTTAGCTGACAGCTGCCGCGAGAGGGTTCGATGGGCTCACACATCGCACACTCTGTCTTTCAGCCACTGGTGCGCACAAATAGTTGTAACAACAGGTGTACGAGGCATTGGAAGCAGCTACGATTTTACACGTATTGCATATGATTCCTGCTTCAAGCGCAATTTGACCACATTCGTTCTTTTTGTGACGGGTCCCTTACTAAGTTCAAAAATCAGCACATTGTTAAATCAAGCACTGCTGGCTGCACATATCTAGAAGATGAAATTCCAGACTATAGTGACACCAGTTCATGATGTGTTGGTGGTGTTGTCATAACATGATGTTACCTCTACGACAAATGGTAACTGCAGTTAATCAGTATAACCTTTCATGACCTCTGTCGCCTGATTGGCTGTTGAGCTATCCTGATTTTATGATGTCTTTATGACCTGTGCATACCTGCACTCATGCCATTTGATTACAAATAACTGACATAAGCTTCACATTGTCTCTTTAGCCCTATTGGTTCTGGAGATACTATAGAAAAGGTGTTTTTCCTGATCATATTTTGGATGACCTTCACCTTTGACCACCATGGAGTTATTTTGTGCCAACCCTATCTCTCATGGCATTCCGTGGTGGCATCGCAAAAAGTACATAAATCTATTGGCTCCTGATACTGTGAGGAAAAGAGCCACATTTTCAAGACAGGAGTTAAAGGAAGGGAATGGGTTAGGTTATGGTTAGGGTTACAGGAAGGGGTAGGGTTAGAAATATATATATATAAAAAAAGTGCGTCAGGAATATGTGACTCATTTCATGACCAATCACGAAAATGTGAGACTTGGCTGTTTGTGCACGCACACACACACACACACACACACACACACACACACACACACACACACACACACACACACACACACACACACACACACACACACACACACACACACACACACACACACACACACACACACTCACTGCATGCAGAATTAGTTATTGTAGTTCAAAGCTCAGCTCATCAGACTAAAGTCACAGTGCTCCAATTTATGGTTAAAATACAAATTCTGGACTCAAAATGGGGCAGCACAGTGGCTTAGTGGTTAGCACTGTTGCCTCACAGCGAGGTCTTGGGTTCACTTCCCGTGGCCTTTCTGTGTGGAGTTTGGATGTTCTCCCCGTGTGTGCGTGGGTTTCCTCTGGGTGCTCCGGTTTCCATCCAAAGACATGCAGGTTAGGTGGAATGGTGTCTTTAAATTGTCCATAGGTGTGTGTGTGGGTGTGTCTGTGCTTGTTTGTCTGTTTGTGGCCCTGCGACAGACTAGCGTCCTGTCCTGGGTGTACCCCGCCTCGCGCTCTATGACTGCTGGGATAGGCTCCAGCCCCCCGCGACCCTTAATTGGACTAAGCGGTAGAAGATGAATGAATGAATGGACTCAAAACAGGGGTTACAATGCCCATAATAATCCCATAACAGAATAATCAGGTAATGTCAATAATTTAATTTAATGTGTTACGTGCACTTCAGTGATCTGATTATTGGGGGAAAATGCACACACACAGTGTGGACATGTAGGATTTTTTTTCAGTTTCAATTTCAATTTATTTTCATTTATACAGCACCAAATCACAACAAAGCTGCCTCAAGGTGCTTCACACAAGTAAGATCTAACCTTATGGGTTTATGTGTTTTTCTGCTACAGTGATAAATCACTTGGTATTACATTTCTTATTTGCTTGGGCTGTCTGTTACATGGGCAACAACAAGCCTGCAGTTATTTGGGGAATAGAAAACATTAAACAGTGTGAGCTGCATGGTGCAGGTAATCACCTCCATTGCAATGAAAATCCAGTTTTAGAAATGTTCAAAAAATAATGACAAAAGACAATTCCCACAATTTTCCAAAAAAACTAAACCCTCATTGATAAAATCTCAAAATTGTCTTCTGCTGAAGAGTGAAACATGCTTTCATGTGCTTCATGTTCATCATCTGATGAAGATTTCTGCTCACAGAATAGGAGGTCTCGATTACTGCATATTCTACCCAACTTTGTACTTTGACCAGTGGTGGGCACAGCTAACCAAAAAATTAGCTTCGATAACAGATAATCAGCTAACTGAGAAGTTATCTTTTATAAAGCTAAACCGATAAACCACCCAAAAATGTATCGGAAGCTACAGATAACTGATACCTTCCACTATTGTCTCCAGTACACTTGCAACTACTACCAAGCTGATTTTGAGTTTTACCACCACAGTCGCTTCTGGTAGCATCAAAGGCAACTACAGACCCAAACAATGAGTCAGCACTTCTGTTTTTGAGCACCCCGCCCACTGCTGGAAGCTAGGTATGCTGGAAGCTTGTGTTTACTACCTAGCTTCCAGCAGTGAAACAGCTGTCCGAAATTAGTTTGGTTAAAATTTTTACCATAACTTAAAACTGTATGCCTCTGGATGACTTGGGTGATATTGCCAGCGTATCAGTATGGGGTCAAAATAAATTATTTTTTTCTTTTCTGTGACCAGTGCTCCTTTGCCTGCAAAGGATAGAGCGGTTTATTTTAGAACCAGCTCTCCTCTGTTTCCTGAGGATAGAATTGCACATCTACTACAAAATATTTAACAGGTAGGTACTCAGCTGATTTTAGATTTCATAAATGTTTGTAACTATTCAGCTTTGTTTACCTGCAAAAACACATTAGCAGTCTAAAAATTATTGGACCAAAACTTATCAGAAGATAATTAATCCGATAATGGTTTTCAGAGTTATCTGAAAAGCTAATCCGATAATGAAAACATTATCTTCAATAATTAGCGGTTAGCGGATTAGTGGAACTGTGCTCACCATTGACTTTGACCTACATTTACAGAAGTGCACACCTGATCTGCACCAGTAAAATCTGATTCTTTACTTTTCTGATCAAGATTTATTCCAACATCACATTTTTTCCCTACAACATGTATTTTGACTACTGATGACAGCTGATTTTAAGCCCTGATTTGTTATCCTTAAAATAATAATAATAATTTAAAAAAATGTCCCATAGATAGACCTCATAGACTCACAGTCTTGCTGTCTCATAGACAACTGCGTATCAAAAATCAGTAATCGGAGACAGGCTTTACATAGGCAGGTTCATGATGCCCATGCCCTATGCTTGTACACACAGAAATGTGCATTAGTTCTCATAGTCTTTCCTCAAAGTAAAAAGAATCTGAATTGAAAACAGAAACTTTAAATGCAACAAAAATAAAAACTAATGGAATAATACAAAACGTCACTGAAGATGAGGCTTGCTGCAGGATGGTCGATGAGCATGAGGACGTATTGCAGTGTACCTGAGGTGTACAAATGCTTCACCTCTGGTAGCTGTGGTGGACACTGGTTCCATAAATATGTCTTCACCAGGAGGATATTTTATGTCCTCACTTATGTCCTTACCAGACAACCTCTCACTTCTATCACCTAGAGACACCATCATAAAAACAGGCCTTTGGATTTGTGCATGACTTAGTTCTACTTTGTCTTGTCCTCTGAAACTACAGAATTTCTACAAAAAGCATGTAAAGGTTTGATCACCTTACAAAGCAGAAAGAGTTTCTTTGACTTTTTTTTTTTTACCATTTACCTCTATCTTTCTTTTTTCTCTGGCTTCTTGTCAAGCAATAAAACATGAATGCACCTGCTATCCCCCTGCGCGACACTGCAGGTGATTCTCTGCAGCCCTCGACTCTGCAGTTCCTTCCATTGCACACGTAAATAAATAAATAAATAATAGTTTTTGATCAGAGCACACAGCCTGAAGCAGGAGAAAATCTTGGCAACAAGCAGTCAGCACCAGAAAGAAAAACAGACCACAAACCTCTTCAGCAGGATTTTTTTTTTTTTTTTTAAAGAAGTAAACAGTTGGAGTCAAAATCTGGAGAGGTTTGGATCGAGACAGGCAGGAGCACAAAGTACATCTATCCTCTTCAGTCTGCTGCCAGAAGTGAGGGGGGAAAAAAAAGAAAAAACTTCTAGGCTCTTTTAGATGTCATCATGCAATGTCATATATAATTCAGAGATGCCTCAGAAGACTCAAAACACACAGGAGTTGACAAAATAGCATGAAAACACAAAAGTTCACATAATGTGTTTATTCACATTTTAACTCCTGTGGAGATGCTACTGTGAAAACAATTTCACAATAAATAAATAAATAAAATAAAAAATTAAAATACTTATGAGTCCAGTTGTTGGATATGACTCTCCTTATCCATAATGACAGCACAAATGTGTTTCACTAAACATTTTAACAGGTTTCTGTCTCCTTGAGGCCCAGCCACTCATTTTTGTCCTCTGTGGAGGACATTCAATCAGTCGTCACATCTCCCAGACCAGCCATTGATTAAGAGTTAACCCAAGCTGTCAATAAAAATGTATTCTAATTTTTCCTTTATTCTACTAGTTTCCTTCCCTGAAACCTCTCCTTTTCCTTGTCTTCTAACTCTAATTCCCTTGTTGCCTTTCCTCTCTTTGTCTCTCAACCATCAGATCTGTCCAACAGAAGGTCAGACATCTCAGTTGACCTTCAGCTTTCAGGAGACCAACACATCAATCTTTTCCTTGACATCTGACAGACATTCTGAAAAATGGACTTCATGCTGAAGTATTCTGCCATTGTAACCTATGTATATGTACTGGTTAAAAGATACTTAGATGTGAACAAAATGCAACAAAGAGACAACTGAGGGAAGCCATTGAAAAGCTTAAAAAAAAAAATCAGAAAGATTATTATTATTATTGTGATTTTTTTTTTTTTTTTACTGTCAGCCACATTGTCAGAAATGGGAGGAATGGAGCCAAAAGAAGAAACATTTGAACATATCTCGGCGGGCTGTAGCTCATCGCTAGAGATGCACACATGGTGTCACAACCAGGTCTTCATTGTGCTTTTGAAGACCTTAAAGAAGTAGTAAGCATGGAAGTATTCACAGTGCTTGACCTTTTCCACATTTTGTTATATTACAGCCTCATTCCAAAATGGAGGAAACTAATTTTTTTTCCTTCAAAATTCTACTCGCAACACCCCATAATGACAACATAATTTTTTTTTTCTTACAAATTGGTTAAAAAGAAGAAGAAATATATATATACACAAACTAAGATATCACATGTACAGGAGTATTCACACCATTTGTCAATACTTTGTTGATGCACTTTTGGCAGCAATTACAGCCTCAAGTCTTCTTGAATATGATGCCACAACCTTGTTGCACGTATCTTTGGGCATTTTTTTTCCCATTCTTCTTTGCAGCACCTCTCAAGCTCTATCAGGTTGAATGGAAAGTGTCGGTGCACAGCCATTTTCAGATCTATCCAGAGATGTTCAATCTGATTCCGGTCTGGGCTCTGGCTGGGCCACTCATGGACATTCAAAGAGTTGTCCTGAAGCCACTCCTTTGATATCTTGACTGTGTGCTTAGGGTCACTGTCCTGCTGAAAGATGAACTGTTGACCCAGTCTAAGGTCAGGAGTGCTCTGGAGCAGGTTTTCATCCAGGATGTCACTATACATTGCTGCATTAATCTTTCCCTCAATCCTGACTAGTCTCCCAGTTCCTGCTGCTGATAAACATCCCCACAACATGATCTTGCCACCACCGTGCTTCACTGTAGGGATCAAATCAAATCAAATCAAATCAATTTTATTTATATAGCGCCAAATCACAACAAACAGTTGCCCCAAGGTGCTTTATACTGTAAAGCAAAAGCCATACAATACAGGGATGCTGCCTGGTTTCCTCAAACATGATGCATTCACACCAAAGAGTTCAATCTTTGTCTCATCAGACCAGAGAATTTTGTTTCTCATGGTCTGAGAGTCCTTCAGGTGCCTTTTGGCAAACTCCAGGTGGGCTGCCATGTGGCTTTTGACTAAGGAGTGGCTCCCATCTGGCCACTCTACCATACAGGCCTCACTGGCATGGCGCCGCTTATGTGGTATAAATAAAAAAAAAAAAAAAATTGAAAACCAGCCGGTACCTGTGGAACCATATGGCACCGCTTATGTGGTATAAATAAAAAAATAAATAAAAACCAGCCAAGGAAGGACAGTAGCATTAAAGCAGTTTATACACCACATTTATTAATTTTTTTTCTGAGTTTGTTCGTCCCAATTCACTTGGTCCCATTAGCTCTTCATTTTCCAGTTTCATGTACCTGCAATGCACCATTTCACAGTTCTGTGTGCATAATGTATATCATGGGCCCCCCATGTGACCCTATCTGACAATTTTCCTTTTCATATACCAGAAATACATTCCAGTAGAGTCTCTCCAGCTTATCCAGGTTTGTTTCCCAGTACCGATGTCCCTTGTTGACTTAGTAGGGGGTGCCCTGTATGCCTGGACCCTGGTAACACATCAGGGCCCAAAGAGTGGAGCAGTGCTGCTGAAGTTGGTGGGTGAGCTGGGATGGTTCTACTCTGGGTCCCACTGCATTACATTATATTTTTTTTTTAAATATAAACCCTGTCTTTAGATTGAGCAGAGCTGCTGAAATGAATGGGTGAGCTGAGATGACATTACTGTAGGTCCCACTGCACTCCAAGGTGTATTTGACAATTCTAAATACACTGGGAAAGACTTTATACACTGGGGTTTTATGAAAAATTCTTTATTCAATTGCTCGAGTGGCCCATGACAGAGGGGAGAAACACTCATCTAAACAAGCCAGAAAACTCTTGGAGACCAGTGCAGTCAGTGATAAATCAATATTTAATACCTCAATTATAAAATAAAATCCAAGTCAATAAGTCCAGCTGAAGCAATGAAATTGCATACTTCCACAAATCATTTTTCAAAGCCCTTCAGTTTATTTCGACATGAACACTTCCAACTGAAAAACATGACGATGAATATTTTATGCCAAATTCAGGTGTGTGCAGTTGGGCAACACAACATGAGTCTGCTCACAGGACAATTCCATGAATCATATATAAACTGACTCACGAGGCACCACACAGACGGCAGCTGCAGTCATGTCCACAAGTATTTGGACAGTGGCACATTTTTTGTGGTTGTAATTTTACTTTTGTACAACACCACAATGAAGTTTAAATGAAACAATCAAGGTGTGTTTCAATTAAATTCAATTTTTTTTTTTTTATATAGCGCCAAATCACAACAAACAGTTGCCCCAAGGCGCTTTATATTGTAAGGCAAGGCCATACAATAATTATGTAAAACCCCAACGGTCAAAACGACCCCCTGTGAGCAAGCACTTGGCTACAGTGGGAAGGAAAACTCCCTTTTAACAGGAAGAAACCTCCAGCAGAACCAGGCTCAGGGAGGGGCAGTCTTCTGCTGGGACTGGTTGGGGCTGAGGGAGAGAACCAGGAAAAAGACATGCTGTGGAGGGGAGCAGAGATCGATCACTAATGATTAAATGCAGAGTGGTGCATACAGAGCAAAAAGAGAAAGAAACAGTGCATCATGGGAACCCCCCAGCAGTCTACGTCTATAGCAGCATCACTAAGGGATGGTTCAGGGTCACCTGACCCAGCCCTAACTATAAGCTTTAGCAAAAAGGAAAGTTTTAAGCCTAATCTTAAAAGTAGAGAGGGTGTCTGTCTCCCTGATCTGAATTGGGAGCTGGTTCCACAGGAGAGGAGCCTGAAAGCTGAAGGCTCTGCCTCCCATTCTACTCTTACAAACCCTAGGAACTACAAGTAAGCCTGCAGTCTGAGAGCGAAGCGCTCTATTGGGGTGATATGGTACTACGAGGTCCCTAAGATAAGATGGGACCTGATTATTCAAAACCTTATAAGTAAGAAGAAGAATTTTAAATTCTATTCTAGAATTAACAGGAAGCCAGTGAAGAGAGGCCAATATGGGTGAGATATGCTCTCTCCTTCTAGTCCCCGTCAGTACTCTAGCTGCAGCATTTTGAATTAACTGAAGGCTTTTTAGGGAACTTTTAGGACAACCTGATAATAATGAATTACAATAGTCCAGCCTAGAGGAAATAAATGCATGAATTAGTTTTTCAGCATCACTCTGAGACAAGACCTTTCTGATTTTAGAGATATTGCGTAAATGCAAAAAAGCAGTCCTACATATTTGTTTAATATGCGCTTTGAATGACATATCCTGATCAAAAATGACTCCAAGATTTCTCACAGTATTACTAGAGGTCAGGGTAATGCCATCCAGAGTAAGGATCTGGTTAGACACCATGTTTCTAAGATTTGTGGGGCCAAGTACAATAACTTCAGTTTTATCTGAGTTTAAAAGCAGGAAATTAGAGGTCATCCATGTCTTTATGTCTGTAAGACAATCCTGCAGTTTAGCTAATTGGTGTGTGTCCTCTGGCTTAATGGATAGATAAAGCTGGGTATCATCTGCGTAACAATGAAAATTTAAGCAATACCGTCTAATAATACTGCCTAAGGGAAGCATGTATAAAGTGAATAAAATTGGTCCTAGCACAGAACCTTGTGGAACTCCATAATTAACTTTAGTCTGTGAAGAAGATTCCCCATTTACATGAACAAATTGTAATCTATTAGACAAATATGATTCAAAGATGTATAGATGTTTGCCATCTATACATTGGGTAGGAAGTGAAAAAAAACTTGTGGTCCTTTGCACTGAGGAAATTGCACCCTCAGAGTCTCTGGCACCTTCCTTTTCTGCTCTGCTTTGTGAATGCATCATTTGAGATGCTGTCATCATTTTCTAAGCTTTTCCCCTTCACAGATGCAATGATTGATCAAGGTGTGTTTTTTTTTTTCTTTTTTTTTTTTTGCTTTTGTGATGGATGCACCTGTAGTACAGATACAGATGGCTGAGCTCATTTGCAGCTTTGTTCCCCATGTTGGAAACCTTTAAAAAGGAGACAAATGCTACTAATGACCATTTAAATCAAACTTTACAAGCTAGTCATTCCACTTGAAACACACAGGAAAGATAATTACATTATTCAAATCATAATTATCTGTACTTATCTTTTTAAACCTGGTGCAGTATTATTTTTTTAATTATATTTAAGACAGGCTGGTTGTGGAGGCAGAATGAGAGATGAATGATGAGATAAATATCAGCACATAAACACTCAACCAACCTAAAAAAAAATCCATATCATCACCTTTTTTTTGGAGATAAGAATAAACCATAGATGGTCTGACTGAAGCTTCAGGGAAGCATATATCCTTTATGTGTTCCTGTGTGTGTGTGTGTGTGTGTGTGTGTGTGTGTGTGCACACATGCTGAGGATGAAGACTTGGTCTTGGCTTGTCCAGGCCTGCACATGACCTTACCCGGAGTGGCAACGACCTCTGCATGCCTCCTCCTGCCTTGCACAAAGACTCGCTCAGTGGTTGGGTAGCCAGATGGTCGCTGCTGTTCTGGGACTTCATTTATTTAAAATTTACTTTCATTTGACCTTTGTAATTGTTTTCGAGCCAAAACCATGATTTCAATAAACTGACTGTATGAACTCAGGTAAGCAAATTTGGTCAACGAATGAGCACTTTTACTCAGATTTCTGTTGATGAGCAGTGATAAAAACTAAAATGACGCTTCAAATTTTATGGTGTTTATGGTATCCTTAAACGTGAAGAGCATGGTGAAAAACCTCAGCTTGCACAAGGCAACTTGAGTTCACCAGATCTGAAAGCAAAAACTCCCAAACTACGTTTCATGTTATGGGGTTTTTTAGAAAGTTGTAGCTTAACTCCAGCTTAACCAGAAGTGGTTTTATTCAAAATAATTTTATTCAATAACAACTTTGCGGCTGCTATGGTTCTCTCTGGGATTCAAGACCTGTTAGCCAATGTGAGTAATGTGGTGGTAATTTCAATTAGCCACATGGGTAGTTAATTAGCCACACTTTAAGTCAAAAGAACAAATGGAAATATGACATAATTTAACATCCAAAACAGCTGATCAATTTTAATGGACAGTGTGAAAAATAAGTATTGAACACGTCACCATTTTTCTCAGGAAATAAATTTCAAAAGCTGCTATTGAGATGAAATGTCATTAACACCCCAAGTGTTCCACACATACAAAGAAATGAACCCAAAGATGTCCATGAATCAAGTTATGTGTCATAAAATGATATAAAACTATTGAACACCTGAAGGATGGGAAGTGCATAAAGGCATGGAAAGCCAAGATACCAGCTGAAATCTATCAGACATTAGAAAGCAATCCTGCCCCTTGTTAGTGCAAACTAATATCAGCTAGTACAGTCCCAACTGATGACCTGTAAAAAGGTGTCTCATTACCAAGGTGTCACACAAGAAACATCTCATGATCAGTAAAAGCAAAGAGCTCTCTCAAGTTCTTCCCAACCTTATTGTTGCAAAATATACTGATGGTGTTGGTTACAGAAGGATTTCTAAACTTCTAAATGTTCCAGTCAGCATTGATGGAGCTATAATCTGTAATTGGAAAGAACAGCATTTCATCATAAACCAGGCCATGGCCAGGAGATCCTTGCAATATTTCTGATAGAGGACTGAAAATAATTCTCAGAAGAGCTGCACAAGAGCCAAAGACTGTTTCAGAATGACCTGGAATTAGCAGCTAAAACTGTTTCAAAGACACCTTTAGAAATATATTTACTGAGAAAAAGGATGGCTTGTTCAATCCTGATTTTAACTACTGTAAACTGTTGTTAAACCGTTATTATCTGTTGTGATTTCAGTTCACATGGTACTAATCTGCAGTCTGTCAGCTCCTCTGTGCATCACTCTGTCTGAACTCTGTCACTCAATAATACAACTTCAGTGGCAGGTGAACATTTGCTGTTTATTGGTTCATGTTGAGTTGTGGTCAAGAATGATTAAGGTAGCCACATACCTTCTCTCCGGACCCTTAAATCCGTGATGTGGTTAGACATCTCGCAGCTGCTGTGAATAAAAAAATACATGCTGTGACAGTTTTGTGCATGTGGGAACACAGTATGAGCAGCTGCACGATGTGTAACCACATCACGCAGCTGCTGTGAAAATAAAAAATAAAAAATACATGCCACCCACGGGATTCAAACCTGCAATTTCCAAAAGCTATGAATGCCTGCAAGAAACTTTACCACTGAGCTACCATCACTATCCTGTAAATGGTGTGAAAAATGCCTGATATCAAGAAGGACATGGTCATATTAAAAAAAAAAAAAAAACACCAAACACCATATAAAAGCACTGCAACGTATTGAATCCCTCTTATCAAGCGGCCAATACAAATATGATCCATCTGTTCCTCTGTAGATGACCCATTGTCACAGATGTACAGTCATGAAATGACATGAATGAAAAGCAGGGCACTCCTATCATGTCCACATCTGCTGGCGGCATGTCCAGCATGTCTTGTGGATGGCACTCTGCAAGACAGACACTGCGTCATGTGGAACAGAGCTCATGTGGGTGACGTGACATTCAGATCGCCTGCTGCGTGTTATGATCTGATGGTCCATTTCACCTGGGGTAGGCTGTCAATGTGCGCTGCATGCGCTTGCTCACTGCAGTCCATTGCAAGAGCGCTATATGTTTTTATGTATGTCCACATGAGGACAGCAAGCACACATACGCATGTGTCCATCAAAACACGGTACATGTTCTGCAGCTGTGACGTCCAGAACTAGAGATCTTGACACCTGTAGCTGTCGGTGGAAACACCCCATCAGTCTGGCGCACACAAAAACACACCATCTGTACATCCATATATCAGCAGCCAGATGTTTACGGATGGGAGAGCGCAACACACACGCAAATAACATGCACGGCATGTGTGCGCGGGGGGAGCCGACACTCTGGCACCTCACATTCGTTCAAATTTTTCAACAGTTTAAAAATCCTGATGAAGTGACTGCTGCAAGAATGAAGCTGAGCAAAGCAACGAAAGTCCAGATTTCTTATTTCGTTAAGGCTTCGTTGCGCTTCGTTAAGTGCTGTGTGACTGGGCCTGTATGTGTGTTCTCCAAAACATTTTGGTGGACATTAATCTGTTGTCCCCATGTGACTTTGAGCTGCACTTGGAAAATGTGGGCCCATTCGTGTGGTCAGCATGAATGTAGTGCCAAGGATGCCACTGTTGAGGTGTGGTCAAGGTGGTGACAGCTGATAGGGTGGTCAGTGTGGCGTGTCCACCCGCGAGCACCATGAATGGCATGTGAGTGTGTTATGCTCCCTTGAGCACCATGCATAGTATACAAGTGTGTTCTATCCCCCCCACCCAACACTGTTGAGGTGCAGCTGAGGTCCGAGGTGCCGAAAGCTCCAACAGCTGGTGTGCAGCACAATCACTGTCCAGCACAGCCCGTACACCTGGGCAGGCTGTCATGCACATGATGGACGTCATTTCACACATACAGTGCAATTCCCTTCCATGGGTTACAAAATGTATTTGAGACCTCATGATCAGCAGAGCTGTATTACAAGACGTGCAGGTGAGCACAAACTGAAAATGTTGAAAAATAGCAACCTGACACCACCACAGAAAAAAAAAAAAAAAAAAAAAACTTTGATTCAAGTGCATGAACTAAATACATACTGCTGACATTAGATTTAATCTAATTTAGCTTATGAAAAGCCACTTCTAACAGGACTTTGATCTTGAAAAAGCTTTCCACGGTAAAAATCGGTGGAATTCACTGTGTGCACGCATGGGTGCGTCCTCCTTTTCCGGTCGTCTCTGTAGCTTGCGTATGTGTGTGTGTGTACATGTCTGTTGGCTCTGTCTATGTCTTTATGTTTATAGGTTTATATTCAGTCCTCTGTCATTTCTGTGCTGATGTTTGTGTTGTTTGTGGTCCGTTTTGTATCCGGTGTGTCTCCTCCCTGGGCTGCCGTCAGTATGGATCCATTTTGGTGTTGCCTATTGTCTTTGTGGCTAATTCTCGTCCTCTGTCCTGATCTGTGTGACTTCTGTCAGGTTGTCTCTAGTTATGCTCTGTGGGTTTTCTACTATAGTTCCTCTATTTTACACTCTGTTCACTTTGTAGTTCCGTGTTGGTTTTCTGGTTTTATTTATTGAGGTAGTTATGGTTATTGTTTAGTTTTTGTTTTAGTCAGTTGTCGTTGCCTCTTTATTTATGCTCTGTCTGTCAGTTTTCCACTGTTGCCTCTTGTTCTCTTTTTGAGTTTGAGTATTTATTTTTATATTATGTGGTTTTGGATCTGTCTTTTGGTTTTGTGAGTTTTCATCTTGGTTATGTTTCAGTAATGGTCAAGCTTTGTTCTATTTCACTTGAGATGTCTACGTTTTTGATCACCTTTTGTTGTCACTTGATCTTTTACCCTGCCATCAGTTTGTTCATCAGTTGAGTTTGTATTTAAGTATCATTTGGTTCTCTGGTCATTTGCTGGTTCTCAGCTCATGTTGTTCATGCTGCTCATGGTTTTTGTAAGTACCTTGACCCTCGTCGTTACCTCCTATCGTGGCTGTAGTTAGTTTTGTGTAGACCCTTTGTTTGGACCACTTTGTCATGTTTTGTGTGGAGCTGTTTTTTTCATGTCACCTATTTGGACTGAGATTCACTTTGGGTACATTAATACCTCTTGTTTTTTTCACTACCCCTTTTGTCTATTTGCTGCCTGCAAATTGGGTTCAATTTGACTGCTAAACCATAACAGGAGGAGGGCATGTGCTTATGAAACATGTTTTTCTCCCTCTGAAGGAAGGGCTAATACATATTATCTTTCTGCAGCAGCATTAATACACATAAAATAAAAGGTCTGACTCACTCAGTGACACAGTGAATGAGTGAAACAGACAGCAGAGAACTTGATTTGCAATTACTTGTTTGAATGGTCTCGTTGGTTTCAACCTGTCGGTGGATAACAAGCTGCTGCTTCATGGGCAGATGAGGCAACATGATTCACACTGATTTATTGACTTTGTTAAAGCCCAGCAGCAGTATTTGGGCTCACACACAGATACATAGACTTTAATTATATCTACCTTTCTGTTGCTTATGAACATTTTTGTCAGTAGATCACCTTCAGCCATCCGCTGTTCCTCTGCGCTCACATCATGTTGCTTTATACCCTGTGTGGTACTGTAGCTGTAGCAGTCTGGGGGTAATGATGTCATTTATTTGACTTATGATTAGAAAAGAAATGTGGTTGTGCTTTCTGTTGGGTGACAGTGGCTTTCCGTCAAACATATTTCCTCCACGAGCACAAGTTTTTGCACATTTCGATTCAGTGAATAGGGAATTGAATAGCTCGGCTCGTTCGCGCTGATGCATTGGATAGAAAACAAAATGACTTATGACTGTTTTCATGGGAGTTCAGTTGGAACTTTGATTGGTTCATTGGAAAATGAAAGGGTGGAAATCAAAGTTGGGGGAGGATCTGTGCAGTTGTCACCATCAGACTGAATTATTACACTGAAGCTACACATTCAAAGCCTGCACTAACGGCCTCTTCAGCGCAAGCCTGAGGATTATACGCATTTGTCAGAAGAAAAACAACTGGTCAGCCATTAATTACACTGATGGTATAATTCATAATCCTGAAAGCTCTGAAGCATATCTTTGAGTAAATACCTGATTGATTAGTGGGACCTTGTTTGAAGGTGCTGAAGCTGACCGCAGCAATGCGAGTGCAGTCAGGCAGTGCATTCCTTTGACAAGGCCAATGAGGGTTTTTATTGCTCCCCCTCCCCTTCCCAGCCAAGGCTGAAAGGCCACCAAGTGGAGTGCTGTCATCATTCTGTTTGTTCATCCATCCATCCATCCATCCATCCATCCATCCATCCACTTGAGAATATTAGAAAGAAAAAAAAGGATTTTTTTTTTTAATTGTCAATTCTCTTTATTGACTATAGCTACTTATGCTGCATTTACACATAACAACGGCAAGTCACGAATGCCACGAAGTATACATTCTTGGCCGCTGACCATGAATGTGAGAATTCGGGGCAGAGGCATAAGGTGTCCTCAGGAACTGCTGCAACCTGTTACCACGTGTTACAATTAATGCCACATGTTGCTGGAGAATTATCACGAACCATTACGCATGGTCAAGAATAATGTTCCGCGTTGTTGTGAGCTATCACGCATAACAGCGCATCGTTACATTCTGTCACGTTGTGAATGACGCAAATTGTCTCCACACATACCCCCATATTAATCCTACTGTCAGTTGCTGAACAATTCAGCTCCAGTTTACTCCTCAAAATCCACAGCAGAAGAACTTTGTGGCTGCATGCTTAGTTGGGCTCTGTGCCATGGAGTGGCGCAGAGAGGAGGAGAAGACAGAGAGAGCCAGATGTGTGGCTTCACGGGGCATCACTGTTCTTCTTCAGCATACTGCAGCAATGAAACTGAATGTGGTGCAGCAGCGTTTAATTGTGCACACGTCAGAGAAGAATGTTGTCATGCTCTATTGAGGATCAGCACTAATCAAGACGGATCAACACACTCAGTTGCGACCTCCACGACATGAAGCAAAATGACAGTGGTGCGTGACATTCGTGGAAATTTTTTGACAGCCAAAAACATGCTCCATGAATATCACGAACCTATACGCATTATTAACCCTCTGGGGCCGATGCTGTCGTATACGACGGCTAAGACCAAGCTTTACTAAATTATAAATAAAGTTTTAATGATATGAGATAGAAACTTGCTCATTTTTTTTTTGCTGAAAAATTAACTCTGTGGACTTTCGAGCCAGCCATCGGCCATCTTTGTACTCCTCATAGAAGCTGTGTGATGATGTGCACAATGTGAGTCTCTAATCGGAATTGGTTCACCGTCACATGGTTTTCCAAAATCCAATCGTAGGGCAGATTTACCTCACGTGAAAAGCCAAAGATCATTTTCAGGAGTGATATGTTACTAGTTGGCCCATTTGAATAGCCCCCTGGGTGCTCCAATGAGTACATCCAGTGCATCCTGCGCCATTACGCACAGCTATCAGTGAAAGCAGATGGAGAATATGGAGAACCTCTGATGATCTCACATGCTCAAACAAAGAGTGTGTAACTATCAGGATTGCTCCACTAGTTTGCATGTGAATGTTGGATAACTCTGTTGCTTTCTTTACATAAAGCACTGTTTACCATATGAATGAAGTGGGGGAGCACTCCTCGCATAAACAATTTTGTATATATTGATCAAAATGTGCATTTGTGTTTATTATTTGAACCGTTTTGTTCTACAGTCTTTCACACAAGACCTTAAATTACCTTTATAAAGTCTCAAAACAGTTGTTTATTATAGTTTGCTGTGTGTTTTGAATAAATGTGTGTGGAAAATTATTTTCCACTTTACTTTTTTCTTTCTTATTTTTGATTGTAAACCTTTATTACACTTATAAAACACAACAAAAGCATACATATTCTGAAAGCACAGGTTGTGTTGTGTGGGCCGCCAGAAGAGGAGATACTGCTGGCCCACCACCAGAGGGCGCCCTGCCTGGAGTGCGGGCTCCAGGCACCAGAGGGCGCAGCCGCCTCACAGGAGCAGCTAGGGTGACAGCTGTCACGCATCACCTGCAACAGCTGTTACCAATCAGCAGGGGTACATCAGCAGGACGACGTCTCCACCTCTTTGCCGAGATATCGTTCTACCTGGAAGGTAATATTCTCAGCTGACTGCTTGACAGTAACCTTTTGTGACTTTGTGAGTGATAACAGACCTTTTTTCCAACGAGAGGGTGGAGGTAGCTTTCCTGCCGTGTGGATTACTGGGTGCAAACGCGCCCACCTTTAATTGTGTTTTTGTTCCTCACCAGCAGTACCAGGTCCGACACGCGGAGGCAGTGGCCACCTGGGAGTTCGGGACTTGGTGGCTCCAGTATTCCCGGGGTCTGGTGGCGGAGGAAATCGTGTGGTTCCGGTTCTGCTTTGGACAGGTGTCTCCTATCTTCGAGCCTGCCCACACGACACCTTTGTGGATTGATTCTGATCTATTGTTGTAATCTGTTGTATTTGTTGTGCACATTCACAACAGTAAAGTGTTGTTATTTGACCTACTCCATTGTCCGTTCCTTTGCGCCCCCTGTTGTGGGTCCGTGTACCGACACTTTCCCAACAGGTTGTTCCGAAAAAAGAGACATAAAACTTGATTGTGGGATGCAGGGAGAGCTGTTAACAGCAATAATAAAACATTTATGCCAGGCGAGTGAACTGTTCAAAAAAATGCCCTCGGACCCCAGAGGGTTAAGAAACCTATTCAGATGCGTTAAGTCATGTTAAGAATGTGAGGAATGTGCCAAGAATGATGCAAATGTGACATTCGTAACATGTCTTGCCTATGTGTAAACGCACCATTAGGTACCACCATGGGGGACGCACTATATACTGATTTTCAAGTCTAGACTTAAGACGCACTTATTTTCCTTTTCGTATAGCTAGTATACTGGTATAATATAGTACTATGTTTTTTACTCTTAATTCATTTTATTAGGAAAGGGAGTGGGCTGCGGCCTCAACTTTACCTAAATCCTGTGTCTTTTAGTGAAGCTGAGGGCTCGTGGCCGGTGATCACCTTAGTATTTCTTTTGTTTTTCTTGTTGCTTAATGGTGACAAATTACACTGTATTTGTTGTCTTTCTGATGCCTGATTCTGTTTTTTTCTTTTCTCTCTGTTTGAGGTGCGGGTCCATCCAGAGATGGGTGTGGTATCTGTTCCGGAAACCCTCCTGTCCTGTGCAGCGGCAACATTTCCTGTTTATTCGTTTTGCGAATTGTTTTGTAATTTGTGTCAGTAGCATGGCCCAAGCAGATCACCCCTTTGAGTCTGGACTGCTTGAGGTTTCTTCCTCAGAGGGAGTTTTTCCTTACCACTGTCACCTGTGTGCTTGCTCTGGGAGTTGGTAAGGTAAGACCTTACTTGTGTGAAGCACCTTGAGGCAACTATGTTGTGATTTGGTGCTATATAAATTAAAATAAATTGAAAAATTGAATTGTTCTCTTATTCTGGACCCCTCCCTCCTGTGGGACTTTTACTGTGTCCACTTGACACAGGGGGGGGGGGTTGCCTCTGGGGCTCCCATGGTATTCCATCATCAGACACCAATCTTCTGCTCTTAAATACACCCATCCTTGTATTCTTCCATGTGCTTTGCTTTTCACATAGCTTTAGGCACTCAAACAGAACCTCATGGACACACTAAAGTTACATTTTTCACAAATCATAGCCTCAGTCATTGTATCAGGAACTCATGGATGTTATAGTTTTTCACAAATCGCAGCTTCCGTCTTTGTTTAACATTATGTATTCCTTAAATCGCAGATTCAGTCATTGCGTAATGGTACTCTTGAAATCACCATCCCATATCAGATAAATGGTTGATTGGCCTGGCTAAATTTTTGGCTCACTCACTCCATTAAGGCGGAAACTAGAAACACTGTTTAATAATGCCTCCACCTCACAAATGGTCTGCTGAACAGAAGCATGTAGTAGGCAATATTTTGGGGGAGGTGATGGTCTAGTGGTTAAGGCATTGGGCTTTAGACCAGAAGATCCTCAGTTCAAATTCTAGCCTGACTGAAAAATCACTAAGGGCCCTTGGGCAAGGTCTTTAATCCCCTATTTCTCCCGGTGTGTAGTGAGGGCCTTGTATGGCAGCACTCTGACATCAGGGTGAATATGAGGCATTATTTGTAAAGTGCTTTCAGCATCTGATGTAGATGGAAAAGCGCTATATAAATGCAGTCCATTTTGTCTGTAAAAATATTTTGTAAGTTGCACAGAGTGATATTTAGTCAGCTCCCCCCCGACCCCACACCAAAGTCAGACTGCGGATTTCACCCTTGGTGCTTGTTCCTGTGAGAGGACATAATTTCACTTTCCTGTGAGTGACAGTCTATTGGATACATTCCAATGCAAGTGAGTTTTACAATATACCACATGCCTCCTGGGAAATCTCACTTTCAGAATCCACCAATTCCCTTCTCCAGTAAAATGGGTTTCCAGCACTTGCAGGAGAGAAAATGCTCATTGTCTGTGCTGAGAAACATTTGTTGTAAATGCAGTTTTCTACTTGATAGGCCCCCTGTGATTATGGTGAAGCTGAATTACCGCGTTTCATGGAACAATGCACCTTCTGCCATCAGGTTTGATGCCTTCCATTAGGTGGTGTCCTAAAATGATTTCAGTTATTAGAGATAAACGGTGGTCAGCTTCTATTTTCACAATCTGTGAGCAGAACATCCATACTAATGACAAATTAATGTCTAATTCTCTGAGCACCAAGTCTGAATATATCTACATGCAAATACAGTGGACTCAGCAGGTGGATTTGTGTTCAGGTGCATCCTGTCTTTAGATTGAAATAGCACTTGAAAAATAATACTAATAAAAATGTGCATTAATTTAAAAGAAGCAATATTCTGAGAAAAACAAACAAACAAAAAAAAAAAACAAGAAAAATGTCTCTGTTGCTGTGTAATCCCATGTAATCTTGACCATTTCCCAAAAATGATGACATTTGCCGTTAGTTGAATGGTGTTTATTAGGAATGACCCTTATCTGTGTGATATATCTCAAAATTACAAATATTTAATTGCTGGTAAAATATCGATTCTGTCCAGGTCACTAAATGCTGACACAATAGTAGATACAGCATACCATCCCACATCAGTGGCAGCCATATTGGTTGTTGTTGGGTCTTTTTCTCTCTGGCTATCATTGTACAAAGCCCATCCCATATCAGATAAATGGTTGATTGGCCTGGCTAAATTTTTGGCTGGGTGGAAATCTCTCTCATTGGGAGATGGGGGTCATATATCTCCCAGATCAAATTAAACATGAGCGTTCATATCTGTCTGTTTCCCAGGCCAGATCCTTGCACCTTTACTAACATGAAGCCTATTCTCTACCTTTGCAATCTTGAGATTTGGATGGAATGCAGCTGACTGGCAGATCAGCAAAATCAATGCTGGTACTGAGAAGTCCATCATTCTGGCAGGAGGGTTAGTCTCACACAGCTCTTCAAAGTAAGCAGCCTAACTGGACAGTACACCATAGTCATATGCCAGGACTGGACGGTCAGTTGACATGACTGTGCTGGGACAAGGTGCAGGTTTGTAGGAACATAATGCTTTGATACCCCTGGAAATAGGGTGTGGATCATAAGACCATAGACGTATCACCTGCTCAAAAATTATTGTAACAAACGCTTCATTGTCTGGCCTTAGTACTATTTCAGCCCATTTTCTCAGCATTAAACTGCCAACAAGACATTCACCATGACCCTTCTGCATAATATTTAAAGTGACCTCAGATTAAACATTGACTTCTTTAAAAATTGGTGGCATCAGTGTAATCTATGGCATCTTTCAGATTGTCGTGAAAGAAGTTGCAGATTCCATTAGAATTATTTGTTTATGTTTGGTTCAATGCTCCTTGACATTGCAAAAGTTGCTGGATCCTGGTTTCCATATCCAGAGCTACACTGCTGGGCATGGTATTGTTATGTTTCGGACACGGTCGGAGCACCGACCCAGCGTTTGAAGGACCCAGCATAAAATGAGCAGAGCACGGTTCAAAGGATAACAGAATTTAATAAACATAACAGTGAGATGCAGTGCTTAAACAACTAAAAAAGTCCGCGGTCTGGTGAGGTGAAAACACGGCGCGCTCTCAACAGCGCAAACGGTCCGGAGCCACAGCAGTTCGGACCCAGGGACCCCGCCGACACCCCCCAGGTGGCCGCGACAAACCGAGTCTGTGAAGAAAGAAAACATGAGGTGAGTCCAACTCCACACAGAGAGACACAACTCAAAGGTGCACGCAATCAGCAAACACTTCCTGGCTTAAATCTATACATCAGCTTCTTACCCTGCAGGCACGGAACAACTCAGTTCAAATCTCCACTGCAGCAGAAGCTGATTAGATAATTAGCATAACATGACAGCTCACTAACACAAGGTGTGAGGGACACCAAATCCACTGTCATTACTTCATAAAAGTCACCAAAACTAAATTACCTCAGGAAGTGTGCTGAAGAGCGTGAGACCTCACCCAATCCTCCTTCACAGACTGTGGCATCAAACCTGGAGTGGTCTCTGCGTCCGTGATGGTGAGATTGTTCTCCTGACGGCGATCTCACACGTCTGCTCACAAGGTCGAGTCTCTGGCAATCACACACTGTGCATTCAAGATTTAAATGCAGCAATCTCTGATTAAGACAAAATACACCACAGCTGTGAGTCCTGATGACCTGCATGTGAAAACAAGCCTCAGGTGTTCAGGGTGAGGTCCTACTGCTCAGCCACTCAGTCCTGAATGCATACCACCTGGTGGGAGAAACAGAAAACAAAAACCAAGCCAGCCAAACACCCCAGCCCACAACAGTACCCCACCCTCACGGGAAGCCTCCCGGCGACCACACGGACCTGGGCCAGGAACAACAAAGCCCCCCTCCAGGGACCATGGCTGGAATGCTGGCTGGGAACAAAAAACGCCTCCTGCAGCTTCAGCTCCCCGTGCTGACGATCCAGCTGGGAAAGGCCCGTCTCCAGGAGCTGTGCGTTACTGTGCTCTGACGACAGCTCCATCATCAGCTGCTCCACCTGCAACGTTAATCTCTTCATGCAGTCATTGATCATCTCAATGTTGAGCCTCTCCAGCTCTTCCCTCAGCTGGATAACGCACGCTCCCAGCCGCCTCTTCTCTGTCAACAAGGAACTCCGGGCCGAGACTATCACTCTCATCCTGGAGCTCATCCTTTCCCACCTTGAGCCTGTCTGCAGCAGACTGCTCCTCAGCTGACACTCCAGTGCAGAGACATCCTTTGTTGACTTGAATGGTCTTGCCCTCTGTTTCATTTAGCAAACCTGTTAGAGTCTCCACCTTTGCGTTCATTCCTGTCAACTCTTGCTTTAGTTGTTCACTTTGCATAATGTTGGCCATACCAACCCCCCCTCCCCAGAGGACCATCCCATCAAACCCTGGGAAAAGGAGAAAAAAAAAAACACAACCCAAACTCAAGCTTGCAAACAAAAAAAATGCTAACACCCCCCCCCCCCCCCCCCCCCCCCCCCCCCGGACGACATGTAGGGACCAACACCCCCCAGAGGACATCCTGCCAGCTCCAGGAGTAATAACCACAGCTGAGGTCCCTCTGGGATCCAAAGTCACCCACGGGGACTCCCAGCGCCTCCCAGAGGACCGTTCCATCAAACCCCAGGAGACGCCCCCCCCCCATGACTAACAGACCCAGCCCCGGCCGTCTATGGCTAGATGGCCCCACAGTCCTTTCCCCCCCAGAGGACACCACAGTCACACCGTGAGGGCGGAAACTGGGGGAAAAACAAAAAAAACATACAAACAAAACAACAACCCCACCCCCTCAGCGCAGTGGAAACTGGAAGTACGTCCAGTGTCACCAACCACGACTATACCCCAAAAGTCAACCGGGAGGAGTGGAACAGCGGTAATGGCATACGGCACAAGATGGCGCCACCCCTCCGACTTTAAACCAGCCACCGGCTGCGGGTATATTCCACTGCCCCAAACCTCAGCTACGCCGATGGCGTACAGCTCAAAGGCACGCTGAAGCCGGAGGTGGAACAGGGAAGTAACAAAAAAAAAACCCTAAACCCCCCCCCCCCCCCACCCGGGTGCAGAGGTTACCTGGGAAATGCTCAGCATAACCAAACTGCAGCACTCCAACAATGCCGACAATGTACGGCTCACACGGCTGGAGCCAGAGGAGAACAACCCAATTACCCCCCCATCACCCCCCAGAGGACCGTCCCATCAAACCCTGGGAGGTGAAACCAAAAGAAATAAAAAAGAAAGACTAACAGACTAACATAAAGTCACCTGGGTAAAACTATGCTCCAGACAGCCTGCATTTTCAACTCCACCAGACCACAGACCGTGCTTTAAAACCCACAAAAACAACAAATTAACCCCTGATAAAAACACCTCATACTAAAACAAGAAACGGAATATAGACCAATAAAAAAAAACTAACATTGGCCTACGTCGTCAAGTGCAAAGAATGGAAAAACATTGTTTTACATTATTGAACCTGAACGGTAATGTGACTGTCACCAACAGAGGGAGCCAAAGTGCCAAATAAGAAAAATCCCCGTGTAACAGAGTAAAAACCCATTAACACTGCTGTAAATAACAGCAGGTTATACCAACAGCTTAATGTGCAAACTAAATACCACCGGGGCTGCTACAACAGGCGTCGGAGCCAGCTGCACGGGAGGAGATGGGGCTACAGCCGTAACAGCGGGGTGCGACACGACCCAAGCTGTAAACTCCACCATGCGCACACCAACGCGCACAAACCCGGGTGGAGAGCACCCGCAACTGATCCCGGATCAACTCCAACATCTGCTGCAGCCTTCCCAGCAAAAATACCGTCTCTGCTTCCCGCTGGCCATTGTTAAATGGCCAGAGGCTACTGTTATGTTTCGGACGCGGTCGGAGCACCGACCCAGCGTTTGAAGGACCCAGCATAAAATAAGCAGAGCACGGTTCAAAGGATAACAGAATTTAATAAACATAACAGTGAGATGCAGTGCTTAAACAACTAAAAAAGTCCGCAGTCTGGTGAGGCGAAAACACGGCGCGCTCTCAACAGCGCAAACGGTCCGGAGCCACAGCAGTTCAGACCCAGGGACCCCACCGACACCCCCCAGGTGGCCGCGACAAACCGAGTCTGTGAAGAAAGAAAACATGAGGTGAGTCCAACTCCACACAGAGAGACACAACTCAAAGGTGCACGCAATCAGCAAACACTTCCTGGCTTAAATCTATACATCAGCTTCTTACACTGCAGGCACGGAACAACTCAGTTCAAATCTCCACTGCAGCAGAAGCTGATTAGACAATTAGCATAACGTGACAGCTCACTAACACAAGGTGTGAGGGACACCAAATCCACTGTCATTACTTCATAAAAGTCACCAAAACCAAATTACCTCAGGAAGTGTGCTGAAGAGCGTGAGACCTCACCCAATCCTCCTTCACAGACTGTGGCGTCAAACCTGGAGCGGTCTCTGCGTCCGTGATGGTGAGATTGTTCTCCTGACGTCGATCTCACACGTCTGCTCACAAGGTCGAGTCTCTGGCAATCACACACTGTGCATTCAAGATTTAAATGCAGCAATCTCTGATTAAGACAAAATACACCACAGCTGTGAGTCCTGATGACCTGCATGTGAAAACAAGCCTCAGGTGTTCAGGGTGAGGTCCTACTGCTCAGCCACTCAGTCCTGAATGCATACCACCTGGTGGAGAAACAGAAAACAAAAACCAAGCCAGCCAAACACCCAGCCCACAACAGGTATTCTAATACCGGCAGTATTGACAAGTGGACTGAACAAGTTCCAATGGTAAAATACCATAGAAGTCTCCAGAATTGTAGGGTCTGAAGAAGTGTCCAGCTTGTGAATTCTGACCACATACTTGAATTCAATGTATTTATCTAATACCAAATCACAAATGAGTCACTGCAAGGCACTTAACAAGGGAAAGGCTAACCTTAACCACCCCCCTGAGCAAGCACATAGGCAACAGTGGTAAGGGAAAAACTCCCTTGGGCCTTTTTTTGAGGAAGAAACCACAAGCAGACCAGACTCAAAGGGCTGACCAACTGCTTTGGCTATATTGACAATAGCAAACAACAAGGAATTGCCAAACATACAAAGCAGAGATGATGGAAGTAAGTGTCCAGAAAATAATAAGTCCAGTCCTTTGACAGTCATTCTCGTGATGGAATGACTGTCAAAGGAGTGGTTAACTGGAGAAACTCACATGTGAAGTATTACTTGCATTGTGAGGGAGTGTCAGCTACTACATTTTTTTGCCATGTGTGGTGCATTTCCATGTTTGTGAAGTAGCACGCAGTTGACTTAGTGTTGAGTACCCCAATGGTTGGAGAAAGCAAGGGAATGTCCACGTTTCACCGCACTATGGCAGGTGGGTGGTTTCGTTCAAGAGGTGCGGAAGTATTGGTTGGCTTACTGGGTAACTGCCATCACAGCAGCACCTAACACCAGCACATATCTCAGATTTAACTTTTTAAGATGCAATATTTCTGTCATTGCATGTTCTGTTAATCTTATGTTGTGCCTTTTGTTTTGTCTTGTTGGAATGGCCACAGCAGCTTGTCACCTCACCGAGTCTGGTGTGCTTCAGGTTTCTTCCTGTAAAATCTGACTTTTGTCTTAAAATATCTTAAATGGATGAGTTATACTGTACAGTTGTTGTGAATAAGGAAACTAGTTTTAGACACCCAACCCTTTTTTTTTGTACCAGGCTCTAAACACATTTATTTCTGCTGTAAATTTCTAACTGCCAAACTGTTAACTGTTAAAAATTAGGCTGGGCTGTGATTGGCTTGTTTAATTTGCGATGCATCACATTTTGCTTCTCCGTGCCTTTAATAATCTCAGATTTCAGGAAAGTGCAAAACTTTCTGCTATCTTTCAGAGCATTTGGTGACAGAGACATTAGTGACAAAATGTGAATACATCATACTACATAATGAAAATTCAACATTCTTCAAGACAGCAATGAGAAAACATTCTGAAGTGGATCTACTATAATGATAAACTGCTAATTTACCAGACATTGCTTGTGTGCATCACTCAGAATGATCGAAATCGATTCTGTCAATCATCCAGCTGGATTTATGTCCATCTGTTCTCCTTATTTGTTTTGTTGTATTGACTCTGTCCTCTAAATTGTTTTCTGAACAGTTTCCCTCAAAAGGAAATAACACAGCATTTGTTCTAAATAAACAGTCACACTGCTGTTTCTCACAGCCTGGCCAATAAAGAGTTTATCTCTGCTAATTCTCCAAATAATTAAATCAATAATCCACCATCTGTGATATGATCTCATACATGGAGGATCAGCAGTGGTACCGGTGCACAATCACTTCCTGTTGTTCTGACAAATAATTAACAAACAGCAAACATCCTGAGACATGAATAGTCAGAGCCACTTTAAACCCCTCAGTACTTCTATTTCATTCACTCAACTTCCACAAATTTGACTTCATTCCACAAATAATGTGTATTTGAAAGACTTATTTTGTATTAAGTCACATTATTATAAAGGGGTTCTACTTTGTCTCTGTATTAAGACAAGGCAGGTTTCCATTACCTTCCAAATTGTGCAAATTGAAGTAACAAATTTAAAATATGCTTTATGTAATTAGAAAAAAGTGCCGTATTGCAAAAATGTTTAAATGTTCAGATGAGGTGCTTTTTTCTGTGATTCCAAAAAACCTTATTAAAAAAACACTGCAACGTAAAACTGCTATTATAGGTCACATGACAATCAGAAAGCTTTGCATGCTATTCTAAAATACATAACATGGTGTGTGTGGATAAAGTAAGAGAAAGAGAGCTTGTTAAACACGATAAGAGATGTAATTATGAAAATATTGGATTGGGAAAAAAGCCAAAAACAATGAAATAGAAATATTTAGCAGAATGTCCTGCTCTGTCACATAACATAACAAAATGTGGAAAATGTGAAGGGATGTGAATACTTTCTGGATGCACAGTAAGAGCAGCAGTCATCTACCAAAGCTCCCTTGGGTGAAGCAGTTGAATTCTTCATGCAACATCTCCTCTTTCTCCTATTGCTTCTCACCAGTGATGAGAAGGTAAACATTGTCATCGTTTAGAAAAAATAACTGTTATAAATTCAGGTCTGCTTTTTTTTTTCTTTTTTATAACTTTTCAAAGGCAATTTTTTACTTACTTATGCAGTTCAATGCAATTTAATGGAACAGTTAAGTGTTTTAGTTAAACTTTGGAAGCCTTATTTTCTATTCAGAACCAGGGGGAAACGTTCCCTTTTTCCCCCAATGCTGAGATAGAAAGTAAATTTATGTTTAGTTTTTTTTTTTTTTTTTTTTTTGCCGATATGGTCCCATTCATGAGTAAATAGGATCTGCATTTTGTTTTTATCCATTAACCCCAACTATTAACCCACTAAAAGAACAAGAGCCAAGTGAAAATGCATGTTACCTTTACCTACAAGCCAACAATTATTGTTGTGTACGTGGAACTTCTTGTCAGAGATGAGCGTTGGGTATGTATGAAGAACTCGTACCAGTAGTTCTTCCAGGTGATATGGCTGTCTACTGAAACCGAGTATACCATGAATAATATGTATATGTCGTGGACATGACGAGCGAAGCTCTTCAGCATCTCACCATGTCATTTAGGTCCACATTTTGAGTAAATGCTTCGGTGGAGCATGGCACCTTTCAGCTTCAGACCCCCTGCATTTTATTTTATTTAATTTTTTTGCCTTTCAGCTTCTGGGGAAACTGCTCCCACAGACCCCCGCCTTTTAAATATATATATTTTTTTGCCTTTCAGCTTCTGGGGAGGCTCCACCCCCAGATCCCCCTAATTACAGCCCATTTAACGCCCTGCCACTTTAAGCTTTTTTAATGTAGATGTAAATTAATATTCAAAGATTTCAACTAGTTGACAGTAGGGCTGTACAATATGGCCAAATTATCATATCACAAATTGTTTTATCGATATTATATGTGATATGACTATGATTTCACACAAAGTGCACCAACAGTGAAAATTAAACATTCTTAAACAAAACAGTAATAATACCACACTCATTTCGGACTTATCATAAGGTTAGGGTACAGTGCCCTCCTAAAGTATTGGAACATTTGGTATTTCACACATTATATGTTCAATGTCGCTGACATTAATGGGTGAAGCTTTTCACTATCTGTGTATATCAAACAATAATTTAAAATTGAATAATTGTTGCAGAACCTACCATTGGTTTGTAGCTTTTTATGACCATGTTGTCCAGTTTGTGGCTTTGTATGCCATGGGCAGATTTCTTGTGCCATTTGCGATTTGTGGCTTCATCAACTATCGGTTTGTGGCTTTTTACGACAATGGTGTCCGGCTTGTGGATTTTTCGTCACTGGGCAGATTTTTCGTGCCATTTCCGGTTTGTGCCTTTGTCTGCCACAGAGCACGTATTAATTCACTGCAAAATGTGATATGCTTTTTAAAATTTTTGACATTTTCTTTGAAGAAATGTACAAAATGTGCTATAAGGTGACACAAAGAACAGAGCCGAAGCCACTTTTCAGAAGAATCGACACAATCAGTTGCACTAAAACAGTAGGTTTATTAAAGCAGCAGTCAACTTTTAAAAAACAAACAAACAAAAACCAAACAGGTAGCAGGATTCAGTCCACCTGGAAGCTCATAACATGATCAGTCCAAGATTTGGTACACAAAAACACAACTCGAGGCTACAAATCTAAAAGTAGGCAAAAGTTCAGAAAATCCAATCATTATCAACAGATGTGTAAAAAAAGAAAAGAAAGAAACAACAACAACAAAAAACACATGGAACACACAGGAAAATGCTTGGGACTAAGGCTGAAAAGCAAAGTTGAACTTCCCACCTGTCACAGGATGAAAGGAGGAGAGCTAAAATAAATAAAATACATAGATAAGGTGGCGTGATGAAGAACAGGTGCGATGAATGAGTGTACACTGGTGCGATTACAACAGTGAACAAGAGAGTACTTGACCTTTTGACCCTCAACACAAAGTGGTGAAACAAAATCACAAAAGCAAAAAAGACAACTAACCATTCAAAAGTAACAGAATAAAATTAAAAGAAGACACTAACTAAAATGCTGGTAAAGCATTAAATTTATTTAGCGTGTAGTCTAGACTGGGTAGTGTTTAGAAATTACATAGTTGACATTTTTCAAGGTGGTAATAAATTGTGCAAAGTTTCTGTCATGGGTTGGAATGTCATGTGAGTCCAGAATATTTTTAGAACCTTAGAACTTAGACCTGAAACCCTCCTGTCCTGTGCACCGGCAACACTTCCTGTATATTTGTTTTGTGAATTGTTTTGTAATTTGTGTCAGTAGCTTGGCCCAAGCAGAGGTTCACCCTTTTGAATCTGGTCTGCTTGAGGTTTCTTCCTCAGAGAGAATTTTTCCTTACCACTGTCGCCTGTGTGCTTGCTCTGGGGGTTGGTAATTTCAGACCTTACTTGTGTGAAGCACCTTGAGGAAACTTTGTTGTGATTTGGTGCTATATAAATGAAAATAAATTGAAATTGAAACCTCAACTCAGCTACATGGGGTGTGCAGCCAGTACTTTTTGAGTGCCGCTCCCAAACCCAGAAAAATGAGAAGGGTAGAAGGAGGCAGGGCATTAACCTGAGGAAGGAGGATCGCACATAGGTGAGTGGCATGCAGGTGCATGTGAGCACAGTACGAGTGCTGGATGGATCGCACACTAAATAACAGGTGCAGAGTAGCACAAAAGCAAAAGACTGTGTAGGATTGCACAAAAACTCTATCTGAAGTCAGTAGAGGAGCCGGATACCGTGAAGTGAAAACTGAGTTGCTGGCAAAGGTGGAAGTGTTAAATCAGGGTCTCTATACAGCTGGGTTGCTGAATGGCAGGTGCGGTAATCAGCTTCACGGCACACCACCTGCAAACACACAGAGGGGGAACACAGGGCCAAGCACGGGCCAAGGCAGGACACAACACTTTAATTGATATTGATTAGGTCAAAATTGACTACTGGCTCCTGGACTATCCTGGTCCTTTTTGTGTGTAACTTGTATGTTCTTCCCATGTTTGCATGAGTTCCCTCTGGGTGCTCCAGCTTCCTCCCCCAATCCAAAGAGATGCAGGTTAGGTGAATTTGTGACTAAATTGAGTGTACGTGTGACTGGGAGTGTGAATGTGTTTGCAGCCTGTCCACCGTGTACCCCAGCTTTCGCTCAGTGACTGCAGGAATTGACTTCGGCCATCCATGACCTTTAACTGGAATAAGTGTAGTTAAAATGCATGAATAGATTATATTTGTCATTTGTTATGGACTTAAGGTCTGTATGATATTATAATGGGAATCTGTGAGACCATGTTGGCTGCAAGTCATCGCACGATTGCTTGTATCCTTTGGATTGAATTTGATCGAAAAACAAAAATCATTCAGTAAACCAAACAATTCTTCTTGGCTTGCTGTGTTTGTCATAGCCTCAGAAATACCTTGAGAACCACTGATTATGTTTGTTTGATGTCCAAGTTAAGTGTAGACTTTTATTTGTTGCAAACTAGCTTTTGAAAGAAATTCTAACTGCAGTTTTGTTTGCCCGTGTTTTCTTTCTGATTGGAATCTTATGTGCAAAGCCATTTGTGAAAATCCTTCCATTGGAGGAAAAAAGAAGAATGAATGATTTCTGACCTCATTCTGCACTACACCTCATCACCATGGTAGCTTGACTGCAGGAAAAATTATTCAGCTTTTGTATGGCTGTCTTATTTTTAATGATTTCCCACTTCCACTTGTGCTTTAACTTCAGAGACAATAATCAGGCTTAATTGCAAATGAACAGATTATAAATCATGTACATGTGTAACTCAAAATTCACAAGGAGAATTCAATGCGGTTTCTCCAACTAATATTGCTTTTACACTGGAGAGTTTTATTACTTTTTATCAACTTTAATGCTGTTATTATAAGTGGGATGAGAGAACATTTGCCAGCATTACACATTCATAGATATTTAATGTCATGTCAGTATTCATGGAGTCAAAGTGGAGGATTAAAACAAGAAGGCAAGCTGTGTTTGACCTTCACAGAGCTTTAACTGTAACAATGTATGCAATATTATGCCAGAATCTGTTGGAAATTTATATTTAATATTTAGTATAAAAGAGAAGAAAAATAATTGAAGTACCACTTCCTGTAAAATGATTTATTGCAATAATTTAAATGGACTGGCAGTGAGTATTTTTTAACCTTCATTCAGAATTACTGCCCTTGACTTGAAACTGGTAGTAAGTTTGAACAACTTTTTTACAGTGGTTATTCAATGTGTAATTAGCACTTTTAAACTTAAATGCAGTAAATCACAAGCAAAATATGTAGTACTGCATGTACAGACTTGCTGACTGTAGAGTTTGTGTATGAATTACAAAAAAACAAAAAACAAAAACGGTGTGGTTCACGTGTCACTCTGTGTGCGTGTGTGTGTAGGTGGTGCACTCCTGACCCCATCTTGCCAACATACTGACATTTGCAACATTCAGTGTTCCATGGCTTTGACTGGCAGGTGCCATTTTTTTCTTGACCACATTGTCCATCACATACATCTCAATGCAGAGGGTTTTTGGATGCATCCTTTTTGTTATAGAAATAATGTTTCAAAAGATGCCATGTTGTGCATGTGGATGCCAAAACTGATCTGAAAACAGATATAAATGTCTAAATTTCCTAAAGATACAGAAACGAGAATAATATAGAAAAAATAAAGCAACATCCAGCTAATGTATCAGGTTGAATGGACAGAGATGTCTGGACACAAATGCAGGACTCAAACTCACAGCTCTAAATTTTAAGATTGTTTACTGGTTGATAAAGCAGGGTCTGGTACACAAAAAGGCAGTCCAAGAACAGCAAACAAATCAGTAACATCAGGCAATAAGGTGTAGTCGTAAAAATGGGCAGGTGGTCAAAAAACACAGCGTGACAAGCAGCACTAGAAAAACACACAAACAGAGCTGGAAGCAATGGCATAAAGCACAACGACCTGGAACTAGTGCAACCAGTGAGCTTATATACACCCTGGTGATGAGCTACAGATTGGGAACAGGTGTGTGGAAAACTCCAGAACAGGATGTGGCCCAGACAGTGCGCAACACTAACCACCAAGCACAAAGAGACAGACAAGAGAGCTAGGGAAGACAAAGCCCAAGCAGAAAAAACCCAGCAAGAAAAGTAACACACAGAAAAAAAAAAAAATCAATTCTAAGCAGAACTTGAACAGAACAAACATGATACACAAAGTCCAAATAATGACATAATGTCTCTGTCAGGCAAGTTCAGATTCTAATTTATACAGAGTGTGTAGGTTCTATCACAGCCATTCAGGCTTTTATATTATAATGATGGTTGTCAAAATAATGGCTTAATTTAAATAAATTGATTAATTATAGCGCCAATAGCATAAATTAATTAATTAATCAATTAATTAATACAAGGCATCATTTAATCTCATCAGTGCCAGGTCAGGAATGAGTAAATGTATGTGCAGTATTCACAGTACTTTTTTCACATTTTGCTATATTATAGCCTCATTCCAAAAAGGAGTAAATAATTTTTCCCTCAAAATTCTATTCACAACACCCCATAATGAAAACGTTTTTTTTTTTTTTTTTTTTTAATTTATTAAAAATAATAATAAAAAAAACACTAAGAAATCACATGTACATAGGTTTTCATGCCCCTTGCTCAATACTTTGTTGATGCACTTTTGACAGCAATGCCTCAGGTCTTCTTGAATATGATGCCACAAGCTTGGCGCAACTATCTTGGGGCATTTTTTTTCTGGAGCAACTAGGGGTTTAAGGACCTTGCCCAAGGGCCTGTAGTGATTTTCTGGTCTGGCTGGGTTTTGAATTGAGGATCCTCTGGTCTGAAGTCCAATGCTTAACCACTAGACCATTACCTCCCCATAAACATTGGAAGAATAAATCCAAAAGGTTAACATACCTTTTTCTTCCAAAATATGATCCTAAAAGCCAAAGCATACCGATCCACATTTGTGGTGAATCACTGAGATCAAACTGCTGCCTGCAAGCTTTGAAAAACAAACTAATTCCAGATTTTGGCTTTGTATAAGTCACAATGATCATAAAGACCTATCTATCTCCATAACGTTCTTGGTTGCTCAGTTTTCTTCAATGCTCCTTCGACAACTACAAACCCTGGCAAAATTATGGAATCACCAGCCTCGGAGGATGTTCATTCAGTTGTTTAATTTTGTAGAAAAAAAGCAGATCACAGACATGACACAAAACTAAAGTCATTTCAAATGGCAACTTTCTGGCTTTAAGAAACACTATAAGAAATCAGGAAAAATAATTGTCAGTAACGGTTACTTTTTAGACCAAGCAGAGGGAAAAAAAATATGAATCACTCAATTCTGAGGAAAAATTATGGAATCATGAAAAACAAAGAACACTCCAACACATCACTAGTATTTTGTTGCACACCTCTGGCTTTTATAACAGCTTTCAGTCTCTGAGGCATGGACTTAATGAGTGACAAACAGTACTCTTCATCAATCTGGCTCCAACTTTCTCTGATTGATGTTGCCAGATCAGCTTTGCAGGTTGGAGCCTTGTCATGGACCATTTTCTTCAACTTCCACCAAAGATTTTCAATTGGATTAAGATCCGGACTATTTGCAGGCCATGACATTGACCCTATGTGTCTTTTTGCAAGGAATGTTTTCACAGTTTTTGCTCTATGGCAAGATGCAAGATGCATGTAATGACAGCCATCTCCCCAGTGCATTTACCTGACATGCAGCCCCATATCATCAATGACTGTGGAAATTTACATGTTCTCTTACGTAGTCATCTTATAAATCTCACTGGAACGGCACCAAACAAAAGTTCCAGCATCATCACCTTGCCCAATGCAGATTCGAGATTCATCACTGAATATGACTTTCATCCAGTCATCCACAGTCCACAATTGCTTTTCCTTAGCCCATTGTGACCTTGTTTTTTTTTTCTGTTTAGGTGTTAATGATGGCTTTCGTTTAGCTTTTCTGTATGTAAATCCCATTTCCTTTAGGCGGTTTCTTACAGGTCGGTCACATACGTTGACTCCAGTTTCCTCCCATTCGTTCCTCATTTGTTTTGTGGTACATTTTTGATTTTTGAGACACATTGCTTAAGTTTTCTGTCTTGATGCTTTGATGTCTTCCTTGGTCTACCAATATGTTTGCATTTAACAACCTTCTCATGTTGTTTGTATTTGGTCCAGAGTTTAGACACAGCTGACTGTGAACAACCAACATCTTTTGCAACATTGTGTGATGATTTACCCTCTTTTAAGAGTTTGATAATCCTCTCCTTTGTTTCAATTGACATCTCTCGTGTTGGAGCCATGATTCATGTCAGTCCACTTGGTGCAACAGCTCTCCAAGGTGTGATCACTCCTTTTAGATGCAGACTAATGAGCAGATCTGATTTGATGCAGGTGTTAGTTTTGGGGATGAAAATTTTCAGGGTGATTCCATAATTTTTTCCTCAGAATTGAGTGATTCCATATTTTTTTCCCCTCTGGTCTAAAAAAGTAACCGTTACTGACTGCCACAATTTTTTTCCTGATTTCTTATAGTGTTTCTTAAAGCCAGAAAGTTGCCATTTGAAATGACTTTAGTTTTGTGTCATGTCTGTGATCTGCTTTTTTTCTACAAAATTAAACAACTGAATGAACATCCTCCGAGGCCAGTGATTCCATAATTTTTGCCAGGGGTTGTAGCTGTCTGTTCCATCACCCACTCCCCACTGAAATCACAGAAATCTAATATCTTATATTGGCAGTAGAAGACAGACCTTACTGTGATCAATTGGTCCTTTGGTTTGTAGTCATTTGTTCTGTTGGTCATTAGTTTTTACTTTATGAAACATTCATTGACTCTCAACATGTCACGGCATCACGCATTTGGGTCTCAACATGACAACATAACAGAATAAGGACATCAAAGTGGTTTTGAAATGATTTATTAAATAAGTGCTTTTCCAACTGACACAAGACAAATTATCTGACAGCTGAAAAAACAGTTTGTCCTTCGTGAAAATATGAACGAAAATGTACATAAAAAAGTTAGAGTCAAACATCAGGAATGCACAGAGTACACTATGCCAGCGAGTGACTCATGGTTGGAAAATGTCATTTTGGACATTTTTCAGATTTCAATTAATCATGGTAATGTGAGTGAAAGAGATTATCTAATTTAAGTTGCATTGTTCTGGATCACTATCTTTATCTAATTTATATGACCAAAGTGCAGTTTTTAATTAAATTACCAAGTCTGAGACAAAAATGAACAAAGTGCCCTATTTCACAATGCAAGAGAAAATCTGTGATTCAGATCATTCTCAAAATTTGATGGAGCCTCTCCCTCATAAAACAAGTAATAGCTCTATCATTCTTCATTAAACTAATCCTGCAAAGAGACAGAGACAAAAACATCATGTCCTTGGTGAAGGTCATAAAAGCAGATTGAAGTGAAAGTAAAATATAAATGTAAAGCAAACAGGATTTCAGCGCTGTAGGTTCACTGAATATCTGTTTTTTTTTTTCACTTACACTTTGAGGTCACTGTGGTATGTAATCTGTATGTTGTAACTCTTTGGTGCTCTGAAGAGTACTGATATACTTCTACATTTTGGTGAATTGTATAAATACATATTACACATTTTCACATGGAGTACTTACACTATAACTGATGTGAAAAGAGATAAATTGCATAATTTAATGTTCACTTTAACTGTACTTCATATTGTAGTAATATGAAAAATATTTGTTAATCACAGTTTTGTACCTGTTTACCCCTTGATTTAAGGATTTTTGTCATCCCTTGTGTATCTCTTTGTCTGTCACATCACCTTGTGAACAGAATACAAATCTATTTTATGATCAGATCTTCTCCAAAATGGACACAGACATTCTCATACAGACGCAGACGACCTCTGACTCGGGTTTTCAATAAACTTTGACCTTGTTGTGATCTTGCAATCTGTGAGAAGGGTTTGTCTCTTCACCATCATCATCATCATGTTATGTTAACATCTCCCAGGACATTTTTTTTCCTGAAAAGTAAACAAACAAACAAACAAACAAGCAAACAATGTGTTTGCTAGATTTTGTGCATGTCTGTAATCATTATTCACCACTGGAACAAAATATTGGTGTTTATGTGACAAGGTGAGATTACTACTTGACAATCATCCATGTCAATTATCCTGTCCACGTTGCAGAGGAGCAATCCACCTCAGCTCCTGAAGACATCACTGAGTCACCAGTCCCCATCCCTGATGGTGAGACAAACAAACCCAATTCATGACATAAGGAAAGTAAAACTAAATTTGATTCTTGCGGGAAAAATTAAAAGTACAGCTTTAAATGACAATCAGAAGAGAAGTGATGAATACCCGGTGCGCACACATAATGGTACATTGTAAGAGTATGTAGAACATCAGCAAGCCAGACGTTAATGTCAGAGTAAGAAACACTGTAATTTTCATTGTACGTTTGTACAATGAAAAAAAGGGAATTCTTTTCTCAGCATACAGAAAGTTAAAATAGAGAAAAATAAATAAATTAACAAAATAATAGAAACCAGAAGAAGCAGCCATGAAAGATGTGCAATAAATAACAAACAAATATACAACATTATATGGCATATTTACAAATAGTGTGTGTGTGTGTGCGCGCGCGCACACACACACGCACACACCATGGGGTGATCACTGTTCTTTCTGTTGTGGCTTTTTAAGAGAGGGGTGTGATGGAGGTTCACAGCTTCTGGATAAAAGCTATTCCTCAGTCTGGTGGTTCTGGGTTTTTAAAGTACTGAACTGTTTTCCCAATGGTAGCAATTCAAAGAGAGAGTGGCTGGGGTATGTGTAGTCCCTGAAAATAATGATGATTTTCTTCTTGAGTTGGTCAGTGGAGATGGTGTTGAGGTTTGGGAGATCCATCCCATTAATGCAAAGGACCACCTTCACCACAACAGAGTCATCATTTTCACACCCATGTGAAAACATCAGCCTCTTCCTAATTTCCTACTCACCCATTCACTCACTCACCCGCCCATCTTCAACCGCTTACTCCAATTAAGGGTCACGGGGAGCTGGAGCCTATCTCAGCAGTCATAGGGCGTGAGGCGGGGTACACCCAGGACAGGATGCCACTGTATCGCAGGGCCACCTATAGAGAAACAAGCACATACATATGCACACCTATGGACAATTTAATGTTTCCAATCCACCTAACCTGCATGTCTTTGGATGTGGGAGGAAGCAATTTTACAGCTCAACTCAACTTGTAAGTTGAGTTCAACATCCAAAACTTGTAAGAGCTCTTTATGTTAAAGAGAGGTAGCAAGTGGACATAACTAAATGCAACAGCATATTTTAGAGTGTTCCTACGCACTAATGCTGATAAAAACCTGTTGACTGTAATGTATTAAAACCTCTGTATGATTTGGAGCTGTGATAAGTGGAAGGGCCCTTAGACAAAGTCATGGTCTGACCACAGTGTACTATCTATTTGTTGCCCAATTATCACTGGGATAGGCTCCAGCTCCCCTATGAGCCTTTATTTGAGTATGATGGTGTAGAAAATGAATGAATAAATGCACAAGTGGAAAGAAAGGTCTTATTTTTTATGAATTGTATAAGTATCGACCATTATGTGACCATGACAGTGGCACCGAGGCCTGAAAAATGTGTGCTTAGACCTCGTTCCAAATAAAATTTTTCCATGACTGTTTTGCTTTCCTCATCAGATTCTGTCCAGCTCCAACTCATTGCTGAGCCACCCAATGTTGTGTCTGTATTTCACTGCCTGTTTGTGCTCTTGGTTCATGGTTTTGTTCTGTCCTGTTTGTGTTTTCACTCATATGATTAATGGTCTGTCTTCTCATTTGTCTGTATGATCAACCCCCTGTCTGTGCCCCGTTGATAAATGTCATTGTGTTCTTCCCGTGTTACCTCTGTGGGTTGTCTTTGGGTTCTAATCTCCATCGGTGTCCATGTTACTTCTGTGGGTTGTGTTTGGGTTCAAATCTCGATTTGTGTCCATGTTACGTCTGTGGGTTGTCTTTGGGTTCTAATCTTGATCGGCGTCCATGTTACTTCTGTGGGTTGTCTTTGGGTTCTAATCTCGATCGGCATCCATGTTACTTCTGTAGGTTGTCTTTGGGTTCTAATCTCGATCGGCGTCCATGTTACTTCTGTGGGTTGTCTTTGGGTTCTAATCTCAATCGGTGTCCATGTTACTTCTGTGGGTTGTCTTTGGGTTCTAATCTCGATCGGTGTCCATGTTACTTCTGTGGGTTGCCTTTGGGTTCTTATCTCGACCGGTGTCCATGTTACTCCTGTGGGTTGTCTTTGGGTTCAAATCTCGATCTGTGTCCATGTTACTTTTGTGGGTTGTCTTTGGGTTCCAATCCTGATCGGTGTCCATGTTACTTCTGTGAGTTGCCTTTGGGTTCTAATCTCAATCGGTGTCCATGTTACTTCTGTGGGTTGTCTTTGGGTTCTAATCCCGATCGGTGTCAGTTGTCCTTGTGGTTTGTCCTGTCTGTAATGAAAAATACACTACAACACCGCACAAAAGTCCCAAACTAAAGCGTCAATAAAACAGGAAAATGACGTGACTTGTACATGGGTGTGACTTATATAGTTTTGTTTTGTTTTTTCTCTCTCTGCAAAAGGCGTTCCTTTGAAAGGTGCAACTTTGGTGTGACTTATATTTAGATGTGACTTGTACTCTGGGAAATACATTAATCTTTTTTTTTTTAAACCCAGAAGTCCACATTTATTCCATCCACACCAATAAACCAGCTTCTCTTCATTTGTTCAGCTCTTCAGGCAGGTAGATGATCTAATCAGGGAAATAACCTGTTTTGATTGGCTTGACTTCTGCTTCAGCTGAGCGAGTTCCTGTGTGTGATTTACGTGTTGGTTTACGTGTTGGCATCAGAATTTTGGCTCTCTGTTGGGACTGTTTACACGGAGACTGCTACCTGCTGCTTTGGACTTGAATTAACAGTCTTTTTCAAGACTTTTTTTACTTTTTTACCTTTTTACTTTTTTTTTTATTTTTTTACTGTGCTCCAACGCCTAAGGAAGACCTCTAACGGTTGAAACATCGCGACGGAGCACTTTTATCAGCTAACTTTCATCAGCGTTGGCAAGCTAACTAGCTTGCTAACGCTTTCGTTTTTATTTATTTTTTTTTATTTTATTTTATTTTATTTTTTTTTTCTCTTTTAGCACTGTTGTGCATTATCTGTGCTGCTCCACAGCGTGTTTAGTTGATTTTTATTTTATTTTAGCACCGTTGTCGTGCGTTCGCTGTTGTCGTGCGTTGCCTGTGCTGCTTCATGGCCTGTTTGGTGCCTTGATTGGGGCACTCCTTCTGCTGAATCACCTTTAAATTATTTACACATTATTCACTTTGTGTGTTTTTAGGAATCCGCTAGGTTGCGTAGCTACTAGCTCTTAGCCGATTTAGCATGGCGGCTTCTCCTGTCTCTCCCGTTCTTTTCTGCTCTGGGTGTGAAATGTTTAGTTATTCCTCGGCCTCCTTTAGCAGTAACGGTACTTGTAATAAGTGCAGCTTATTCGTAGCTTTGGAGGCCAGGCTGGGCAAATTGGAGACTCGGCTCCGCACCGTGGAAAATTCTACAGCTAGCCAGGCCCCTGTAGTCGGTGCGGACCAAGGTAGCTTAGCCGCCGCTAGTTCCCCCCTGGCAGATCCCGGGCAGTCGGGAAAGCAGGCTGACTGGGTGACTGTGAGGAGGAAGCGTAGTCCTAAACAGAAGCCCCGTGTACACCGTCAACCCGTTCACATCTCTAACCGTTTTTCCCCACTCGACGATACACTGGCCGAGGATCAAACTCTGGTTATTGGCGACTCTGTTTGAGAAATGTGAAGTTAGCGACACCAGCAACCATTGTCAATTGTCTTCCGGGGGCCAGAGCAGGCGACATCGAAGGACATTTGAAATTGCTGGCTAAGGCTAAGCGTAAATTTGGTAAGATTGTAATTCACGTCGGCAGTAATGACACTCGGTTACGCCAATCGGAGGTCACTAAAATTAACATTAAATCGGTGTGTAACTTTGCAAAAACAATGTCGGACTCTGTTGTTTTCTCTGGGCCCCTCCCCAATCAGACCGGGAGTGACATGTTTAGCCGCATGTTCTCCTTGAATTGCTGGCTGTCTGAGTGGTGTCCAAAAAATGAGGTGGGCTTCATTGATAATTGGCAAAGCTTCTGGGGAAAACCTGGTCTTGTTAGGAGAGACGGCATCCATCCCACTTTAGATGGAGCAGCTCTCATTTCTAGAAATCTGGCCAATTTTCTTGGATCCTCCAAACTGTGACTGTCCAGCGTTGGGACCAGGAGGCAGAGCTGTGGTCTTATACACCTCTCTGCAGCTTCTCTCCCCCTGCCATCCCCTCATTACCCCATCCCTGTAGAGACGGTGCCTGCTCCCAGACCACCAATAACCAGCAAAAATCTATTTAAGCATAAAAATTCAAAAGAAAAAATAATATAGTACCTTCAATTGCACCACAGACTAAAACAGTTAAATGTGGTCTATTAAACATTAGGTCTCTCTCTTCTAAGTCCCTGTTGGTAAATGATATAATAATTGATCAACGTATTGATTTATTCTGCCTAACAGAAACCTGGTTACAGCAGGATGAATATGTTAGTTTAAATGAGTCAACACCCCCGAGTCACACTAACTGTCAGAATGCTCGTAGCACGGGCCGAGGCAGAGGATTAGCAGCAATCTTCCATTCCAGCTTATTAATTAATCAAAAACCTAGACAGAGCTTTAATTCATTTGAAAGCTTGTCTCTTAGTCTTGTCCATCCAAATTGGAAGTCCCAAAAACCAGTTTTATTTGTTATTATCTATCGTCCACCTGGTCGTTACTGTGAGTTTCTCTGTGAATTTTCTGACCTTTTGTCTGACTTAGTGCTTAGCTCAGATAAGATAATTATAGTGGGCGATTTTAATATCCACACAGATGCTGAGAATGACAGCCTCAACACTGCATTTAATCTATTATTAGACTCTATCGGCTTTGCTCAAAAAGTAAATGAGTCCACCCACCACTTTAATCATATCTTAGATCTTGTTCTGACTTATGGTATGGAAATAGAAGACTTAACAGTATTCCCTGAAAACTCCCTTCTGTCTGATCATTTTTTAATAACATTTACATTTACCCTGATGGACTACCCTGCAGTGGGGAATAAGTTTCATTACACTAGAAGTCTTTCAGAAAGCGCTGTAACTAGGTTTAAGGATATGATTCCTTCATTATGTTCTCTAATGTCATATACCAACACAGAGCAGAGTAGCTACCTAAACTCTGTAAGGGAGTTAGAGTATCTCGTCAATAGTTTTACATCCTCTTTGAAGACAACTTTGGATGCTGTAGCTCCTCTGAAAAGAGAGCTTTAAATCAGAAGTGTCTGACTCCGTGGTATAACTCACAAACTCGTAGCTTAAAGCAGATAACCCGTAAGTTGGAGAGGAAATGGCGTCTCACTAATTTAGAAGATCTTCACTTAGCCTGGAAAAAGAGTTTGTTGCTCTATAAAAAAGCCCTCCATAAAGCTAGGACATCTTTCTACTCATCACTAATTGAAGAAAATAAGAATAACCTCAGGTTTCTTTTCAGCACTGTAGCTAGGCTGACAAAGAGTCAGAGCTCTATTGAGCTGAGTATTCCATTAACTTTAACTAGTAATGACTTCATGACTTTCTTTGCTAACAAAATTTTGACTATTAGAGAAAAAATTACTCATAACCATCCCAAAGATGTATCGTTATCTTTGGCTGCTTTCAGTGATGCCGGTATTTGGTTAGACTCTTTCTCTCCGGTTGTTCTGTCTGAGTTATTTTCATTGGTTGCTTCGTCCAAACCATCGGCATGCTTATTGGACCCCATTCCTGCCAGGCTGCTCAAGGAAGTCCTACCATTATTTAATGCTTCAATCTTAAATATGATCAATCTATCTTTGTTAGTTGGTTATGTACCACAGGCCTTTAAGGTGGCAGTAATTAAACCATTACTTAAAAAGCCATCACTTGACCCAGCTATCTTAGCTAATTATAGGCCAATTTCCAACCTTCCTTTTCTCTCAAAGATTCTTGAGAGGGTAGTTGTAAAACAGCTAACTGATCACCTGCAGAGGAATGGTCTATTTGAAGAGTTTCAGTCAGGTTTAGAATTCATCATAGTACAGAAACAGCATTAGTGAAGGTTACAAATGATCTTCTTATGGCTTTGGACAGTGGACTTATCTCTGTGCTTGTTCTGTTGGACCTCAGTGCTGCTTTTGATACTGTTGACCATAAAATTTTATTACAGAGATTAGAGCATGTCATAGGTATTAAAGGCACTGCGCTGCGGTGGTTTGAATCATATTTGTCTAATAGATTACAGTTTGTTCATGTAAATGGGGAATCTTCACAGACTAAAGTTAATTATGGAGTTCCACAAGGTTCTGTGCTAGGACCAATTTTATTCACTTTATACATGCTTCCCTTAGGCAGTATTATTAGACGGTATTGCTTAAATTTTCATTGTTACGCAGATGATACCCAGCTTTATCTATCCATGAAGCCAGAGGATACACACCAATTAGCTAAACTGCAGGATTGTCTTACAGACATAAGGACATGGATGACCTCTAATTTCCTACTTTTAAACTCAGATAAAACTGAAGTTATTGTACTTGGCCCCACAAATCTTAGAAGCATGGTGTCTAACCAGATCGTTACTCTGGATGGCATTTCCCTGATCTCTAGTAATACTGTGAGAAATCTTGGAGTCATTTTTGATCAGGATATGTCATTCAAAGCGCATATTAAACAAATATGTAGGACTGCCTTTTTGCATTTACGCAATATCTCTAAAATCAGAAAGGTCTTGTCTCAGAGTGATGCTGAAAAACTAATTCATGCATTTATTTCCTCTAGGCTGGACTATTGTAATTCATTATTATCAGGTTGTCCTAAAAGTTCCCTAAAAAGCCTTCAGTTGGTTCAGAATGCTGCAGCTAGAGTACTGACGGGGACTAGCAGGAGAGAGCATATCTCACCCGTGTTGGCCTCTCTTCATTGGCTTCCTGTTAATTCTAGAATAGAATTTAAAATTCTTCTTCTTACTTATAAGGTTTTGAATAATCAGGTCCCATCTTATCTTAGGGACCTCGTAATACCATATTACCCCATTAGAGCGCTTCGCTCTCAGACTGCGGGCTTACTTGTAGTTCCTAGGGTTTGTAAGAGTAGAATGGGAGGCAGAGCCTTCAGCTTTCAGGCTCCTCTCCTGTGGAACCAGCTCCCAATTCAGATCAGGGAGACAGATACCCTCTCTACTTTAAGATTAGGCTTAAAACTTTCCTTTTCGCTAAGGCTTATAGTTAGGGCTGGATCGGGTGACCCTGGACCATCCCTTGGTTATGCTGCTTTAGACGTAGATTGTGGGGGGTTTCCCATGATGCACTGTTTCTTTCTCTTTTTGCTCCGTATGCATCACTCTACATTTATTCATTAGTGATCGATCTCTGCCCCCCTTCACGGCATGTCTTTTTCCTGGTTTTTTCCCTCAGCCCCAACCAGTCTCAGCAGAAGACTGCCCCTCCCTGAGCCTGGTTCTGCTGGAGGTTTCTTCCTGTTAAAAGGGAGTTTTTCCTTCCCACTGTTGCCAAGTGCTTGCTCATAGGGGGTCGTTTTGACCGTTGGGGTTTTTCATAATTATTGTATGGCCTTGCCTTACAATATGGAGCGCCTTGGGGCAACTGTTTGTTGTGATTTGGCGCTATATAAGAAAAAAAGTTGATTGATTGATTGATTGATTTTAGGTGCAGAAGTTGAAACAACATATAGTAGGACTTTTACTCCCTGAAACTGAGGTTGCCCACCTCTGAAAAATAATAATTACGAAAAGAGGGGAAAGCTGAAACCACTCGAGCACCATAATTTTGCAAGCAATACCAGTTCCTTTGAATATTTTATCTAATGTTTCATTATAGCAAGTCTTAAAACAAAGTGAAAATCTTGTTTCTTCCCAAGGTTTTCTTTCCATTAAGTCCGAAGATTAAGTATTAATCCCACCCACGGCTGAAGTAATTTGTTTTCCTTATAACCTCTATCGTAAAAGTGATTCATGTTATTGTTTAAATTCCCTCACAGTCTCCTGATATTATACACATTATTTTGACTCGGTAAAATTGACTACAAGCTAAAATCTGTTTTTCAGGGATGCATATGATATATGTCTTCATGTACCAATGAACCCCCAATGATCTAAGGTGAATGATCTATCTATCTATCTATCTATCTATCTATCTATCTATCTATCTATCTATCTATCTATCTATCTATCTATCTATCTATCTATCTATCTATCTATCTATCTATCTATCTATCTATCTATCTATCTATCTATCTATCTATCTATCTATCTATCTATCTATCTATCTATCTATCTATCTATCTATCTATCTATCTATCTATCTATCTATCTATCTATCTATCTATCTATCTATCTATCTATCTATCGACTCACTTTGTCTGTGGCTGACCCTCAGTCATTCCAGTGACTTTCTTCTAAATCAGATTAAAACTCAGTTATGTTGTTCTTGCACACATATGAACACACGGGCCTGAAAAACACTCCTCCCCCACCCACATGCAAGTTCAAAGTACTTAGAAATTACTTTTCCACATAATAGGGTTTAAGACATCATATGATGGTTAACTCCATTTCAAACATTAAAGTGCAGGGAAGTGACAGTGCATCGGCTGCCAGAGCTTCAGTGTAATACAGATGGATGGAAGATTAGGTAAACATGACACAACAATCTGGCAAGTGCTGGTCAAACACGGCGGGTGTTTACGCTGTGCTTGATGAGTGGGAATGATGGACAGGTGTTCAGGGATGAACAGATGGTGAGTTGGCATTTAATCAGGGGAGATAGTCGGCTGGCAATATTCTCTTTGTCATGAGTTACACCGTGTTCTCACAATTTCACACATTCACAATCTGGAAGGTTCTCAAAATAACCTGATAGAGTCAGAATCATAAGTATGTGGACAGTGACAGCGACACCCTCGATACACTGCCACAATGGAATTGAAACAAACCAAAATGTGCTCTTCGTGCAGATTTTCAGCTTTAATTAAAGAGGCTCATCAAAAATATTGTATTAATGATTGCAAAATTACAGCTGTTTTTATATAGTCACTCTATGTTCAGATCATCATTTTTACAACCAGTTTTCTTTAGACAAATCAAGAACTTGAACCTTTCCAAGTCACTGAACATGAAAAATTCAGTAAGGTATACATCCTCTATTATACATTCCAAATCTAAGGTGGAACCCTACTAGTGTATACTAAGGTACACCTAAATATCTTAAACAAAAAGAGCAGAGCCACGTAGGTGCCTGGTCTTGAGAACCAGGGATGGTAGGTTGAAAAGCTTTGTTATCCCATGGGAACTCTCCCTACACACCTAAGCTGCTCAAGAATATGGACGGCATGTGTATAAGTGACATTTACACATTCAGGGCAGTAAACAACATATACAAGAAATATAGTTACTACATAATATTATAGGAGTTAGCTCCTGAATCCTAAGTGTTCATACAGGAGAAGATTGTAGTATACAGCTACCTAGTCTATAGACGTGTTGTAAAACTAAATTATAGCTAGTAGGCTAAGCTATATATCTAGTAGTTATGTTTTATAGAAACAGAAGCTATGATGTAATATGTTTTCAGTTTCAATCTAAAGTTCACCAGGCTAGCTAGGCTATGGATTGCTACTATAGGGAGACAAATTTCATATTCTACATGATTTCTAATGGAAACCCCAAACTTAGATAATATCTATTGATATCTATTAAAGAACCCTTTAAACTGAAGAACCATTAAAAATCTACACAATGTAAAATAAAAGTGCAAATCCTGAAAGTAGGCTAACTGTAGCCAGATGAGCTACCATTAATTTAGCCGTTAACTAGCCTAGCACACCTTGCTAGCCAACAAAGCTTAACAAAGCTGGTAACTGGCGTAAAAAGCACAATAGCGTCGCTTCACCCTACAATAATGGTCATAACAACAAATACATTTAACAACTAATGCAAAAAAATGTGTATTAACGTTAGCTTCCTAAACAGAACCGACTATGTTGTTAGGTACGACAAACGGTGCTGCAGCCAGCTCGATAAGCTAATGTTAGCTGCTAGGTTTAGCTAATTGTACCCCACTCCTTCCTGTTCCTTCATCCCCGCATCCTGTACATGTTATCACTAATATAATAATATTAAAAAAGAACAAAAAAGAAGACAACATTTGTGTATATTCTCAACCATAAAGCGTGCTGAAATGTATATTGAGACAAGATATAACTACTGCAGTGAAAGGATACTGAGGTGGAACAGCTCCCGGCTAAGGAGCGCTCGGGGCTCGCGGCCGTTTAGTCCAGGGTAGCCCATAATTGGCTCGATGGAGAGGGATCAATTCCAGGTCCACTATCGGTGACAGTGGTCGGTCTGGTTACCACTTTTGGTGGCAAACTTATTGCAAGAAAATCAAACGAAAACAGTACCCTAATAATGAAGACCGATCCGAACGATGTCTGGCATATACATAAGGCGAGTGTAGTCTAGGCAGGTTATTTGATAAATAAAAGCTAGTAGGCTAAGCTGTAATTACCTCCGCCAAGGAGGTTATGTTTTCGGTCGCGTTGGTTTGTTGGTTGGTTTCTTTGTTAGCAGGATAACTCAAAAAATCATCAACGGGGTGTATCTTGGCCTAACTTTGAAGTGATTAAATTTTTGTAATAATCTGGAACACGATCCAGATCCAGTAATTTTTTTAAGAATTCTTTATCATTGCAGGATAGGGCCAATTTCAACATTTTTGCATCTAACTTCATGAAGACGGGTTGGTCTGGGCTTCTATTTCTGTAGTAACATAGCTATAACTAGAAGCACTCGGAGAGCACAAACCTCTGCCAAGGCCATTGGGTCACTGATGTCACATGGAATACCCTTTGGCAAAGAGACTTATTCCACGTCGTTTCACACATCTACCGTCATGTCTCAGATTCAGTGGTTAAACCCTTAGATCTTCAGCAAATCTATTTATAAAGAGAAACTGCATGAACTACACAAGTTTTTTTAAATTTATTTTCTAATAAGTTTATTCAATGAGGAGAAACAAATGCTAAATTATTATTGTGTCGTATCTTAATTTTTGTTCAGCCTTTGTGACCTGTCTTCATGAAGTTAGATGCAAAAATGTTGAAATTGGCCCTATCATGCAATGATAAAGAATCCTTTAAAAAATTACTGGATCCGGATCTTGTTCCGGATCATTACCAAAATTTAATGACTTCTAAGTTAGGCTAAGATACACCCCTGGTAAAAATTTCACTGAAATCTGTTCAGGATTTTTTTGAGTTATCCTGCTAACAAACAAACCAACCAACAAACCAACGTGACCGAAAACATAACCTCCTTGGTGGAGGTAAATATACAATAGAAGCAAAATTAAATGATTGCTGGAATGTGTGAATAGTGATGACACCAAAACCTTTTGTTGATACTGCAAATTACACATGACACTGGAAACATTGCTCCAAAACATTTTGAAACCTTTGGAACATATCATGTGCCATGCTGCCAACTGCTACGCATGGGCATCTCCTGAATGGTTGAGGAATGTGCATCCATATCATGCAGTGTTTGTGCAGTAGCACGTGCATTGATTTGGAGGCTAATTTCCACAGCAATACATTGTTTATCCATTTATCCTGATTTTGAATTTCATTTCAAATATTTTCCATAAAGAAGCTGAATATGTGAAGAAGATAAGTGAAGTGTTTGGTAAATGGAGTGCATTTATATATTGCTTTTCCATCTGCACCAAAAGCTCACAGTGCTTTACAATGATGCCTTCCATTCACCAATTCACACTTATACACCGATGCAAAGCGCTCAATACACACCAAGAGCAACTTCAGAATTAAGGACCTTGCCCAAGGGTCTGTAGTGATTGTCCGGCCACAAGGGCACAAGATGTAGCTCAATAAGTGGAAACGTTGATGATGGTTCAATTGAAAAAACTCCAGTGGCATCAACAAGGCAAAAAACACGTCTCTGTTTATCTAATTCAATAATGTGTAAACAGTTCACTAATAAAAAGACTAATGTGGTAAAGACACAAACTCTCAGCTGCACTGGAGACATCCTTTAAATCCATTTAAACATGCCAGGAGTCAGTTTAGTTGAAATAAGCCGTGAGAGAATGCTAATTAGCTCACGTTTAATTTTTTTTGTGAGGAGAAACAAAGTCATGTTTGATGAAGAGGCAGCGGTTGTTTCCCTTTTTCTACAAAGATGACTTATACCGGGGCTGTGCAAACTCGTTGACACTCTCATTGGGAGTTAAGTGGAAAAATTAAGTCTGGAGGCTCATGATGACCTCATCAAGCATATTGTTTTTTTGTTTTTTGTTTGTTTTTTTTGTTTTTTTGAAAAAGGATTCAAACTGAAGCACTTTGAACCTTTTTTATTAGGGAGGGTGTTGGGAAAGTGTAGGTACACGGACCCACAACAGGGGGCGCAAATGAACGGACAATGGAGGAAGTCAAATACAACACTTTACTGTTGTGAAAGGGCACAACAAACACAACAGATTCAACAATAGACAAAAGGTCAAATCACAAAAGGTGTCGTGTGGGCAGGCTCGAAGATAGAAGACGTCTGTCCAAAGTAGAACCGGAACCACACGATTTCCTCCGCCACCAGACCCCGGGAATACTGGAGCCGCCAAGTCCCGAACTCCCAGGTGGCCACTGCCTCCGCGTGTCGGACCTGGTACTGCTGGCGAGGAACAAAAAAACAATTAACTGTGGGCGCGTATGCACCCAGCAATTCACACGGCAGGAAAACCAACTCCACCTCTTGTTGGAAAAAGAGTCTGTTATACGATACACAAAAAGTCACAACAGGTTACTGTCGAAAAAATCTCACAGCCAGCTGAGAACGTTACCTTCCTGGTAAAGCGATATCTCGGCAAAGAGGTGGAGATGACGTCTTGCTGATATACTGATGCTGATCAGATGAGTGGTGACAGCTGTCATAGGTGATGAGTGTCAGCTGTCACCCCGGCTACTCCTGTTAGGCGGCAGCGCCCTCTGGTGCCTGGAGCCCGCACTCCAGGCAGGGTGCCCTCTGGTGGTGGTGGGCCAGCAGTACCTCCTCTTCAGCGGCCCACACAACAGAGGGGTGTTATTTAAAAAAAATTTGGAAATCTATAAATGTTTGCATGCAATATGGAAATATATGTGGAATAAATCATAGCAGGATAAATTTTTGGGCCATTTAGTTCCAAAAACCCATATGGACGGAGCCAGTGAAGATATCAGGTTCAAAAATCACCAAAAATATCAACGAAAATGTCATATCTTGAGAACCGCTGCACCTAGAGACTTGAAATTTGGCTCCAAATGTTGCTTGACCCCAAGTTTATGTTCAACGTCTATAGTAACAATAAGCCTATCTGGTGTTTTTTAAGAGTAATTGACAAAAAAACTAATTTCAGTACATATGTTACGATCAATTGTAACAAACAAAATCTATGTAGTTTTTATTTCAGGAACATCAGTTGAGTATAATCATCAGATGTAAACAATGACATGGCCACAATGAACTAATTATAAGCAACAGATTAGTTTTCTACATCAACAGCACATATATGACACACGCGTTACTTGAAATTTTAAAACGCTCCGTTTACCCGCTTACCTGCAAGAGAGCAGGTAAGATCTGAAACAATCTAGCGATGAGGGTAAGCAAGAAAGAACATGGACCCATGAAGTAGAAACACAGCTGTCATAATCTGTCAGTTGACAATCCTGATGTTTGGTCATCCCCAATGTCCTACCCCGCCAGCATCCACCACATCTTCCTGGGCTTTGCCAGTCTCCAGCAAAGGCCATAATTGGTGGTCTGATTTGATTACTTGTATGTAGCATGTTAGACATGTACCATGTGACCTGAGCAAAACCACCATAGCACACATGTAGTACAACTATGAAAGAACATCTGCGTATTGTGTTTCATAGATATGACATGTGGTCTTGGTGGTGATTGATGGTCTCAATTTCCCTCTCACTGACCATAGCTGTTATTTCAATTTGCATGTGAGAATTTTAACCCTCTGGGGTCCAAGGGCATTTTTTGGACAGTTCACTCGCCTGGCTTAAATGTTTTATTATTGCTGTTAACAGCTCTTTCTGCATCCCACAATCAAGTTTTATGTCTCTTTTTTCAGGACAACCTGTTCTTTCATAAATGTAATAAAGGCTTACAATCAGAAATAACAAAGGAAAAAGTAAAAGCGGAAAATAATTTTCCACACACATTTATTCAAAACACAGCAAACTATAATAACAACTGTGTTGACACTTTATAAAGGTAATTTGAGGTCTTGTGTGAAAGACTGTACAATAAGGGGTGATAGTTGACCCATTGTTCAGATGTGATAAGCACATCAGCTCTGTCATCAGGGCCAGCTTCTTTCAGCTGAGGACTCTTTCCAAGATTAAATCTTATTTACTCGAGTTGATTTTGAAAGAGCTATTCATGCATTTCTAACGTCACGTCTGGATTATTGTAATGCTCTCTACGTTGGGCTGGACCAGCGCTCCCTACAGTGCCGCAGTGTACAGAATGCTGCAGCCTGCCTTTTGACTAAAACAAAGAAGCATGAGCACATCACCCCTGTGCTCTGCACCTTACACTGGCTCCCTGTTGGCTTTCGTGTTAAATATAAAGTTTTGCTGATTGTTTTTAAGTGTCATTACTGTATAGACCCGATGTATCTGAGTCAGCTCTTGCAGCCATCACTCCATGTAGGGCTCTGAGGTCAGCTGACCAGCTCTCCTGGGCTGTTCCTAAAGACAGGCTTAAATCCAGAGGTGATAGAGCCTTTTCTGTCAACCCATTAAACCAAACCCTGTCAAACCCATACAATTAAATTGTAATTAAACAAATACTTTACCTGTCACCTTGATTGTTTATCCTTGTAACTTGTGGAAAAAAGCAAACCTGATCACCACAAGTGCACAAACTTTGTCATTTTTGGTGTGTAGGTCTGGAATACAGTAAAAGATCTCCCTTGATTGTAAGTAGGCATGACATTTTACAAAATACCTGACATCACATCTGCACTGCAGTCTGCAAAAATATTTCAAACAATGTCCGGTACAATTTAAACAGATGCCATATCACAGTACCTGATTACACCATTTGTCCTCATTTCACACACATCTCACCACAAATCCTTCCATTTCAGGACTATAGTTTTCTATACATAAATGAACACTGTGAAGAATTACAGTCCATCTCCCCTCTATTTGCTGATTTCCATATCAAAACAAGGTTAATTCTTCCTTCTCTAAAATGAAGAGAGGAGGGGAAACCTGGGAACATCAGGATATAGACAAAATGATGTCAATATACAAGAAGTAAAATGTTTTCTTCACTCTAAGAAATGAAACACAGGGGTTTAAATGTAATTAATACTATTATTTTTAATATACTTTCAATTGTTAATTTTAGGGATTTAAGTAATAATGTTTAATTTGATTTAATTAAATTGAACTACATATTGTTTTGCACTTAATTGACAAAGTAATGTGGGAAAAAGTTACCTTAAACTTATCAATAAATTCTATGTTTTATTTCTTAAAGTGTAGGTTTGACTGTGTTAAGATGGAAGCTGCTTACAATCAAATGGTTTCATAGTCATTTGAATCATGAATACCCATTTACCTGATACACCACAGCACTGACAAAATGAAAATTTGTGGCCCACAAAGGCTGGTGATTGTAGGAAAGGAAACTGAGAAGTATTCAAGACAGAATGTTATGGTTAGTGCAAACTGAACCCCAAAAGCAGGCAGCCAGGACACAGAAGTAAAGATGCAAAATCCACTGTGCTTTAATGATCCAACAGTGACGGACAATCCAACATAAAGTGACAGGGCAAGCATGCAAAAAAGGTACTACCTGGGAGACAGGGTGGAACACAAAAGGGGGACCCAGGAGCAGACTAAACAATCAGGAGGCAGGGACACAGCAGAGTAAAGATACAGACAATACTTACAAATGTTGATCACAGACAGTACTTATACATACATTTGTAACAAACTCAACAGACCAGCAACTAATAAAGGAAAAGGTGCGGCTATAAATTAACAGAACTAATTGGCAGCAGGTGCAGGTCACAATGACCAAAAGAAGCGGAAACACTCAACCACATAAAACATATAACAGATGGCAAAATAAAACCAAATCAAGAAACATAAAACCAAAACACGAAGTACACACATGCAAAAACAAGTGTGGAATAAAAAAAAAAAACACGATAAATAATAAATAATAACTCAAACATGGAGCAAGTAACAACCTGTGTAAAACCTGAAACCAAAATCAAAGAATATACATAGAAAAGAAACACGGACCTCACAACAGAAGGGAGTGAAACAGGAGACAAACATGACCAACTAAGAAATACATAAAGAAACTGATAAGCATGAATAATACAGGCAAGGTGAACTGTGGACGGGAAAGACATAAGGACATGACAGGAGCAAAAACAAAGCTGTGAAGAACTTGGCAGTGGGGTATGTTAAGGGTGAACAGACAGCGGGAGATGACACAGATAGACAGACACACGCAGAGGAGCGAACACCATGGATAACAGACCCCCACACACACATAGAAGAAACAAAACAGAGACACACATAGGACTCAGAGCTGAAACCACACACACACACACACACACACACACACACACCCACACACACACACACACACACACACACACACACACACACACACACACACACACACCACACACACACACACACACACACACACAGGGCATAAACATGACAGAGACACACATAGGACTCTGAGCCAAACCAGGGATGCAGACATCCACACACATACATAAAAATTCAAAAAGAAAAAATAATATAGCACCTTCAACTGCACCACAGACTAAAACAGTTAAATGTGGTCTATTAAACATTAGGTCTCTCTCTTCTAAGTCCCTGTTGGTAAATGATATAATAATTGATCAACGTATTGATTTATTCTGCCTAACAGAAACCTGGTACAGCAGGATGAATATGTTAGTTTAAATGAGTCAACACCCCCGAGTCACACTAACTGTCAGAATGCTCGTAGCACGGGCCGTGGCGGAGGATTAGCAGCAATCTTCCATTCCAGCTTATTAATTAATCAAAACCTAGACAGAGCTTTAATTCATTTGAAAGCTTGTCTCTTAGTCTTGTCCATCCAAATTGGAAGTCCAAAAACCAGTTTATTTGTTATTATCTATCGTCCACCTGGTCATTACTGTGAGTTTCTCTGTGAATTTTCAGACCTTTTGTCTGACTTAGTGCTTAGCTCAGATAAGATAATTATAGTGGGCGATTTTAACATCCACACAGATGCTGAGAATGACAGCCTCAACACTGCATTTAATCTATTAATAGACTCAATTGGCTTTGCTCAAATGTAAATGAGTCCACCCACCACTTTAATCATATCTTAGATCTTGTTCTGACTTATGGTATGGAAATTGAAGACTTAACAGTATTCCCTTAAAACTCCCTTCTGTCTGATCATTTCTTAATAACATTTACATTTACTTTGATGGACTACCCAGCAGTGGGGAATAAGTTTCATTACACTAGAAGTCTTTCAGAAAGCGCTGTAACTAGGTTTAAGGATATGTTTCCTTCTTTATGTTCCCTAATGCCATATACCAACACAGTGCAGAGTAGCTACCTAAACTCTGTAAGTGAGATAGAGTATCTCGTTAATAGTTTTACATCCTCATTGAAGACAACTCTGGATGCTGTAGCTCCTCTGAAAAAGAGAGCTTTAAATCAGAAGTACCTGACTCCGTGGTATAACTCACAAACTCGCAGCTTAAAGCAGATAACCCGTAAGTTGGAGAGGAAATGGCGTCTCACTAATTTAGAAGATCTTCACTTAGCCTGAAAAAAGAGTCTGTTGCTCTATAAAAAAGCCCTCCATAAAGCTAGGACATCTTACTACTCATCACTAATTGAAGAAAATAAGAACAACCCCAGGTTTCTTTCAGCACTGTAGCCAGGCTGACAAAAAGTCAGAGCTCTATTGAGCCGAGTATTCCTTTAACTTTAACTAGTAATGACTTCATGACTTTCTTTGCTAATAAAATTTTAACTATTAGAGAAAAAATTACTCATAACCATCCCAAAGACGTATCGTTATCTTTGGCTGCTTTCAGTGATGCCGGTATTTGGTTAGACTCTTTCTCTCAGATTGTTCTGTCTGAGTTATTTTCATTAGTTACTTCATCCAAACCATCAACATGTCTATTAGACCCCATTCCTACCAGGCTGCTCAAGGAAGCCCTACCATTATTTAATGCTTCGATCTTAAATATGATCAATCTATCTTTATTAGTTGGCTATGTACCACAGGCTTTTAAGGTGGCAGTAATTAAACCATTACTTAAAAAGCCATCACTTGACCCAGCTATCTTAGCTAATTATAGGCCAATCTCCAACCTTCCTTTACTCTCAAAAATTCTTGAAAGGGTAGTTGTAAAACAGCTAACTGATCATCTGCAGAGGAATGGTCTATTTGAAGAGTTTCAGTCAGGCTTTAGAATTCATCATAGTACAGAAACAGCATTAGTGAAGGTTACAAATGATCTTCTTATGGCCTCAGACAGTGGACTCATCTCTGTGCTTGTTCTGTTAGACCTCAGTGCTGCTTTTGATACTGTTGACCATAAAATTTTATTACAGAGATTAGAGCATGCCATAGGTATTAAAGGCACTGTGCTGCGGTGGTTTGAATCATATTTATCTAACAGATTACAATTGTTCATGTAAATGGGAATCTTCTTCATAGACTAAGGTTAATTATGGAGTTCCACAAGGTTCTGTGCTAGGACCAATTTTATTCACTTTATACATGCTTCCCTTAGGCAGTATTATTAGACGGCATTGCTTAAATTTTCATTGTTACGCAGATGATACCCAGCTTTATCTATCCATGAAGCCAGAGGACACACACCAATTAGCTAAACTGCAGGATTGTCTTACAGACATAAGGACATGGATGACCTCTAATTTCCTGCTTTTAAACTCAGATAAAACTGAAGTTATTGTACTTGGCCCCACAAATCTTAGAAACATGGTGTCTAACCAGATCCTTACTCTGGATGGCATTACCCTGACCTCTAGTAATACTGTGAGAAATCTTGGGAGTCATTTTTGATCAGGATATGTCATTCAAAGCGCATATTAAACAAATATGTAAGACTGCGTTTTTGCATTTACGTAATAGCTCTAAAATTAGAAAGGTCTTGTCTCAGAGTGATGCTGAAAAACTGCATTTATTTCCTGTAGGCTGGACTATTGTAATTCATTATTATCAGGTTGTCCTAAAAGTTCCATGAAAAGCCTTCAGTTAATTCAAAATGCTGCAGCTAGAGTACTGACGGGGACTAGAAGGAGAGAGCATATCTCACCCATATTGGCCTCTCTTCATTGGCTTCCTGTAATTCTAGAATATAATTTAAAATTCTTCTTCTTACTTATAAGGTTTTGAATAATCAGGTCCCTTCTTATCTTAGGGACCTCATAGTACCATATCACCCCAATAGAGCGCTTCGCTCTCAGACTGCAGGCTTACTGTAGTTCCTAGGGTTTGTAAGAGTAGAATGGGAGGCAGAGCCTTCAGCTTTCAGGCTCCTCTCCTGTGGAACCAGCTCCCAATTCGGATCAGGGAGACAGACACCCTCTCTACTTTTAAGATTAGGCTTAAAACTTTCCTTTTTGCTAAAGCTTATAGTTAGGGCTGGATCAGGTGACCCTGAACCATCCCTTAGTTATGCTGCTATAGACTTAGACTGCTGGGGGGTTCCCATAATGCACTGAGTGTTTCTTTCTCTTTTTGCTCTGTATGCACCACTCTGCATTTAATCATTGGTGACTGATCTCTGCTCCCCTCCACAGCATGTCTTTTTCCTGGTTCTCTCCCTCAGCCCCAACCAGTCCCAGCAGAAGACTGCCCCTCCCTGAGCCTGGTTCTGCTGGAGGTTTCTTCCTGTTAAAAGGGAGTTTTTCCTTCCCACTGTCGCCAAGTGCTTGCTCACAGGAGGTTGTTTTGACCATTGGGGTTTTTACGTAATTATTGTATGGCCTTGCCTTACAATATAAAGCGCCTTGGGGCAACTGTTTGTTGTGATTTGGCGCTATATAAATAAATTGATTGATTGATTGATACCAGACTCAAACATAACCAGGGAAGCCAACACACATACACACACACACACACACCCATACCATACTCAGACATGAACCAGGGATGCAGACACACACACACACACACACATAACAGACAAGAAACCACGGCTGCAGACACAGACACCCACACACACAGGACCCACACGACCTATGGACGAGGAGGACAAACATAACAGACAGGCATAAGACTCAGACATGACAGAACACCACAAGGGCACACAGTAGAACACAGTAGACAGACAAAAGGGAGGATACACACAAATGGGACATGGAAAATCCAAAATACATACAGACACAATTGGCCTACACACCCACAACACAGAAATTTGTTTAGTTCACATTTTTCATATATGTTATGAGAAGAAAATGAGTAGGACCCAAGTCAGTGCAGGGTCATAATGATTTGTGTTTTTTATCAGTGAAGAAACATTCCACACCAGCTGGTGAAGTGGAGGGATGGATGATTCCTGCAGCTACACTGATGTGGATGTGATGTCTCTCTCCGGAGAAGACAAGGAATAAAGCCTGCCCCTAGGAGGCATGGTCCCAGGTAACAGATCAATACACAATTGTGCAGCCAATGAGGGAGATGTCAGCCAATAATGTCATGATATTGATCATCAGGACAGGATAGGAACCCCACTGAGATCACGCAGATCCTCAGCTGGCTGCTGGGGAGTGCATGATGAATGGAAAGACATACATAGTGGTTTGCAATTGGTAGAGCAGTTGATTATGGAGCTCAGGAGTCATTCTATAATGGGTTTGTGGATGGTTAAAGCAGGATTTCCCTAACACTATGGGATGATCAACAGAATGGTGTGTTGATGGTTACACTGATAGCTGATGGAAAAGGAACAGTTTTGTGTGTTACTTCTGCCAGAAGTCGACCATCTAGAACTGTGGCATAGAGAAACCTTTCCAGGGGTTCTGTTGGAATGCAAAGGGCTGACACACATTGCTGGTGGATGAAATTGTCAATGGCATTCGAGTCTATGAAAACCACAAGTTCCTTATTATGTGCAGGGAAAAAGAGGTTAACATTTACAGAATAACCCTGTAGTGGAGAGTAGCTAGTAGGAGGAGCAAGTGGGCACATGCGAGCACCACGTCACATGACACACATTTAGTTTGTCCAATTACTTATGGGCTCTGAATTTGGAGTAGCTATCATTTATAAGGTAATTTGTAAATGGAAAATACAGTACCAGCACATCTTGATTATTTAATATCAACTCCATTGTGGTTGTGCATCAGGGCAAAAACGTTCACTGCCCAAATTGTGATGTTTCAGACTGATGCATAAGTTAATTAAAAAACTCTCTCACCCCCCCCCCCCCCCCCCCCCCATTTCTGTGTGTGTGTGTGTGTCAGGGTGGGGGTGGGTTGGTACAGTCACACCCATATGTGTTGCTTGGTAATGCCACACCCTTGTTGCACTTAGACAATTTTCACAGACAGCTCGAATGTGGTCATCTGCACTCTACTCTCATGCCAACAGTGCGAATAGCCCCGCCTTTTCTAAGATCTGGAACTCAATTAGTGAAAAGCTGAGAGGGTGTCCAGACATGAGAAGGTTTAAAAAGAAGTTTAAAGAGGTGATTCTGTCACGATACAGTGAAGCAATTTAGAAGTAATACATCTTCGAGAGTTAAGCAACAGAAGAAACCCTGTTGCACTTGTCTTATTAAATGATGCAAATGAATGTTGGAGTTTCTCCATGTAAATTATAGAAAAGTTGACTGGAACTGTGAAAGCACACAGAAATGTTCACAATAAATGAGTATAAATTGTAGCTTGGAACTTTTGAAATATATAAATTGCAGAAGTGGGACCAACACTGTAACCAAGGAACCGAATGATGATATAGTTGCATTGTAAGTTCAGAGTAAAGGGATGGGACTAATAAGTTTATACTTCTTCCCATTCCTTTTTGAATATGTACTTTCTTTATGTAGTAATGATTCTGTTTTGTCTTGTCTTGTGTACTATACACATATTTGGTGCTGTGATGCGGACCACATCTGTCCCAGATCTGTGCCAGATATGGTCTGTAAACGGTTGGTGTTTTGCAGATCCACTTCAGATCTGGTCCGGATCTGTTCCAGAACTGTAAAGCGGAGCCATGCCGGATCTGAGCCAGGGTGCAAAAACTGTCTGGACCGGATCTGTTTTTGGGATTGGTACCAGATGTTGGACTACATCCGGCCCGGATCTGTTTGCTGTCTGGGATGACACACTGATGGGAAATGAGCTACTGGAACAAGACGTACATGGTTGATGCAGGTTGACCCTGGTGAGGATAAATCCTACTTTCCATAGATCTGTCTGTTATTCAAGACTTCTGAAAGTCATCACTATATGTTTGACAAAAGTGTCTCACAAGGCCAAGTTTTGTCCCATTCGGGGCCAGGCCAATGAGAACAGAGAGGAACATTGTATAATTAGACATGTTTGACTGTTTGACTGAAAAATTATAGTTTTTGAACACTCTGAGGATTGGGGATACAGGATATCAAGGATACTCAGGTGAAGTGTGTCATGCGTGCTGTACAAGTGATTTAATACATTTTCCCCATCAACAACTAAATGTTACCGACACAACTACAAGCTGACCACAGCCTGTGTTTTCTGTGAAATTCATAAACCACATCTGCAAGTCACATGCCTTCAAAGACTGTGGGATAAAAGTGTGTCACCCCTCACTGATAAAACATGCATTGTGTGGAGGATAGCAACTACGCCGGCTCTCACTGACTGCAGATTACAGAGCAGTGGCCGTAGGGGAAAACAACAACAAACACACAATCTTGTTAGATTATCGACTGTGGTATGAAATTTATCTTTGAGAATGTCACACAATACTGTGTACAACAGATAACAGACCAACAGATCACTCCATTAACTCTGTAAATTGGCCTTTGATAGATTTGTTCAGTTAAAAAACATTGCACAGTGAAAGATTTATACTCATAGGACAATGTGGGATAAAAACAAAAAGTTGACAAGAGTACCTCAGCTTCTATTAAGACATATTTTTTAGAAATTGTGCTCTTTCGTCACAGGTCTACTAAAAATATTTTTATATTAACCATAACCCTGTAGTCTTTTAGAGATTACAAAGATTTCAAATTTTCAGCTGTGTGTACACAATAGCGTGCACACTTCATATTAGCTTTAAAGCCATCCATTTTCTAAACCTGCTTATTCCAATTCAGGGTCACTGTGGGGGGAGGCTAGAACCTACCCTAGTGGTTTTGGGCAAGAGGCAGACACCCATCACAGGGTGTCAGTCTGTCGCAGGGCCACATACAGACAGACAAAGGCTTTCACACCCCCTTGTTTTAAGGAATTCATACTTCATTTTAAGAAAATTTCTTAAATTATTCCCTTTAAACCTACAGTGAAAAAAATCTGCAATATGACATAAATAAAAATATGACCAGGCCCAAAAGGAGACTATTGAGGGAATTCAATTCAATTTCAATTTTTAACCTACGTACACAGGTGACAGTGGTAAGGGGGGGAAAAAACTCCCTCTGATGATAATGAGGAAGAAACCTCAACAGTGCAGACTCCAAGGGGTGACCCACTGCTTAGGCCGTTCTATCAAAAAGGTTTACAACAAAGAACACAACAGAGCAACAGTTTATGAGAGTCCATGTAGGCATCCAGTCCACAGTCAGGGGAAGGGGGTCATCAAGCTATTTGTTTGATCTATTCCTGGAGCAGAGTCTGTTCCATGTCCATTCCAGAAATCATCTAATCCAACATTTGGATCCAACTGCATCTCAGACACAGAGAAAAAGAAACAGAATCAGTCTGCCAGAAAAACTACACTGAAGGCATAGCTTTTCAGCATTAGCAGAAATACTAAGGTGATCGCTGGCCACTAGCCCTAAACTTCACGAACAGACCCAGAGTTTAGATAAAGCTGAGGCTGAGACCTTGGAGAAGTGATGGTCTAGTGGTTAAGCATTGGTCTTGAGACCAGAGGATCCTTGGTGCAAATTCCAGCCTGACCAGAAAATCACTAAGGGCCCTTGGGCAAGGTCCTTAATCCACTAGTTGCTCCCGGTGTGTAGTGAGTACCTTGTACGGCAGCACCCTCACATCGGGGTGAATGTGAGGCATTATTATAAAGTGCTTTGAGCGTCTGATGCAGATGAAAAAGCGCTATATAAATGTAGTCCATTTACCTGCTCTGTTTACTAATAAAATCAATTCAAAAGGGTAGGAAGCATAGTACCATACTATGCCAGTATGCTAGCCATACAAAAGGGAGAATAAATGCATCTTAAGTCTGGACTTGAAAGTCTCAACAGATTCTGATTGTTTTATTGATGCAGGGAGATCATTCTATAGAATGGGCACGAGTAGAGAAAGCTCTGACCTGCAGACTTTTTATTCACCCTAGGGACACAAAGTAGCCCTGTGCCCTGAGATCGCAGAGCCCCAGCCAGTACGTAGGGCTTGACTAGGTCAGCTAAGTAGGGATAGGTGCTAGTCCGTTAATACATTTATAGGTTAACAGCAGAACCTTAAAATCTGGTCTCACAGAGAAAGGAAGCAAGTGAAGAGATGCAAAAATGGTGTGTACTGTTGTCAAACTTTCTGCTTCCTGTCAAGAAGGCAAATCACCAAGACTGCCCCTGTGGAGGAGTTGGAGATGCATGCTTTTGTGGCTATGATTTGAGACATGGTGTATTGGGTAACTTTTGTCTGTTATATCACAAGTTATACAGCTTGACAGTGAATTGGCAAAGAGAAGGACTTTGTTAAAAATAAGGCATGAAATTTCAACTACAGGCTGTCAGGAGATAGTGGGAGAGCAAGATTGGATCTCTTTTTGTATGAAAATCTTCCTCTGGTTCAGAGCTAAAACACTGAAGCCCGATTCTTTAAAATGTATTATTATTGAATGGGAGGTGTAGAGTTCAGTGGGATGGAAAATAGGCCGCCAACTTTAATTCCTGGCTCCATTACCTGTGTTAATAGACAACACATCATCCCATTCTACCTAGCTGTAAATGGGTACCAGGCATAATGGGGGAGGTACCCTGATCAACTGATGACCCATCCAGGGTGAGTCATAGACTCACATCCACTTAACGCTACAGAATCCTGTAGATGAGCACCAGGCCCAATGCATCTTAGGGCCTATATATTTTATGGGATGTCATAAAAACCACTAAAAACATGTAAAGCCCAAGTGGGTCAGTACTTCTGTTCAACACTCTAAATGTGTCACTCGCCTGCATATATGCCTGTATCTGATGACACATGAAATGGTATGAAAGCATGAGCAGAGCTGTGGAACTACGCCCACTGTTGTCCTCACCTCTCCAATTCTGACTTGAAGTATATTAGCTCTTTTATTGCTGATTCCAGGCACCAGTCTTTTCTTTGCAATTATGAGTTTGGAAATTTCTGGACAAATTGAAACAAATGTTACAACAAACTCTAAATTGGTAGCACTGGGAAAGAGGCATTGCTGAGAAACCACTCTGCAGTTGCACTCTTTGGCTCAAGGGTGTGTTTGTCTCAACATGGTCAGGGATATGAATCTGTACACCCAGGACCCCAAAGACCTCTGGGAGTACCACGGCTCTGAGTTTCCATTAGTGTGTGACAACCACTGCTGTGAGACCTGTGGAGGAAGCGCATTAACAGAATGACTCACCTGATGAGCCTGTCTGTCCCACATCTCCTGGCTCCCTGGACCTGAGCCAGTCAGAAGCCAGGAGGAGCACTCATCAAGGGATATTCGTCACACAGGTAGAAAACCCACTTTAAAGGAGATGTGTAAAGCTTCTGGTTTTACTCACGCTGGATAAGTGTAGAGGACATTTTTCTACATTTTTTATATATATAAAACAGCTGAGTGGATCCTTGTCATTTGATTGGTGCTTTGTATGTCACGTGACATGGATTAATTCATACCATTTGTGTTGCATTGCATTTAGAGTGCAGTTTGGTTCCATTTAGAGTGCAAATTTTGTTGCATAAGTTTGGTACCATTGCACTCTTCACCACGTGTACACCCACACACCCACATGTGTACGTGCACCACACATGCTTGTGCACACGCGCACGCAATGCACACACAAAACAAATTCACTGCGCTGTCTGAAGGTTGTTAGCTGAAGAAAGAATGAAAGCTGGACTAATTTGTGACGTGATTCTTTTTTTAGCTGCACTGTGGATGTACACAGTCTTTTTTGGTAGTACACGCACACAAGCGCCGACCCGGTTGCGTGCGTGTGCACACACGTGGCGGACAACGACACGATGATTTGATTGAGCTAACTGATGCTGCTAATTCTTGTAACACACACACACACACAAAATGTTCAGATGAAAAGCTGATGTGATTTTTTTTTGCTGGGACTGGGGAACTACACAAAGGTTTTTTTTTTTTTATATGGAAGTCCAAAGTCAGTGCATAGCATCACCGACTACACGTCACAATTTGGACTTTAGCAGCAGTGGAACACCAAAATGTAAGTCCCTTTTCTGTTGTTTATAAATTAATAAAATATCAAATGACAAGGATCTATTTTAGCCTTTATACAAAACAAATAATGAATGTTTTCACATTCTTTCAATGGACACAAATATTTCATGAGGTGAAAACTGGAACAAACCATCAATGAAACCATTATTTGTATATAAATAATGGTGATTCCAAGATTGTTACAGCCGGGGGTGGTAGTGGGACAAGCTCCCACTTCCTAAAAAGTGCTCCCACATGGCATGCATCTTAAAAAGCCTCTGGCAACCAAGTCCAACTTCTGGCCCTGCTCGTATGGCTTAGTTTCTAAGCCAGGTGGAACTGCTTCTACTTACAGGCGAAGGGCGAAGGCAGGTTTCTGGCACCTCAGAACCAGTTGCTTCAGTTAGATGGAACTTGTCAGCCTAGGAATGATGATAATAATAATGTTAATAAAAGTAATGAAGGTGATGGTGGCAGAGAAGAGAACACTTGACAAACTGGACATTATGGATGATGCCAGTCACCCTCTGCACAAGAGGAGCCTCTTCAGCCACAGACTGCTCCTTCCCAAGTGCAGGACCAACAGATTGAAAACTCCTTTGTCCTTCAGGCCATGAGACTGTACAACTCCTCACCGAGGGGCAGGAGGAAGTAACAGGAAGACAGAGGACAGGAAGGAGAGGGACAGTAGTAGCCAGTAAGAAAGGAGCACGCAATACTGCTGGCACTTAAATTTGTTATATTTATTATTTGAAAATAGTTTTTTTTGTTTGTTTGTTTTTTACTTTAACTTTTTTTACTCTCAATTTACGCTCAAACCTCAATTTCCCTGAGGTAGTCTTCCCAAGGGATTACTAAAGCTTTATATAATCGAATCTTACAACACGAACCTAAACAATTTATAAATACATTAAGGCAATAAATTAACATAAAAAATTGTAATTAACAGAAAAAAATGATTGAGTTCTTCTAAAAATTGTTGAGGACTAAGGTTCTAAAAGCATTCTGGATTCACACACCAGTTGTCATTATAGAAACTTTGCACATTTTATTACCACCCTTGAAAAATGTCAGCTACCTATTTTGCAAACACTACCCAATCTAGAGACCATGGATCCCCATGGGCAAGACGCTAATGCATATATATATTTATATATACATTTATAAAATGCACTCTGATTCTCTTTCATCATCTGCACTGTCATCCGATGTAATTCACGCCCCTTGCTTTTTCCATATACTGGCCTTTCACTGCTTCTGTTCTTCCACTGCAAAATTCACATAATTTTCAGATTAATAGCACAGCAGCCTTGTTTTTGTTTTCATTTCATGCTGTCTGATATTCATAAATCAAGATAATTGGTTGTGATTCACAGATTTACTAAATAATGGAAACAAGGACCTTGATGGCTTCAGAATTAATTTGAAAGGAATGTTCAGTGCGAGCAATGTCACACTATCAGACTCAGGTCATTCAGACAGACATCCAAATGAAATGTATGAATACTGTATATTTTCAAGTTATCTGGCACCATGCTGCAGTGAGAAACAGGCTCAGTGAGACATCCTTCTCCCAGGCCATGTCCTTCATTTCCTTCTGTGAGATATGAAGCTGTTTCTAGGCCAGATGGAGGCCTGGAGCCACCTTCCTGTTGGATGGGCTCAGAAATCTTCCAGTCAATACACCTCATGCTGCGATCACATTTCAGCTGTAAGAGGCAGACAGCAAACTGGATGTTTCATTGTTTTCAATGTTTTCAATGACAAAATAATTTATGCCACCTCTGGCTGTGAGTGTGCCAGCCTTGCAGTGTGACTGCCCTTACTGTCAAAACATAGAAAGTTTTTTTTTAAAGGACAAACCCACTGTTATTCTACACAGCAAAATCACCAGTTTTGCTGTGATTTTGCTGTGTATCTATCTTTCATGAGGAGAAAAGATGGGTAGCAAGAAATGGTTTATTTAATTGCGGAGAGTCACCTGGATTTAATCAGGTAAACATGAATATGTGATTTACAAAGGGAACTTAATCTACAGCCATTTTAAAAGATACCATCAGAGCCAGGGCTTCTGCTTCAATATAACACTGTGCAAAACCATGAAACTCTGTATATTTCAGTTAAGTAAATTTTCTATGTTGTTAACATTGAAAAATGACCATCCCTCTTCATCAACTGTACTCTGCCGATGCAGATGACAGGAATTCTGCTATAACAACCGGTATGATGGTTTTTCCATCTCCAACATGTGAATGCAGCATCATGGAGGAACCTCTGCTTAGTTTTATTCACCAGTTATTCCCACTCAGTAGGACAATCCACAGTATTACTTAGATGGCTTGTTGCTCCAGCAAACCATAAGCGGTCTTCAAGAGGTCAAGAAATGTATATGCCATTTACATTTTGTGCTGTCTACAAATTTGAGAATTTTGACTTGATTTGATTAGTTTTTTTTTTATATCACAGGAAAAACCCCACTTCAAATGAGGGGTGTACTGTAAACCCTTATGGCAGAACAGTAGACGTTTCTGGTGCAAACATTATATTAAGCTGTGTGCAGGAATGGAATCATTGTAACACCAGTCCATGTTGTGACTATTGGGTTGTCAATGTGGAGTGAGTCATCTCATATAAATATTGAACATCACAGCTGCAAAAATAATTGATTATCCTCCAATGTGTGAGAAGCCCAAAGAGGGATATTATTATAATTATTGTTATTATGAACACTACATTTCATTCTGTAACATTGCACAATGCTAGTACAATTTGACGGGAATTATTTCTACTATCTCATAAATGGACTGCATTTATATAGCGCTTTTCCATCTGCATCAGACGCTCAAGTGCTTTACAATTATGCCTCACATTCACCCGATGTCAGGGTGCTGCCATACAAGGCGCTCACTACACACCGGGAGAAATAGGGGATTAAAGGCCTTGCCCAAGGACCCTGAGTGATTTTCCAGTCAGGCGGGGATTTGAACCCATGATCTTCTGGACTCAAGCCCAAAACCTTAACCACTAGACCATCACCTCCCCCTCATCTTCCCTCACAAATGACTGCAGACCATATTGGATATTTTGACTCATATTATATAACATATGGGAAAAGTGGATTCCTTGACATGCATTATGATGGCTATTTTCGTCAATGTGGCCCGTTCTTTGTGCATGATCCAGCACGCAGCTGCTGAGTGTTGAGGACCCCAGTAGCCTGAGAAGGTCAGGGAATGCCCACATTTCACTTGGCTGTGGCCGATAGATGGTTGTTTTGGAGATGCGGGAATGGACCAGTTCTCTGTCTGGGTGATTGCCATTCAGGACCAAGGCGGTTCCATGGTGTTGGGAGGCAACAAAGCACACCAGCACATGCTCCCAGACTTGACTCATCAATGTGTGCTGAATTGTCTCAAAGCTCAATGCTACTGAAATAGCTTTTATGGCTCTGGTGCAAATTTGTCAATGCTCAGCAAAGTTCACAAATAATAGCAATACAGGCAAGTGAATATTTCAGTTATTTGAGGAGATTGCCAGACATTACAGTGAAATTAATTAAATAATTGTTGTGTTTTGCTGTTTATGCTCATATGATCACATGTTGCCATTGGCAACATCTGTAGCCCAGACATTTGATTCATGAAACCCTACAATTTTATGTTAGTTGTCAAAACAATATTGATTTTTTTTTTTTTTTTTTGTAACTGTTTCATGTTCTCATTTCAAAAGGGGTCCACACAAAATTTAACAGACTGTGGCATCTGAACACTTTCCAATACATAAGACTGCAGACCCTCTAGCTCCCCCTCTAGCTGCCACCTTATCGTGGTGGAGGAGTTTGCGTACCCGGATGATCCTAGGAGCTATGTTGTCGGGGGCTTTGTGCTCCCTGTAGGGTCTCCCAAGGCAAACAGGTCCTAGGTAACGGGTCAGACTAAGGGCAGTTCAGAACCTCCATGACCAGTAAAAGATCAAGGGCCGAGACGTCGCCCAGTATGGCGGAGCCGTGGTCCCACCCTGGAGCCAGGCCTGGGGTTGGGGCTCGCGCGCAAGCGCTGGTGGTCGAGCCTTAGCCCATGGGGCCCGGCCGGGCTCAGCCCGAAGAGTGACGTGGGCCCACCCTCCTGTGGATCACCACCTGCAGAGGGGGCCATGGGGGTGGGTGCAGAGAGGATGGGTGGCGGTCGAGGGCGGGTTGGCCCGGCGGCCCAGTCCATGCTCACAGCCCCTGGCTGTTGGGACGTGGAATGGTCAACCTCACTAGGGGGGAAGGAGCCTGAGCTTGTGCGGAGGTTGAGAGATACCGACTAGAGATAGTCGGGCTCACCTCCACGCACAGCTTGGGCTCTGGGTACCCAACTCCTGGAGAGGGGCTGGACGCTTTCATTTTTCTGGCGTCGCCCACGGGGAGAGGCGGAGTGCTGGGGTCGTATTGCTTATTGCTACCCAGCTCAGTTTTCCAAGTGTTGGAGTTCACTCCGGTGAACGAGAGGGTTGCGTCCCTACGCCTTTGGGTCAGGGACAGGTCTCTCACCATGTCTCGGCCTACGGGCCGAGCAGGCAGTGCAGAGTACCCGACCTTCCTGGAGTCCCTGGGAGGGGTACTAGATAGCACTCCGACTGGGGACTCCATTGTTCTCCTGGGGGATTTCAATGCCCACGTGGGCGGCAACAGTTAGACCTGGAGGGGGGTGATCGGGAAGCACGGCCTCCCCAATCTGAACCCGAGTGGTGTTCAGTTGTTGGACTTCTGTGCTAGTCACAGTTTGTCCATCATGACCACCATGTGTGAGCACAAGGGTGTCCATAAGTGCATGTGGCACCAGGACACCCTGAGCCGGAGGCGATGATTGACTTTGTAGTCGTATCATTCTGACCTTCGGCCACATGTCTTGGACACTCGAGTGAAGAGAGGGCGCAGAGCTGTTGACTGATCACCACCTGGTGGTGAGTTGGAGCGCTGGGAGGGTCGGAAGCGGTCAGACCGGCAGGCCCAAAGTATCGTGAGGTCTGCTGGGAATGACTGGCGGAACCCTCTGTCAGGGGAGTCTTCAACTCCCACCTCCGGGAGAGCTTCTCCCAGTCCCGGGGGAGGTTGGAGACATGGAGTCCGATTGGACCATGTTCTCCACCTCCACTGTTGATGCGCTGCTCGTAGCTGTGGTCGCAAGGTCTCTGGTGCCTGTCCGCGGCAGCAATCCTCAAACCCGGTGGTGGACACCGGAAGTAAGGGAGCCGTCAAGCTGAAGAAGGATCCTACTTATCTTTGTTGGTAGGTGGGACCCCAGAGGCAGCTGACAGGTACCCGGCAGGCCAAGCGGCCACAGCCGTGCGGTCGCAGAGGCAAAAATTCGGGTCTGGGAGGAGTTCGGGGAGGCTATGGAGGAGGACTATTGGTCGGCCTCGAAGAGATTCTGGCAAACCGTCGGACGCCTCAGGAGGCGGGAAGCAGCTCTCCACCAGCACTGTTTATGGTGCAGGTGGGGAGCTGTTGACCCTAACTGGGGATGCTGTCGGGCGGTGGAAGGAGTACTTCAAGGATCTCCTCATCCCATCGTCACGTCATTCAGAGAGGAAGCAGAGACTGGGGACTCAGAGGGCGGACTCATCCATTACCCAGGCCGAAGTCACCGCGATGGTTAGAAAGCTCCTCGGTGGCAAGGCTCCTGGGTGGGATGAAATCCGTCCTGAGTACCTTAAGTCTCTGATGTTGTGGGGCTGTCTTGGCTGACACGCCTCTGCAACATCGCGTGGCGATCAGGGACAGTGCCTCTGGATTGGCAGACCGGGGTGGTGGTCCCTCTGTTTAAGAAGGGGGTCGAGGGTGTGTTCCAACTATAGTGGGATGCACACTCCTCAGCCTCCCCGGTAAGGTCTATTGCAGAGTAACTGGAGAGGAGAATTCGACCGATGTCGAACATCGGATTCAGGAGGAGCAGTGTGGCTTTCGTCCTGATCGCAGCACACTAGACCAGCTCTACACGCTCCATCGGGTGCTCGAGGGTTCATTGGGAGTTTGCCCAACCAGTCCACATGTGTTTTGCTGGATCTGAAGAAGGCGTTCGACCGTGTCCCTCGGGGCACCCTGTGGGGAGTGCTCCGGGAGTACGGGGGTCCAGGGTCCGTTGCTAAGGGCTATCCGGATCCCTGTACGACCGCAGCAGGAGCTTGGTTCACACTGCCGTTAGTAAGTCAAACCTGTTTCCAGTGCACGTTGGCCTCCGCCAGGGCTGCCCTTTGTCACCGGTTCTGTTCATTATTTTTATGGACAGAATTTCTAGTCGCAGCCAGGGTGTAGAGGGGGTCTGGTTTGGGAACCACAGAATCTCGTCTCTGCTGTTTGCGGACGATTTGGTTCTGTTGGCTTCGTCCAAATCAGGACCTTCAGCGTCACTGGGGCGGTTTGCAGCCGAGTGTGAAGCGTCCGGGATGAAAATCAGCACCTAGGGACTACATCTCTCGGCTGGCTTGGGAACGCCTTGGGGTTCCCCCGGAGGAGCTGGGGGAGCTGTGTGTGGATCGGGAGGTCTGGGCGGCTTTGCTTGAGCTGCTGCCCCCGCGACCCGAGTCCGGATAAAGCAGAAGAAAATGGATGTATGGAAATGGAAGACTGCAGACAAACCTGTACTTTCAAATTACAGACCTATCATTTTACTTAAGCAAATCTTTTAAAGGAAAGTCGATGTGAAAGTTTTGAAAAATTTGCTATATGAACAGCAACATGGTTTCAGAGTTGTAAACAACACAGCTTCAATTCCACTTATTTAATTTGTTGCGAAAATAACAACTGTCATTGAAAATAATAATATGCAAATATATCTCAATTGAATCAATAAATAAGCAAGCAGATATTAAGCAAAATATCCTAATAGCTGCCTGCTTATTTATTATAAAAAATATACATTTCAGATACATGACTTGAAATCACAACTGTGGCTGGTCCGCAACTGTTCATATTACACATCTGTAACATATGACAGACCTTCAAAAATGTTCAGCTATATCAAATCAAATCAAATCAATTTTATTTATATAGCGCCAAATCACAACAAACAGTTGCCCCAAGGCGCTTTATATTGTAAGGCAAAAGCCATACAATAATTACAGAAAAACCCCAACGGTCAAAATGACCCCCTATGAGCAAGCACTTGGCGACAGTGGGAAGGAAAAACTCCCTTTTAACAGGAAGAAACCTCGAGCAGAACCAGGCTCAGGGAGGGGCAGTCTTCTGCTGGGACTGGTTGGGGCTGAGGAGAGAGAATCAGGAAAAAGACATGCTGTGGAACTGAGCAGAGATCAATCACCAATGATTAAAAGCAGAGTGGTGCATACAGAGCAAAAAGAGGTGAATAAAAAGAAACAACTATATCATTTGCAAATGACACAAATTTATTTGAAATGAATTTAGAATGGCTTTTGGACACAATGGAAGAACTGAAAATGCTGGAGATTTGGTTTAGTTGCAATAAATGAACTCTGAATTAAAATTGGGAATCATTTAATTAACTCAAAGACAAAACTTGTGATAACTAATATATAAATCAAATGTCGGGAGCATTATAAATGACATAAAATATTTAAATTAATTGCTATATTACTATTTGTAAAGTCAACATTTATTATATCAATCTTCATCATATGCCATTAACACATAACCCACTGTGTGGAAGTATGAAGACATACAAAACAAATATTGATCCAATATTTCATTGTTCACCATTTCTTAATTCTTCAAATCAGAGCTGTAAGAAGTGCAAATAACCCACCTACAGAGAACTAACCCACCCAGTCTGCATGAAATTAAAAGCACTGAATTTAAAGATCTGGAGGACTTCAAAACGAGTCAGATCATGTATAAAGTAGAAAAAAAAATCACTTTTTTCCAAGCAATGTCCAGCAATTAATCTAAGTGAGGGAAATACAACACAATCTGATAGGAAACTATTTTCAAGAAACAACCAATAAGAACCAACAATAAAAGTCATGACATCAAAATCAGTGGAGTTACACTATGGAACAAATGTAATGGCCAAATGAAAAAATGCCCAATATTAAGTCAAAGTATGATGGTTTATCAAAATAACATTTTGAAAACATATGGCATGGATAATGTAGAGGTGAACTAGCACAGTAAGATGAGGTGAGAAGAGTAATGTTGAATTAATATTTTGATGACTTTATGCGGCTTATCTGTCTTTACTGTCAGGAGGGTTTAAATCTGTTGGATTGACTGAAATTTAGATAAAGGTTTATCTAAATCACAGTACATTAAAAGTTTGATAAAATTTAAATAAAGGATAGAACTTGGTAAATATATACTTCTTCCAACTCCTTTTCAATTCAATTTTTTTTATTTATACAGTATAGTGCCAAATCACAACAAAGCTGCCTCGAGGCACTTCACACACAGCTAAAGCGTTTTTGAATATTTATTTTAGTGAACATCTTCTGTTAAATTATTTATTTCTCTTGTCTTTTTTTTAAAACTATGCTTGACATAAATTACCTGCCTACCTACCTACACACACAAAACACCACGATAAAAATGCTAGTTAGGGTTTTCAGGTGGTTTGGGTACTTAATTATCTGATATTAGGTTGAAAAAACTGCATGAAATGTTATTAATACTGTTTCTTATTAATGTGACAAATTCTGGATGTTGAGTTTTACAACGTAACTGCTGCAAAATGGAAAAGCAGCTGGCTAGTTTTCTAATTTTGTACTTTTTTTTTTTTTTTTTTTGCACAGAAACAATGCCTATGTCCCTAATAAGAACACCTACTCCTACTTTTCCATCATCGATCAAGCATCCACTTACCATGCAGCAGGTGGCAGTGTTCAGCCGATGGCAGTCAGGTGTGCTATTACAAGCATCACAGCTTACCAAATTTTAATGAGTTGTAATCTTTTAATTTGGAAATATGCAATGTAATACAATTTACATTTTTGAGGAAACAAACTCAAATGCATTTTACAGTGTACTAACAGATTGCACTATACTGTAAACAGCACAGCAATTATTTTTTAAGAAGTGGAGGTGACTTCAGCTGCTGAAATATTTAGCACATGGGTTATTCCCTCTGGTGTCTGTCACAGAAAACCTTGTCTAAATGGGTCTACTTGCTGAATTCTCTGGCTGTTCCACAGTGTTTCAGTACGCCTGCCTTTTTCTGTCTTCCACTTTCATACATTTTTATATATTTCACACACTGTGTGTGTACTAATCCCTCCTATCAGCACTTAAGGCTGTGTCTCTGAATCAATACGTGTCCCACTGTGGGTAGACTGACTAGGTTTGAAGTGAAGGCTGACTGTGTACGGTACAGGGCTGAGGGAGGAAGGAGAAAATCTCCACTCACTTTACCCTCACTCTCACAGGCATGACTAATGTGCTTATGGTTTCCAATCCCTTCCAATTGTCAAGGAAGAAGAAATAAAGCCCGCTTTTCCTCTCGGTAACCCTGAGAATGAGTGAACAGTGATGCACACTAAGGGGCCACAGAATGCACTGAGACTCCTTTGGAAAATTAGTGGCAAAATATCAAATGACATCAGAATCCCACAGTGGTATCATGAGTTATTGCATTAAATTGGCCGAGAGGGTCTTGGCAAAATGGCTGGAAGTCAAAACTAGTGGCCAACCTTTCTTTATCAGCTTCTACCAGAATTTGACGCTTTTTCTATTTTTAGACCTGTTTTCGAGAAACTGCACTGAAAACTTTAGAGAAGGTATTGTGAAATCACTTAAACATACATGTAACTGATTTCTTGAAATGACGTATACACTTGTACCAGTTAACAGTATACAAATAATGAATGTTTAAGAGTTCAATGGTACAAATATTTCATGAGGTTAAAAGATCATACCATTCAACGAGGTGAAGTCTCGTTGAATGGTATGATCTATTTATCTCATGAAATATTCATACCATTGAAAGAATGAAAAAAACATTATTTGTTTTATATAACCGTGAAAATAGATCCTTGTCATTTGATATTTTATTAATTTATAAACAACCCTTACCAAAAAGTAGTATACTTAAAGTTCATTTTATTAAGTATGCTTCAGTATAAGTATAAGTATAGCAAGTATACTACAGACTGTGTACTGTTAGTATACTAGAAAGTACACAAATTTAATACTTTTTCAGAGTAAATTGGAACATTTCAAGTTAATAAAACTATATTTTAAAGTTTGTTTTAAGTTTGCAAAAGTACACTTTAAAGTATACAACAAGCACACTCATCTATATACTAACAATGAACTTGGTATATCCCTCTTGTATGCTTAAAGTATACCACATGTACACTTATCAATGTACTTGATATATCCCTCTCCTATGCTTAAAGTATACCACAAGTGCACTTATCCATATACTGCCATTGTACTAGTTGTATACTTTGAGTCCCTATTTTTAGTTTATTATCGTATACTTAAAGTATACTGTTATACATATTGGTTATTTCACTATTTTTCTTTTTATATTTGAATTTTGCTTGACATATTACTTGTAGCTTACTATTTATATACTGAAAATATACTCCTTAAAGTATTCTTAAAGTTTACTCATACTGTATGTACACAAGAGTGTGATACAATTAAAAAATCAGAAGACAGAATGTTGAAAACACATTTGATATATTTTCAAACATTTCAAAAACAAAGTCCTATGAAATTAAGTCCTTCCTTTGTGGAGAAAATTAAAGGAAAAAGTGCATGTAAAATGTTAACATAATGGTCTCTCCATGATCAAGTCCTTATTTGTAAAAATGTAAACATAGCATCTTCAACTGACAACTAAAGTCCTTCCTTGTCAAAAAAGGTAAAAGAAAAGTGCGAACCTTTGGAACCAAAAATAAATAACTACATAGAAAAAAAATCTGTACTTTTATGACTTCTTTTCAGTTACTTGAGTCAATGGATTGACTTAGTATATCTTGCTCCAAGTGCATAAGTGTTAGTACTTTGTGGCAGAAAGACGTAAAAAGTATACTAAAGTATAAGTATAAGTTTTAGTATTAAAGTACAATATAAGTGTAAGTCTTAGTATTAATGTACTTAGACTTAGACTTTTGTTTATACTTTTCAGTATAAGCCAAATATACTTCACTATACTATTCTTAAGTATATAAAATATAGTTTATAAAAAGTCACCTTCAAGTATACGTCCTCAATTTTAGTAAAAAATAAGTATGCTCATAGTACACTTGAATAAACTTCTTTTTGCTAAGGGAACAGAAAAGGTAAATACATTTGGTGTTCGTCACTGGTGGTTTGACGTCAACAGTCCAACACAAACTTTAAATGGGAGTCCAAAATTGTTCTGTCATCTTGCAAAAAACAATTCTGATGATATAATCCATGATGCTGTGCGCTGACTTCCTGTACCGACTACCGTCTGCTTTCCTCACTCCAGCAAAAATTGCAGCAGAAATTTGTCCAGCTTTTCATCCTAACAGCTCTTCATGTGTCATGGGCTGCCCTGGTCCCTGCTTGTCTCTCCCCTGTCTTTTGTCTCTGTCCCTTCAGGTGGTGTGCAAGTGGAGCTTGGCCATCATACCTTCAGCTGACACACCTGCAGCTCATCTGCGCCTCTTCAATCCTCAGAATTTTTTATTTATTTTATTTTATTCCCATGTGCAACATAATGTTCCTCTCCTACGGAACTCTTCTTTATATTTGCAGTTAGTGCCGTACATCTTTGCACATTCCCCGTAATTTGTATTTTGTATATTGTATATAGTTTTTTGCTTTCCTTCATTCGTATTATTCTATTCTTTTTTATTTCAACTCCATCATTTATTTATCATCAACCACTGCACTGAAAAGAGAGCTGCTACTTTTTAATCTCATTTACTTTGTTCTGCGTACACTGTAAAATGACAATAAAGGATTCTGATCCTGATTCTAATTAAACCCTGGTCCTTCATCTCAGTCTTCACCAGAATCTGAGTGATTCTCACGTGGTAACCTGGCCCCTCTGTGTTTTCTACTTTGAGGGTCTTGTGCATTCCTACGCAGTAACTTTGGCGCTCCCATGCTCAGTAATCTGGATTTGACTTTTAGGAGCTTCTTCGCTCAGCATCCAGCCTGGTCTTTTTCTTACAGTTTTTGCTCCAGTTGTCTACCTCTCAATTCAATATTCAGCTGATTGCTTTCCACGCTGCCACGCGCCACCTGTGCCGACAACCAAAAACTTGAACATGATTGTACACACACTTCAACTTACCTGTGCCTTTCGTCCTCAGCAGAATCCACTCCACAACAGCTCAACTGCACGACCACCTGGCTTCGGTTCTCCACATCATCAGTTCTGGTTCTGTGTCTCACCTCCGTGATCCTGGTTCAGCTTTCACCGAGCTGCAGCTTCCTTCTTCCACTGCTGGACGGGCTGTGTCTCCACTCTCCAGTCTTCCAAGTTCAGTCCAGATTCTGTTGGACATTGTATGTGTAATAAAACCAGTTGGTTGTTCAGTCACTTTCTCTTTCTTGCTCCATGCATTTCGGGTCCTACAACCCAGTCCAGTCCTGGATCTAACCGTAACTTCATGCCTCCAGACGGCTTACAGTGTAGCAGAACTGTTTTTTGTTTGAGAAGAATTAGCACCATCAATTATCTCCTTCAAATCGTTGTCCGTCCACAAAACAAACTCAGCCATATTTAGCTAAACGCCACCCCCCACTAGCGGGTGGTGGTCACAGTGTGCAATGGTACAAAATGTATGGAACCAAACTTGCAAGGTACATGCAATGCAACACAAATGGGGCGAATAATCCATGTCACGTGATATGCAAAGCACCAAATGAGAAGGATCCACTCAGCCATTATATGAACACAGATGTTGAATTTAATCAACTCCATGGAACTGTAAATGCATATGTTTCATTAAAATATGCAAAATGTGGCCCTAACTTGATGGTCGATAGTGCAAAGTCTATAGTGTGGAAAGCAAGTGAATTTGGGTCATGTCCAGCTCCATTTTGCTTTGTTATGGCACATAATGTGAGTGCAAACTAGGGCACAGTGCAAAGAGTTGTATTTAATCACTTAAGGGGTGTGCTTTGTAGAGTTGCAACCAGTGGTGGGCACACTTCCGATAATCCGATAGATAATTATCAAAGAATGTTTTCATTATCGGATTATCTTTTTATATAAATTTAAAAACCCTCATCAGACTAATTATCTTCGATGAATTACCATCTGATAACGTACTAAACTAAGTTGAACAGTGAAAAACATTTTTAAAACTGTTAAAGCTGTTGAGATCTACCTGTTAAAAGTTTCCTAATAGGCATGTTGTTCCACTCTCTGCAAACAGAAACCACTCTCTCATCTGTAAGCAAAGAAGAACTGGCAGCCAAAAAAAAAGTCATTTCCTTTAACACCATACTAATATAATCGCAATGTCACCAAGTCATCCAGAGACATACATGTTTAACTTATGGTTCAAATTTTAACCACTCATTTTAGACAAGTTATTTAAAATTATTGTCATGTCTGAAGTTTATAAAGTGAAAATATCAGATATATGTTTTCGTTTTAAAGTAATGTGCTAATTTTTAAGGTTTTGTGAGCACATGCTGTGCCAGGCAGCAATGCATTATGGGTAGCATAAGGTAATCTCAGGCATTCACGACAGGACAAATGCATTTCAGACACTCTGTTCAGGGTCCACAGATAACAGCATTAAACTCTAGTGCCTAAAACTCTCATGAATATATTCTCTGGGTTTATAGACGTTAGTGTATTTGCGTTTGTTAAATTCCACGCATCTTAAATGTAGCAGACACGGATTATCTGGAATTTTGTTTGACATTTTTTCAAGGCCGCTACTGCCATCTACTGGCCAGGAGTGTTCATGGCAGTATTAAACGTCTGGGTACATTGCTCTCAAAGTGTTGGTATTGTCCATTGTCCAGGCGCTTTTTGTGTGCATATATTTGTTAACTTTGTATTCTAAAACTACGGTTAGAAGTAATTCCGACTCATCGGTCCACACGAACGAGGTTGGCGCCATGTTTTAGTTTTTGTGGAAGTGACGACAAGAGAATAAGGCTCCTGATTGGATAGAATTTTAATCAGTACCGCCACCCAAAGGTTTGGCAGACTAACTAACTAACTAACAACACATTTATACGGTTCGATATGGATGGATTTTTTTTTAAACGACGTAGTGTGGATGAAGTTTTTTCCCCAAACTGAAAGGGTAAGATATTCGGTTTTACAAATACCCGACAACGTGTGTACATGGCCTTATGTCTGTGAAAGGCACTATATAAATAAATTTACTTACTTACTTACTAATATTGAGTGCACGTTTTACAACATCATAAAAGTTTTAAAACATGCAATTGTGATGACACTTCCAGGGCTCCGTAAAAATGCCTGTTTTTATAAATAAAAATGGAATATTTTAGAAAAGCACATTTATCTTTAAACCAACACATGACACACGTCACATTAACGTGTTGGTTTACATAATGGATTACTGAACCAATCACTGTTTAGCACTTTTACCCAGAATGCTTTGCGGTCTGTGTTTGTTACAAAACCTCAGAATTAGTGCCTTATTCAACATTAAAAGATATATGTTATATTTTAACTTTGTACAAATGACAGAATTGACATTAATGGAGTTATTCTATCAGTATTTAAAAAAAAAACATGTTAGTATGACTTTATTGTTCAAGACCTCCGCCTGACCGGAGGGTTGAAATTGACAAGGAGCTGGCTTTATAGCTGCTTTTGGTGTGCCTCTGCCTCTGTGTTGTTGTTGTTGTTGTTGTTGTTGTTGTTGTTGTTGTTGTTGTTGTTGTTGTTGCTTCCAGCAGGAGCAGAATGTTGAAAGAAAAATGATTCTGATTAGTAAAGAGTTGATTTTGTGGGTGCTCTCAGGATTTGTCTGTGCTGTTTCTTGCAAGGAGCAGTATGGTCAAACATTCTTGCTTATTCTTTAGATCTTTTACCGCTTTTGATGCTTTCAAAAGTGATCATGTTAAAAATTAATTTCAGCTCTTCAGTAACTGCAACTGTCCCATAGACAACACTGGAATTTAGTGGTTATCGATTATCTGTAACTTCCGATACATTTTTGGGTGGTTTATCGGTTTATCTTTATCAAAGATAACTTTTCAGTTATCTTATTATCTGTTATCGAAGTAAATTTTTTGGTTATCTGTGCCCACCACTGGTTGCAACTAAGTATTATTTTCAAAATGAAATTCATTGATTTATTTTCTCAGTTACTCAAATAGTTGCTAGATCCATAAAATGTCAAGAAATGGTGAAAATGTCAATCAGGGTTACATATAGCTCAAATTGATGCCTTCAAATGTCTTGGATACTCAGTTTACTGTCAAATATGAGTAAAGCAGCAAGTAAACTACAGGACACCAGAAAATATTACAAATTTAACAAGCAAATATCAAAGAATTTACATTTGCATAAGACTCAAAATTATTAATCAGTTGTCAAAATAGCTGTCAATTTATTTAATAGTTGATTATTAATCAGTTAATCACTACAGCTCTCGTATGTTCACGATGACTTCAAAACAAATCAGGATGGCATGGTGGCTTAGCTCTGTTTCCTCTCCTGGGATCACTTCTCGCCTGGTTATTTCTGTGTGGAGTTTGCATGTTCTCCCCATATTCACATGGGTTCCATGTGGGTGCTCTGGTTTCCTCCCACTTCCAAAAAATATGCAGGAGGGGTTAACTGGACACTTTAAATTGACCATAAGTGTGAATGAACTTGTCTGTCTGTGTGTGACCCTGCAATAGACTGGTGTCCTGTCTAGGGTGTACCCCTCCTCTCGCACTGTGACTGCTGGGATACGCTCCCGCCCCCCTGTGATCCTTGAATGGAGTAAGCGGATATGGAAAATGAAAGAATGAATCAACTAAACCTGCCAGATTTGCTTTTTAAGAGCGAGCGTGCGGAGGAATTTGGTGCATACACTGTGTAGTGAAGTAAGGTATTCTGGCATATTAACAAATCTGTGCGCACTGTCAAAATGCATGATTGCCGAGCAGCCACCAGAACTGCCTGTGATGAAGCAAAAATGCAGTGAAGTAAAGTTTTATTTTTCCTTTGTCTTTACTTAGATTTAATTCGATAGTTGTTTTAATTTCTGTTGTATATGTGCAAAAATTAAGCATAAAATAGATTTCCACTGGGGTCCTCAAATGATGTAAAGGAAAAAATCCACGTCATGTTTCATGAATTTGTCTGCTTCATAGCATTACTCAGTACTGTCATCTCTAAAGTATCGCACTCAGGGTTCTCCAAGAGTGCTGCAGCCACCCGTGATTTAATCAACTGGTCTGCACGTGTCATCTACATTTAGATTACATGTGCTCAGCATCAAATTTTTATCTCTGTATCTATGCCTTATCACATGACTGTTTATGTGTTACTCCCTGTATCATGCCCCATATTGCATACATAAGATATTTTTCATATATTCCAACAACAATAAAGAACAAGAACCATATAATTATTGTCAACCCCATTTGTCAAGTTCCACTAGAGAAAGAACAAGAAGCTCTCTCTTCTCCTTCTTGGTCCCACTCAGCTATTCAGTGAACAAGTTCACATCACTCTCCGTTTTCCTGGTGGTGTCCTTGTTCTTATGTCTCTCTATTAAGTCATGAGTGTCCTCTTCACTAACATCTTGGTGTCTCACAACTTCAGTATGAGACTCAAGTTGTTGAATTCTCCCTGCTAGCGAGGCTCTGTCACCTTGATCAGATATCTTGGTTGAATGAAATGATCTTGATTCTGTATCGGGCTCCTGCACTTGTCACTAGGGTAACAAAATGGGGTGTGTCATTGGAGGAGCCAAGAAATGGGGGCTCCTAATTGGATGAAAAGTGGGGCGATATAAAGCCTGGTATTTTCAATGTCTTTTTTTTAAATTGCCCTGTTTTAACATTTGTATTGCCCTGATTTTATTGCCACAGTTTCCATGGCAGTAAAATTGATACGAAAAGTGTATGATTCATCAGCCCTATCTTTTTCTTTGAATCTCTTGAGGACTGGTCAACTCTTTATAAGCAAGACTCATGCCATCAGCATCATCAGTCAGTCACATTCAGTCAGATTGCAGCATGGTGGTGTAGTAGTTAGCACTGTTGCAGCAAGAAGGTCATGGGTTTGATTCCCACCTGTGGCCTCTGAGTGGAGTTTGCATGTTCTCCCCGTGTTTGCGTGGGTTTCCTCTGGGTGCTCCAGTTTCCTCCCACATTTACAAACACGCAGGTTAAGTGAACTGGAAACTTTATAATTGTCCAGGTCTCCCTTGCAAAAGAGGTCTCATCTCAGTGGGAGTAACCTGGTTAAATAAAGGTTAAATTAAATTAGATTCTGAACTTTGCTGTTGACTCTAAAATCAAAGAATGCCTTATTATAACCCTTAAAGACATCATCATCTCTCTCTCTCTCTCTCTCTCTCTCTCTCTCTCTCTCTCGCTCTCTCTCTCTGAATTTCCACTGCAATGACTATTCCATTATCTTGTCATTGTGGTTGTGTTTGGTCTTGGCAGGTCATGTCTGAGACCCTTTAACTTTGTAGCTGCAAGTCTGTGAGAAAACAATCACACTCACTATTGGTTATCTGTTTTTCAAGAACTCTTCAGTCACAGAACATCAACTCAGACTTTAGGCACAAAGGCATTTTCTACAAAGCTCACAGAGTTCCACACTACAGGTGTATTTTCACTACCTGGGAAATGCTGTAAGACATCCTAAAGTGACTCTCAAGCTGACCTCCTATAGATGTATGAAGCTAAGAGTGTCTGATGGGTTTTTGCTTTCTTGAGAACCATCATGTGGCCTTCAGGTGGCAAACACTCTTACTCCTGCTGCCATGATGTGCTGCCTTCACTCATTATACACTGATCATAACCCTGGAGGGCACAAGCGGCCGTATCATTACAGCGGCACACACGGTGAAGGAACCAATATTAAAGTGGCTTTAAGATAACGAGCTGCTCCCTGAGTTTCCAAAGTAAACACAGAGGCAGCAATTTCATAGCAGTAGCATCAGCATCAAGGACAGAGTGCAAGTGCTATGCTTAGTAACGGACATCTTTTATTAGTACTTAGGCACAAGATGATTCTTGTTGATGTTGTGCACCCACAGTAAGCAAAAAATGGCACCTAGAGCACAGATAAAGGAGGTCATTATGCAAGTAACTCACAACAGCGATCAGTATTATTTGCCCCAAGTAAGTCAAGGTACAAATACTCAGTCAAAGTCCAATGTGAGTTTAAGGCTGGACTCATAGCCATCAGCTCTGGAAGATACATCTGGCCTGTCTCCTCGTCAACCAAATTCCACTGGACCAATAAGGTAGACCAACCACAACCATTTATAAAATGTATTGGTCAGATATGGAGCTTAAAGGACAGGTCTCATGTTTTTTAACATCCCAGTTAATAAGACAACATAAAAGTACTCATGATTGTAAGTGTCTCTGCACATATGTGCTAATAATTAGTGATCTCTGATGTATTTTATTCCTTCTCTCTGAGCGTTAGCAGGTGCATTCCCCAAAAACGTTTGACTCAGCAATCCTCAGCATTTTTCAGTGTGTGACGTCCTAATTAGCAAAACAGAAACCTCTCAGTGACTGACAGACAGAGGGAAACAAACCTGCTCCGTCCAAAAATGAAGTTTCTGAGCTGTCGTTTGAAAGTGATGGCTCGGAATTCAGATAGGAGACGACACACTTGACCCTGAAACTCTTAACTTTTTCAGAGTGTTGGATTTTGGAGACTAAAGTGTGGAGACGTGCTGTTTGTGTGGATGCTGGTTTACTGAAGCTGTGAACATGGACCCGGGACATCTGACACTGTTTTTAACAGACTACCTAGACACAGAGATGTACATTGGAAAAAGTCAGAACATTACAGTCAGAACATACATTATTTCCAGGAGTTAAAGGACATTATTTAACGTGCCACGATCGTGAGAGAGGCTGGAGCCATACTTCTTTGTTTGTGTAGAGTTTACATTTGGAAAACAATATAACACAGTGAGTCTTTTTTGAATTTCACCCCTTTGTTGTGTTTTGTGCCAATTTTGCCAATTTTTTTTTTTTTTGCTTTAAGGAGCTGGAGAACGCATGTGCGCATGTGTGTTGGCGTGTATGTGCTGCTGCTGCTCTTTGCCCCTCTCAGCTTGCTGCGAAAAGGAATGTCTCCAAGATGGTTTTTCCCCTGGCAGCAGATGTATTTTTTAGATTTTATTGATAACAACACTCATAATTAATTGTACACAAAACTGATCCTGGATCAGAGATGGTTATTGACAGGCTGCGTTTATGACTCATGGCCATGCAGGTGCACAGAAACCTTCACAGAGCTGCAGCTTTTACCGTGACTGCATCAAAATTAACAATTTTTACTTAAAAACGAGTCGTCATAACACGACATCACACTTATGCAAATTATTGAATTCAGATGAATTCAATCATTTATAATTAATTCTCCATTCTTAACGTTATCAGCTATATTCCATTGAAGCACACTCTGGGATGCTTCTAATTGCAATGCCAATTGTTGGAAACCCCCGAGTACTCACGGGTACTTTGAATTCGGACAACTCTGTAGCTGTTTGTTGTGAATGCCATATATTTTTAAACCGGTCACGGAAGTGCACAAAGTAATTATGGTGGCTCATCGGATGGCCACTAACAGCCAAAGTCTTAATTGTTATGCTTTTTGTGCGACATGTCTTTTAATAAAATGGAGCACTGCTGTAGGATTTTTGATGGGGAGCAACCCTTTGAATCCATTATCACAGATAAACTATATGATGTAGGTCATTTAATAAAGTAAATTCACAAAATTGTTCTTTCAGCTGAGATAATGTGACTTTGTGATGGAATTTATTTTTAAATTTGTTTTTATAATTTTCAACTCTGACTTCTTTCCCACTAAAACAAGCACCAGTAAAATGTCTTAATTATTTGTTGTTTAACAGAGCCCTTAACATGTTTTAAATATTTTCCAATGTAATGTGTAATATTTGATTTCTTCATATAGTGGAAAACTGTTGATGCATGAAAATTTAGTAAGGTATATCTTATATATTATATTACAATTCTAAGGTGGAACTATACCAGTATACAAAGGTATATCTAAATATCTAAAAAGGAAGAGTAAAATAGGAGAGTAGAAAAGAGTAGAGTAGAGCCACTTAGGTGCCTGGTCTTGAGAACCAGAGATGGTAGGTCAAAAACCTTTTTATCCCAGGGAAACTCTCCCTACCCACCCAAGCAGCTCAAGAAAAAGGTATATATAATATAATAAGTAATAAGACATAAGAAAGATAAGACATCACAGGAGAAGATTGTAGTAAAGGTAATTAGTATGTAGACTAGTAGTGAAATCAAATATAGTTAGTAGGCTAAGCTGTAGAAGCAGAAGTTGTGAGTGTACTGGTATATATCTAAAGTAACTCTGTTAGCATACTATAGGAAAATAAAAAGTATAATCATTATGCTATCAAATGGAAACCTACATGTAAAAATAGATGACACCTGTAAGGTTTGCTTTATACGATTGTGTCAAATGAGTGCAACAAAATATTGTCACAACATATACTATAATTTAAATTCAGAATATTTTTGAATTATGCTTTGAATATATTGTGGAATACTTGTATCAATAATTCTGGAATACTTGTATCAATTGAGTTGCACAGGAAGTTACTATAATTTTGAAAAGGACCCTTAATTGAGTAATGAGTTGACCTTTTTGACCAGTTGAACAACTGATCCAGGAAGACCAGTGGATTTAAAATGTTAATTATCTATAAAGTACAATGAATGTAATTGAGAGCTAAAACTGCTTTCGATTTTGGAGAGTAACTGACTGTCTCTGTCTCACCCCCATTAATAATGTGGTGGTGGTCTTTGTGCAAAAAAAGGTAGTCACATATACAGTGGGGCAAATAAGTATTTTATCCACGGTCGATTTTGCAGGTTTTCCCAACTACAAAGAATGGAGAGGTCTGTAAGTTTTATCATAGGTACACTTCAACTGTGAGAGACAGAATCTAAAAAAAAATAAAAAAAAATCAGAAAATCGCATTGTATGATTTGTAAATAATTCATTTGCATTTTATTGCATGAAATAAGTAATCGATCCACTAGAAAAACAGACCTTAATATTTGGTACAGAAACCTTAGTTTGAAACTACAGAGCTCAGACGTTTCCTGTAGTTTTCCTGTAGTTCTTGTAGTTCTGGTTCTTGACCAAGTTTGCACACAGTGCAGCAGGGATCCACTACTTTGGTCCACTTCTCCATACAGATCTTCTCCAGATCTTTCAGAGTTGGAGTTTCAGCTTCCTCCAAAGATTTTCTATTGAGTTCCGGTCTTAAGACTGGCTCGGTCGCTCCAGGACCTTAAAATGCTTCAACAGAGAATTGCGCCAACAGTTGCTAGCTTCTCACCAAGCTGCTTGCCTGTTGTCCTGTAGCCCACCCCAGCTTTGTGCAGATCTACAGTTTTGTCCCTGGTGTCCTTAGACAGCTCTTTGGTCTTGGCTATGGTGGACAGGTTGGAGTGTGATTGATTGAGTGTATGGACAGGTGTCTTTTATACAGGTAACAAGTTCAAACAGGTACAATTAATACAGGTAAAGAATGCAGAATAGGAGGGCTTCCTAAAGAAAAACTAACAGGTCTGTGAGAGCCAGAATTTTTGCTGGTTGGTAGGTGGTCAAATACTTATTTAATGCAATAAAATGTAAATTAATTATTTAAAAATCAAATAATGTAATTTTTCAGATTTTTTTATTTTTATTTTTTTACATTCTGTCTCTCACAGTAGAAGTGTACCCACAATAAAACTTCCTCTCCATTCTTTGTAGGTAGGAAAACTTGCAAAATTGACAGTGGATCAAATACTTAAGATAAACTTTATTGATCTGACAGAGGAGAAATTCACATGTTACGTCAGCTCTTAAGACAACACACAACAAAGTGGGTGCAAGTAGAGGAAAATGTTCATCGAACAGCGTGTGCAAGGATAAGCAATAATAATAATACTTGTATCAGTACAAGACATAAGAAATGAGGTAGAAATAGAATATGTACGAGGTCTGTTAGAAAAGTATCCGACCTTTTTATTTTTTCAAAAACCTGATGGATTTGAATCACGTGTGGTTGCATGAGCCAACCTTGAACCTTTGTGCGCATGCGTGATTTTTTTCACGCCTGTCGGTTGCGTCATTTGCTTGTAAGCAGCCTTTGTGTGAGGATGGGTGTAGTCTCTCGTCGTTTTTTCTTTGCAAGGAAAAGGCGGAACGACTGGAGCAGCGCGACTGCATCAAAGTTTGCCAGAAACTCACACAGATTAAGGAGCGGTACAACCGGTTTAAAGATGGCCGCACAACGGTGGAGAGCGCGCCACGCTCCGGGTGGCCATCAACATGCTGAAATGACCGGATCATTTCCAAAGTGAATGCTGTGGTGATGTGGGACCGTCGTGTGTCTATCCGAGAAATTGTGGAAGAGGTGGACATCAGCACTTTTTCGGCACATTCCACTGTGACAGAAGATTTGGCCATGAAAAGAGTTGCAGCGAAATTCATTGGCACGAAGCTGATGGCGCAGCAAAAGCGCCTCCGTGTTGAAGCCTCACAGGACATGTTGTGACATGCCCAACTCTTCCACCAAATTCTTGGATAGTCACACGACTGAAAAGCCACCGAAATCCATCTGAATCTTCCGAATGGTGGACGAGCTGGGCATGTTCCAGCATGTCCTGTGAGGTATATCATATAGCAGACAAACACACTGATAATTGAGAAATGAAATAAGTGTGCAATAATTAGTTAAACAAAATTGGGGAGGTGCATAATTTTGAAACGTGTTGCAGGCATCCATTTCAAAATTAGCAAATATTTGCACAAAAACAATAAAGTTTGTCAGTTTGAACATTAAATATCTTGTCTTTGTGGTGTATTCAATTGAATACACCACAAAGACCACACCACATATGTATGTGTGTATATATATATATATATATATATATATATATATGTGTGTGTGTGTGTGTGTGTGTGTGTGTGTGTGTGTGTGTGTGTGTGTGTGTGTGTGTGTGTAAAATTATGTATGTATGTGTAGGTGTATGTTGGTGTGTGTATACATGTATACTGTATATGTATGTAAATATGTATGTAGATGAAGACACGGTGTTCACTTGATATGTTTATGATAATGGGATTTGAGTTTGTGTTGTTAAATGTGTTTGTAGCATGGCCCAAGCAGAGAGTCACCCTTTAGAGTCTGGTCTGCTTGAGGTTTCTTCCTCAATACATCAGAGGGAGTTTTTCCTTACCACTGTCACCTGTGTGCTTGCTCTTGGGGTTGGTAATGTGTATATATGTATGTAGATATGGGGTGGGCTCTTATAAGCTTTGCTTCTGCTCACCCCCTTTTTGGTCACACGTCACTGTGGAATTGTCTTGTGTATCAGTTTTTGTTATTAACAAGTTGTGTGCCAAATAAATAAGTTCAAGTTCAAAGTTCAAGTTCAAGAATATAGGTTGAAGTGGATTTGCAAATCATTGTATTCTGTTTTTAATTTACATTTTACTCAATGTCCCAGTTTCATTGGAATTGGTGTTGTAAATTATGCAAACTTTCTATAATGATTTGGAATGGTGTGTGACTCCAGAATGTAATTATCAATGTCCATTTATGTCCACTGTTGTTACATAACATCTGTAATTTCTCCAAAAATATTAGTCCTATCAATGATCTGTTTTGGCGGAGTTCATCCTTCATACAAAATACATAATCATGCCAAACTGTAAATGTCAGCTCTTCACAGTTTCTCCGTGCTCGAAGGTACACATGCACACACTTATACAGAGGCCACTTCACTTTTAATATATAGATGATTTATGAAAGACCAAAACAATATCCAGCTTGTCCAGACTCTGGACTTTGACTTTGCTGGGTGGCCACCCCTCCCCACTCTGCTCCACTGGGGAACTTGTAGAGAACACTCTTCTTGTCAATGTGTCCTACCTTTGAGCAAATACTGAACGCCAGCCAAGCACAAGACATCCAACACCTGCAGAGAGACATTGGAACATAGACAGCACAGGTTTTGTGTGTGGGTGCATGTGTGGTTTGGGAGAACATGCTGCTGACAAGGTGTAAAAGGCAGCAAACTGGAAGACTGTAGGACACATGCGGAGAGAAAAGGCACAGGAGTGACAACATGAACGTATGCAGTTCACATGACAGACAAAAATGAACAGGCGTGCAGAGATAGAAAGGAGAACAGAGGAACAAGAGAGCAGTGGAATCTCGAATACCACAGCTTCTGATTGGGTTGCTCAAAAAAAACAAAAAAAACAACTCACTTTTCTAGAGTAAATTTTAAATGAAATACAGTGGGTGGGTACAGCTGTGACTGGTGATGCATCAGACAGAAGTTGCACTATGCAAAGTTTCTCAGATCAAGGCAACAGAAATCTTACTATAACTCCTTCGGTTTTGTCTGGGTGTCTTGTTGGCTTCTTGGCCTATATGCCACCCCTCCTTAGTTTTTTTCTGTAATTCTGCAAAATAAAACAAACAAAACCAGCACATATAAACATAACCTCCTTGGCAGTGGTAATAGGACCCCATTCAGATTAGGGTTGAAAATGTAGCTCAAGTCTGATTCAGACCACATCTGCCTTTAACCAGGCAGTTTTTGTCTTTGGTTGTAGTTGGTGATGGCCACAAAAGAAGCCATTGACCAGTAAAATACAAAAGTTTGGCAGAGTGTATCGGAATCACAATGTATTAGAGGACATTGCTGCCGCACCGGCAGTGCATGGGTACGAGAAGATGGCAAGACAGTTTTGTGGCAAGATAAAGAATCTCAAGGCTCAGTACAAGACAGTGAAGGATCAGAATGCAAGAAGTAGAATAATTCATCTTGAGTCAGATTGAATTTGTGTGAGATGAGCCAGATTTGAAATGGTGAACACTGTGCAGATAGTTGTGTTCCACTAGATCAGCAGGGTGTGGCCACTGGCCAATGCTCTCATTCACCCAGTTCCATATTGCCGCAGTCTGTATCAGTCTCAAAAACCCTATTTTTTATGCAATAAAAAAAAAGGTTACTGCAGATAGCACAATACATGCATTTCTTTAAGCCAGTATGGGCTAACACTTTGTTTAAATCTGAGAGGTTTTGCAATAAATGGCTTTATCAAGTAACCTCATGGGAACCAATTTTATGTGTATGTTACGCTATAATTTCAGCATTTGTCTGTTTGTTCTGATGTCCTTTTTCTGATTTCTATTAACCCAGAATTGGCTTAAAGGATTTGTCTTGCCAAATGTCAATGTCTTTTGGGTCAAAACTTTGATTTTTCAATATGATGTCCACCAAACACTGCACACATATTTAGGTGGGTTCTGGAACAACCCATGGAAGGTCAAATTCATCAAAGGGTCATGGTCAAGTTCATCAAAAGTCTTTTTATTTTACTCTCAGATTTGCACCAGATGTGGCACACACACTCCATAGTGGGACCTGGAATTGCCCAGGTGAAGTCAAATTCTCCAAAAATCAATCACTGCATCCAAGGTGAATCTGCTATCTGTTGGCATACTCCTCCATGGTCCTTTTGCAAATTTCTACCAAACGTGGTATGACAATGAAGGGTGACCCTGAAATTGCTCTTGAAGAATTTATTTTGGAAGAAGGTCAAGGAATTTGATTTTCAATGAGGATGAAATGTGACATATTCTTAGGTGGATTCCAGGATTGGTTAACTAGGTCAGTTATTGGTGTGACAGTAAAGTCATATTTGACCTACAAGGATCAAATATCAGACTGCTGTAGCCTTTACAGCCTTCATTATGTTCTTGTAATATAGGCATTCAGCTCTATGTCAGTGTGTGTGTGTGTGTGTGTGTGTGTGTGTGTGTGTGTGTGTGTGTGTGTGTGTGTTGGGGGGGTGGGTAGTAAAGATATCATCATTTTGGAATTACAGCCACTTTTAAACATCCCTCCATTTTCTGAGGACATAAGTAATTTTTTAATTACTGCATTGTATCATTAAGAAAAATCACTTTTTTTTCAGTTTCATTGGAAAATGTCAGGGGATGGATACATGAACATTTCTAAGTCACTGAATTTGCCTTGCACTTCATTTATATCTGTACTTCAGAGGCAGGCTGTTCTATGGGACAGGAGCTGGATTACCAAACTATAGACCATTGTTTAATACCAGATGTATCCTTCAGGCTACCAGTCTGTATCCTTGGACAAGACACTTCATCTGCATGCTCTCAGTCTAATCAGCTTTATACAGCTTAGCTAGAAAAGCAACTTGCAATGGAAAAGTGTCTTATACAGTGGCAGTTGTGGACAAAGTGAAGCACTATGAATACTTTCTGGATACACTGTAATAATCTGGCAAGGAGGGACTCAAGAGCTGGGGTTGAAATACTATGATGAGTTATTGGTTGCAGTTGTTGCAGTTGCCACAGGTGTGTCTAATAATCAGCTCCACTGGCAAAACATGAGTAAAGAAGGTAAAATATTTTATTATGTTACCACTATTTTCTTGCCACACGAATGATCACACATGCACCACATCTAATTCATTCTTACAGTATCTGTTGGGGAAAGTGTAGTGACACGGACCCACAACAGGGGGCGCAAATGAACGGTCAATAGATAAGCCAAAAGGTAACAATTTAATGTTGTGAATGTGCACAACGACTATACAGACAATCTCAGAATATGATAGCAGTCAATACACAAAGGTGATGTGTGGGCAGGCTCGAGGATAGAAGACGTCTGTCCTGAGAAGAGCCGGAACCACACGATTTCCGCCGCCACCGAACCTGGTGAATACTGGAGCCGCCAAGTCCCGAATTCCCAGGTGATCACCGTCCCCGACTGTCGGATCTGGTACTGCTGGTGAGGAGCACAAACAGTGAGATGTGGGTGTGTGCACACCCAGTAACAAAAACAGTCAGAAGGTGGAAAGTGACCTCCACCTCTAATCACACACTCGTGCAGCTCCTGTTAACCACTGCCGCCGTCGCTGATCACACCAAACGCCAATCCCACATATAAGGAAACACTTACAGGAAAACAGCTGCAAAGAAGTTCAGACTGTTAGTCAGTGTTTTCAGTTCAGCAGAGAATTACCGTCACAGGTAGATGATATCTCAGCAATGAGGTGGAGATGACGTCCGGGTTTTATGGAGTAGTATGATGAAGCGTAGATGGGTGACAGCTGTCATGAGATAATGAGTGACAGCTGTCACCCCCGGCTGTGTCCGTGGCGGCAGCGCCCTCTCGTGCCTGAAGCCCGCACTTCAGGCAGGGCGCCCTCTGGTGGTGGGCCAGCAGTACCTCCTCTTCTGGCGGCCCACACAACAGTCACATTGCACCACATGAATTACCACTGCACCAGTCCCAGTCCTCTGGCGGGCACTGTGTGTTTTCATTCATTTTACAAGTGTACACCTTCTCTATTATTCTGCAGGCAAGTACTTTACTTCACTTTATTCATTCATGAACAAATATTTCCATGAACAAGGAACAACAGAAGAAAAATCTTGTAAACATTGTCCCTTCTAACATAAATTCATAAAAACATCCATCAATTTCCACAGTTTCAATCCCAACACCGTCTCCTCGTGAGTCACCAAACCTCAAATAAACATCAATAATAACATAACTGCCTTACATTTCAGCAGCTGCATTCATTTTTCTTCTAGTTTACTGTATTCTCTCATATTCTTACCCTTATATATATTTTTGGAACTTTTCAATTTCAGTTCAATTTATTTTAATTTATATAGCACCAAATCACAACAGAGTTGCCTGAAAGTGCATCACACAGGTAAGGTCTAACCTTACCAACCCCCAGAGCAACAGTGGTAAGGAAAAACTCCCTCTGAGGAAGAAACCTCAAGCAGACCAGACTCGAAGGGGTGACCTCTGCTTGGGCCATGCTACAAACATAAATTACAGAACAATTCACAGACGAATATACAAGAAATGCTATTGGCGCACAGGACAGGAGGATCGCCAACACGAATACAACTCCCATCTCTGGATGGAGCTGCACCTTAAACAGAGAGAAAAAACAGAATCAGGCATCAGAAAGACAAAAAATACGGTATAATTTGCCAGCATTAAACAACAAGAAAAACAGAGAAATACTAAGGTGATCGCTGGCCACTGGCCCTAAACTTCACTAAAAGATCCAGAATTTAGGTAAAGTTGAGGCCACAGCCTGCTCCAATTACTAATAAAGGAATTAAAAGAGTAAAAAGCGTAAAACAAAACTGTACCAGTATGCTAGCCATATGAGGGGTGACCTCTGCTTGGGCCATGCTACAGACATAAATTACAGAACAATTCACAGAACAATTCACGGACGAATATACAAGAAATGCTATTGGTGCACAGGACAGGCGGGTCGCCAACACAAATACAACTCCCATCTCTGGATGGAGCTGCACCTTAAACAGAGAGAAAAAACAGAATCAGGCATCAGAAAGACAAAAATACTGTATAATTTGCCAACATTAAACAACAAGAAAAACAGAAGAAATACTAAGGTGATCACCGGCCACTAGCCTTAAACTTCACTAAAAGACCCCGAATAAACAAAACTGTAAAAGTTTTGTTTACTGCACCTAGCCATATGAAAGGGAAAACTGACTGTTTTATTGATGCAGGGAGATCATTCCACAGAACAGGGGCATGATAAGAGAAAGCTCTGTGACCCGCAGACTTCTTATTCACCTTAGGGACACAAAGTAGTCCTGCACCCTGAGAACGTAAAGCCCGGGCCGGTACGTAAAGTTTAATGAGGTCAGCTAGGTAGGGAGGTGCCAGTCCATGAATAACTTTATAGGTTAGTAGCAGAACTTTAAAATCTGATCTCACTGGGACAGGAAGCCAGTGAAGGGATGCCAAAATGGGTGTAATGTGGTCGAACTTTCTGCTTCGTGTCAAAAGTCTGGCTGCAGCATTTTGAACCAATTGGAGAGCCCTAATGCTAGACTGCGGTAAACCAGAAAATAGAACATTGCAGTAGTCCAGTCTAGAAGAGATAAATGCATGGATCAGGGTCTCAGCATCAGCCATAGACACGATGGGACGAATCTTCGCTATATTTCGCAGGTGGAAGAAAGCAGTCCTTGTAATATTTCTAATGCGGAGGCCAAAGGACAACGAAGGATCAAAAATTACCCCAAGGTCCCTCACTTTGTCAGTGTGATGTATGACACATGAGCTGAGGCTGAGTGTTAACTAGTCAAATTGATGCCGATGTCTCACTGGACCAAGAACCATCATTTCAGTCTTATCAGAGTTTAAAAGTATGAAGTTTCTAGACATCCAACTTCTCACTGCTGCAAGGCAATCTTCTAGGGATTTTATGTGAACGAGATTACCAGCAGTTATCGGCATGTATAACTGAGTATCATCTGCATAGCAGTGAAAGGTAATCCCAAAACACCGCAATATGTGCCCTAGGGGTGCTATATAAAGGGAGAAAAGCAGGGGGCCTAAGACAGACCCCTCTGGAACCCCAAATTTCATGTCACTAAGGTTAGAGGTAGTGTTACTGTACAAAACACAGAACCACTGGTCAAGTATGACGTCAGCCATGCAAGGGCACTCCCAGTAATCCTAAAATGATTTTCCAGCCTATCAAGTAGAATATGATGATCCACTGTATCAAATACAGCACTGAGATCTAACAGCAACAGAACCATAGTGGTGACCAAATCCATTGTAAGCAGAAGATCATTCACCACTTTAGTGAGAGCCGTCTCTGTGGAATGATATTTTCTAAAAGCAGACTGCAGTGGCTCAAAGAGATTATTCTCAGTAAGATAGTCTACGAGCTGCCGTGACACCAAGGCCGCTGCTAAGGTTTTGGAGGCCCAAAGCATAACTGGTCAGGGAGGCCCCCCCACCCCCATACAAGAGAACCCCCCCACACACACACACACAAAAGTTCTACTCAAACCATTACTATTTATTAAAGTGTTTAAGTTTAGCGTTTAAAGCTACATCAAATCAGCAAAGCCAACGCAACCTAGCTTAAGCAGCACCACTGACCATTAAGTAATCAAAACAATTTAAACCTTTAACATGTACTTACCAGCAAGGGATGCATGGGCATCATCTTTTTGTTTCTTTTTCCTCTGTTTTTCAGTTCCAGACTCCTGCTGTCGCTTCACTGTTTAATTGTGGCATAGTGGCAACTTGTCTCATGTCAGAATTGAATGTGGGCTAGCAGTGCTACTTCAGTTAGGCACAGGGTTGGCAGATTGGGTGTTTTCCCATCCATTTGGTTTGTTTAGAGTAAAAATATGGCACTGGATGTTTTTTTTTTTGTATAGAACTGCCACACACATTTTAAAAATCAGTTCAAATTGCGCAGGATTTAGTGCCTCCATGCATTTTTGAGCATTTATTGGACTGGAAATTGTCACATCTGGCAACCCTGGTTAGGCGACACAGCGAACAGAGAAAGACACAAACAGGGCTGTACCATTATAGGGAATCGGGGAGGGGGTGGATGGGGGCTTTATATTAGGCAAAAAAAAACCTGTTAATTTGCCCCAATTAAGTAATGGGGTAGGGGCCTACACAATGTTTAAAGACAAAAACGATGGGCCTATTCATAAATAATTCATATTGATTTTGAAATATGATAATCAGTGTTGCCACAGTTACTTTGATAAAGTAATCCAATTACTGATTACTCCTTGAAAAAGTAACTTAGTTACTTTACTGATTACTCAATTGTAAAAGTAACTAACTTAGATTACTAGTTACTTTTTTAGTTACTTTCCCCAGCTGCCGACAACAACCCTCTGCCACCTCAACATGACAATGATACCTGTTTTGCCATAACTCACTTTATAGTCACCCTTTCTTGACTTCAATGAAAATAAATACTTGTTTTATAAAAAGTAAAATAATCTTTCTTGACCTCATATTTAACTGTTGACAGCACTGTAACAGTAAAACTTGCAATTTCTAACCTACATTGTTTATAAATGTAAATATTAAATTCTAACATTTTTCTAACATTTAAATTCTCTATAAACATTTTACTTGTCAAAAATATTATTATTTTAAGTAGTATTAGTAGTTGTAGTAAAAAAATGGCTTCAAAACTGGACCTTTAATCTAGGGGTGCTGTGGGGGGGCACATCCCTGCCCCATGCCCCCATTCCATCTGGATTCGCCCCTGCTTTGGCGTTTGAGCACAAAGAATGGATAACATTTATTTATGCAGAAAACATGACCAGATTTACAGGTAAGAAGGTTTTATTGTGTTTTCACATCATGTGGTCCTCAGAAAGAGAGTTTAGGTGCATTTGAGTGGGAAATAGTGTTAGTTGTTGACACGTCGCAGAGGATCAGCTGTTTTTAACGAGATGATACGGAGCGGCTCAGCTCAGAATTCTAAATAAAGGAGAAAAATAAAGCATAAAAATGACTTTGTAAAGCTCAGTGCAGGTGTACTGTTTTCATCGCGCTTTAAGAGGTGAGGACGAGTCGTAGCTGATGAAAAGCTCACAGCTCGCTTAAAGTGGGCAGTTCAGTCGAACTCCGACTGCCTGCCCACGGATCAAGTTTAATGCTGCTGTCGACCCACAAATCAAAAATAATAGTAACGCACAGTGACTTGGAGAAGTAACTTTAATCTGATTACTCATTTGGAAAGATTAACGCGTTAGATTACTCATTACAAAAAAAGTGGTTATCACTGGCATCACTGGTAATAATGTAATAATTTCAATATTTTTCAGTCAATTGGAGGCCCTGCAAACTAGTGCAACATGGTTTGTGCCCCACGCAGGCTGCGTAGTCTGCTTATGCCGAACGGCGGCGCTGCGTGACACCACCTTTTCCTGAATTTTAAAGAAAAATGATAGATGTGATATCGGCCGATAGTTTTTCAATACACTAGGGTCAAGATTAGGTTTCTTAAGTAATGGTTTAATCACTGCAGATTTGAAACATTTAGGAACAGATCTAGAAGATAAAGAAAGAGTAATAATTTCCAGCACAGTCAGTCCAAGAGTGGGCCATAGGTCCTTAAACTGTTGTGAAAGTGTAGGTACACGGACCCACAACAGGGGGCGTAATGAACGGACAATGGAGAAAGGTGAATAACAAGTTTTACTGTTGTGAAACGAGCACAACTACTACAACAATCAATAATTTGGGGTTTAAGTCGAAATCCGCTGGTGTCGTGTGGGCAGGCTCGAAGGTAGGAGACGTCCGTCCCAGTCGAACCGGAACCACCCAGATCTCCTCCGCCACCGAACCCTGGGAGTACTGGAACCGCCAAGTCCCGAATTCCCAGGTGGCCACTGCCTCCGCTCGTCGGATCCGGTACTGCTGGCGGGAGAGAGCAACAAACACACAGGTGTGGATGCGACAGCACCCAGTAAACAGAGAGGGGAGAAGCCGCCTCCACCTCTTGTCACTATACAGCAGGAAGGTGAGTACTTATCCAAGTAATTAGCTTTCAGTAGTCAGCTGTCCTGAAAAGGTTTAACAAGTTTTATCTGGTTATGCAGAATATGCGTGCAGAGAACGTTACCTCAATCTTAAGGCGATATCTCGGCACTGAGGTGGAGACGCCGTCCTGATGATATACCTCCGTGCTGAGTGGAGTCAGCTGTGTCCAGTAATGGGTGACAGCTGTCACCCTGACTGCTCTCGTAAGGCGGCAGCGCCCTCTGGTGCCTGGAGCCCGCACTCCAGGCAGGGCGCCCTCTGGTGGTCGTGGGCCAGCAGTACCTCCTCTTCAGCGGCCCACACAACAGGACCCCCCCCTCAACGGGCGCCTCCTGGCGCACGACCGGGCTTGTCCGGATGGCGACGGTAGAAGTCGGCCAGGAGGGCCGGGTCCAGGATGAAGCCCTTCTTCACCCAGGAGCGTTCTTCGGGGCCATACCCCTCCCAGTCCACCAGGTACTGAAAACCCCGGCCCATTTGACGGACGTCGAGGAGCCGGCGCACGGTCCAAGCCGGTTCCCCGTCGATGATCCGGGCAGGAGGTGGTGCCGGACCCGGGGTGCAGAGGGGTGAGGTGTGATGGGGTTTTATCCGGGAGACATGAAACACTGGATGGATCCGCAGCGAGGCCGGAAGCTGGAGCCTCACTGCGGCGGGATTGATGACTTTGAGGACTTTGAAGGGACCGATGTATCGTTCTTGGAGTTTGGGGGAGTCCACTTGAAGGGGAATGTCCTTGGTGGACAACCACACTTCCTGCCCAGGACGATACTTGGGGGCCGGGGCCCGCCGCCGGTCTGCATGTTTCTTCGCCCTCGTCCGGGCCTTCAACAAAGCAGAGCGGGCGGCACGCCACACCCGACGGCACTTCCGTAGGTGGGCCTGGACCGAGGGCACACCGACCTCTCCCTCGACCACCGGAAACAAGGGGGGCTGATACCCCAAGCACACCTCAAACGGGGAGAGGCCGGTGGCTGATGACACTTGGCTGTTGTGGGCGTACTCGATCCAGGCCAGGTGGGTACTCCAGGCCGTCGGGTGTGCGGCTGTCACACAGCGTAGTGTCTGCTCCAATTCTTGGTTGGCCCGCTCTGCTTGCCCGTTGGTCTGGGGGTGATACCCGGACGAAAGGCTGACCGTGGCCCCCAGCTCCCGGCAGAAGCTCCTCCAAACGTGTGAGGTAAACTGGGGACTGCGATCGGAGACGATGTCTGATGGTATTCCATGCAGACGGACGACGTGGTGGACCAGGAGGTCCGCTGTCTCCTGGGCCGTTGGGAGCTTCGGGAGGGCCACGAAGTGGGCCGCCTTGGAGAAACGGTCCACTATCGTAAAGACGACGGTGTTTCCCTGGGACGGCGGGAGACCCGTGACAAAGTCCAGGCCGATGTGGGACCAGGGGCGATGAGGCACGGGCAGTGGCTGTAGCAGCCCTGAGGTCTTTTGGTGGTCTGCCTTGCCCCTGGCGCAGGTGGTACAGGCCTGGACGTAGTCCCGGACGTCGGCCTCCAGGGATGCCCACCAGAAGCATTGCCGGACGACTGCCACGGTCCTTTGCACCCCAGGGTGACAGGAGAGCTTAGAACCGTGACAGAAGTCCAGGACTGCAGCCCTGGCTTCTGGTGGGACGTATAGTCTGTTCTTTGGTCCGTTTCCGGGGTCCGGGTCACGGGTCAGGGCCTCCCGGACGGTCTTCTCCACGTCCCAGGTGAGGGCGGCCACGATAGCGGACTCCGGGATAATGGGATCCGGGGGATCCGACGGTTCCGTTTTGACTTCGTCTTCGTGCACCCGGGACAATGCATCCGATCTTTGATTCTTGGTCCCGGGACGGTAGGTAATCCGGAAGTCAAAACGGCCAAAGAACAGTGACCAGCGGGCTTGCCTGGGGTTCAGCCGCTTGGCGGTCCTGATGTACTCCAGGTTCCGATGGTCGGTGAAAACCGTGAATGGCACGGCTGTTCCCTCCAACAGATGTCTCCACTCTTCGAGGGCCTCTTTCACAGCAAGGAGTTCCCGATTGCCGACGTCATAGTTCCGTTCAGCGGGGGTCAACCTGCGGGAAAAATAGGCACACGGGTGAAGGACCTTATCGGTCTTCCCGCTCTGGGAGAGCACCGCTCCTATCCCTGAGTCCGAGGCATCCACTTCAACCACTAACTGGCGGCTAGGATCGGGCTGCACCAGAACTGGTGCAGACGAAAAGCGCCGTTTCAACTCCTTGAACGCGGCTTCGCACCGATCCGACCAGGTGAAGGGGACTTTTGGAGAGGTCAGGGCTGTCAGGGGGCTAACTACCTGACTGTAGCCCTTAATGAACCTCCTATAGAAATTAGCAAAGCCGAGGAACTGTTGCAGCTTCCTTGTGGGTTGGGGCCAATCTCTCACCGCCGCAACCTTGGCCGGATCAGGGGCGACGGAGTTGGAGGAGATGATAAACCCCAGGAAGGACAAAGAAGTGCGGTGGAATTCACACTTCTCGCCCTTCACAAACAGGCGGTTCTCCAACAACCGCTGCAGGACCTGACGGACATGCCGGACATGAGTCTCAGGATCCGGGGAAAAGATGAGTATATCGTCCAGATACACGAAGACGAACCGGTGCAGGAAGTCCCGCAAGACATCGTTTACCAACGCTTGGAAAGTCGCGGGAGCATTAGTGAGACCGAACGGCATGACCAGGTACTCAAAATGACCTAACGGGGTGTTAAATGCCGTCTTCCATTCGTCTCCCTTCCGGATCCGAACCAAATGATACGCATTCCTAAGATCAAGCTTGGTGAAGATTTTGGCTCCATGCAAGGGGGTGAACACTGAATCCAACAAGGGCAGCGGGTATCGATTGCGAACCGTGATTTCGTTCAACCCCCTATAATCAATGCATGGACGAAGCCCGCCATCCTTTTTACCCACAAAAAAGAAACCAGCACCCATCGGAGAGGTGGAATTCCAGATCAACCCGGCAGCTAATGAGTCCCGGATGTAGGTCTCCATTGATTCACGCTCCGGCCGTGAGAGGTTGTACAGCCTACTGGACGGGAACTCACTGCCTGGAACCAAATCAATGGCACAATCATACGGGCGGTGGGGAGGAAGCGTGAGAGCCAGATCCTTGCTGAACACGTCAGCGAGGTCATGGTACTCCGCCGGCACCGCCTTCAGATTGGGCGGGACTCGGACCTCCTCCTTAGCTCGGGAGCCGGGAGGAACCGAGGAACCTAGACACTCCCGATGGCAGGTTTCGCTCCACTGAACCACTACCCCGGACGGCCAATCGATCCGGGGATTGTGCTTTAGCATCCAGGGAAAACCCAAAACCACACGGGAGGTGGCCTGAGTCACAAAGAACTCGATCACCTCCCGGTGGTTACCTGACACCACCAGAGTTACTGGAGGTGTCTTATGCGTGATTGGTGGGAGTAGGGAGCCATCTAGTGCCCGAACCTGCACAGGCGAGGTAAGAGCCACCAGAGGGAGCCCTATTTCCCTGGCCCATCTACTGTCTAGCAGATTCCCCTCAGAGCCCGTGTCCACCAGTGCTGGGGCCTTCAGGGTTGAATCCTCAAACAGGATCGTGACTGGGAGTCGTGTAGCAATGTGGGTGTGTCCCACGTGAATGTTTCGGCCCACCCCTGGCCCAGTCTCTAGGGGCGGGCGTTGGAGTTTAACCGCTCGGGGCAGTCGCTTGCGAGATGCTCACTCGAGCCACAAACATAACAAGCTCCGTAGGCCCGCCTCCTTTGTGCTCCAGGTGCCCTAAATGTTGCCCTGCTCGTGTCCATAGCTTCGTCAGCAGGGGGAGCCGTAGGCGCACGGAGCGCAGGAACAGAGGAGCGTGGGGAGGGCGGAGCTCGGTCGGAACCGGAAGGGAGAGGGACGACGTGTGCCTGGCCACGCCCTTCGCCTCGTTCCCGACGGCGTTCCTCTAGCCGGTTGTCGAGTCGTATGACTAGATCGATGAGCCCATCTAAATCCCGCGGTTCGTCCTTTGCCACCAGGTGCTCTTTTAGGACCAGTGACAGTCCATTTACAAAGGCGGCGCGGAGGGCAGTGCTATTCCAGCCGGATCTCGCCGCCGCGATGCGGAAGGCGACTGCATAGGCAGCTGCGCTCCGACGCCCCTGTCTTATTGACAGTAGCGCGGTTGAAGCGGTCTCTCCTCTGTTGGGATGATCGAACACCATTCTGAGCTCCCGCACAAACCCATCGTATGTATGAAGGAACCGTGAGTTCTGCTCCCAGAGCGCTGTAGCCCAAGCGCGTGCCTCCCCGCGAAGCAGGTTTATTACATAAGCTACTTTGCTAGCGTCAGTCGCGTACATCACGGGACACTGTGCGAAGACGAGCGAACACTGCATCAAAAAATCCGCGCACGTCTCCACACAGCCTCCGTACGGTTCTGGAGGGCTTATGTAAGCTTCTGGGGACGGAGGAAGGGACCGTTGAACGACCAGTGGAACGTCGCTATCACGCGCAGGGTCCTCGGGAGGGAGAGCCGCAGCGGCGCCCGGAGGGCGCGCTTCCACTTGTGCGGCGAGAGCCTCCACCCTGCGGTTTAGGAGAACGTGCTGCTCGGTCATTAAATCGATCCGAGTGGTGAAAGCGGTGAGGATCCGCTGCAACTCACCGATTACCCCTCCCGAAGACGCCGACGCGCCCTGTTCTTCCATTGGCCGTTCAACAGCCGGTTGACGCCCCTCGGGATCCATGACGCTGGCCGAGATATCCTGTTGTGAAAGTGTAGGTACACGGACCCACAACAGGGGGCGTAATGAACGGACAATGGAGAAAGGTGAATAACAAGTTTTACTGTTGTGAAACGAGCACAACTACTACAACAATCAATAATTTGGGGTTTAAGTCGAAATCCGCTGGTGTCGTGTGGGCAGGCTCGAAGGTAGGAGACGTCCGTCCCAGTCGAACCGGAACCACCCAGATCTCCTCCGCCACCGAACCCTGGGAGTACTGGAACCGCCAAGTCCCGAATTCCCAGGTGGCCACTGCCTCCGCTCGTCGGATCCGGTACTGCTGGCGGGAGAGAGCAACAAACACACAGGTGTGGATGCGACAGCACCCAGTAAACAGAGAGGGGAGAAGCCGCCTCCACCTCTTGTCACTATACAGCAGGAAGGTGAGTACTTATCCAAGTAATTAGCTTTCAGTAGTCAGCTGTCCTGAAAAGGTTTAACAAGTTTTATCTGGTTATGCAGAATATGCGTGCAGAGAACGTTACCTCAATCTTAAGGCGATATCTCGGCACTGAGGTGGAGACGCCGTCCTGATGATATACCTCCGTGCTGAGTGGAGTCAGCTGTGTCCAGTAATGGGTGACAGCTGTCACCCTGACTGCTCTCGTAAGGCGGCAGCGCCCTCTGGTGCCTGGAGCCCGCACTCCAGGCAGGGCGCCCTCTGATGGTGGTGGGCCAGCAGTACCTCTTCTTCAGCGGCCCACACAACATAAACAGTTTTGTTGGTATAGGATCAAATAAACAGGTTGTGCTTTTTGTTGACATTACAAGTTTTGTCAGCATACCTAGTGAGATACTATCAAATTCTGTAAATCTAGGTAATACCTCAGTAGTGGCACCCACCTCAATAGCAGGGTGTAGTGGCTGGGTTAAGGCATGCCGGGATATATTTAACCTGATGTCTTCTATTTTCTTCCCAAAGTAATCCAGGAAATCTTGTGCTGTAAAAGGAGAGCGAACTACAGGTGGTTGTCCATGCATAAGTGTTGCCACCGTGTCGAACAAGAACTTTGAGTTATGCTTGTTTTTGTTGATCAAATCAGAGTAGTAGGTCCACTTTGTAGCCAATAATGCATGCTTATAGTCTAAGATAGCATCACGCCACACAAGGTGAAATACTTCTAATTTTGAATGACGCCATTTCCATTCTGGCTCTCTTGCCTTATGCTTGAGGTCATGCAGATAATCATTGAACCAAGGTGACTGTGATTTGAGGGAGGGCGGTTTTAACACAGGTGGTGCAATCATGTCGAATGTAGTTTTGAGCACTGAGTTTAAACTATCCACAAGTCTGTCTACTGACTGGGTATTTGTCAAATGTGAAGCTAAGACATCAGGCAGTCTAGCTTCGAGTTCAGCCTTAGTTGATTGAGGAGTTGATGCATCGCCGTAATGATATATAAGGTTGTTGTTCCACTAAACACGGCAGCGAAACTGTAAACTTAATAAGTGAGTGATCAGACACCACTGATGTAAGAGGCATGATGTCAATATTCATGACAGCAATATCACGTGTGAGAACCAGATCCAGGGTATTTCCACTAATGTGTGTCGAATCCCGAATGCATTGCCGAAATCCCAATGCATTAACAGTTTCTGTAAATGATTTGCAGAGGGGATCAGAAGGCTTATTTATATTAATGTTAAAGTCACCAATGATCAGAATGTTATCTACACTTGTTGAGAAGTTAGAGATGAACGCACCAAATTCATCTAAGAATTCAGAATATGGGCCAGGAGGCCTATATACAGTGACAAAGTAATATGACTGATTTTTATTCTTTTGACCTTGGCAATGTGTAATATCCTGAGCAGAGCAGAGAATCAGATGCTTAAAAGAGTTATATTTGTAACCCCCAACAGCTAATAAGCTAAACCTAGATTTATAAATAAGAGCAACACCCCCGCCTTGCTTTGCATCATGAGGGACATGACTAAATGTATATGCTGGTGGGCAGGCCTCATTTAAGGGGAGGACAGCTGTAGGTTTAAGCCAGGTTTCACATAGCCCAATCATATCTAAGTGATGATCAATAATTACATCATTGATCAACAATGATTTTGAGGACAGTGATCTTATGTTAATGAGACCCAGTATAAGGACCTCAGTGGGGTTGACAGTAGAACTGTTTGGGTTTAGGGGTGGTTCCAGAGTAGCATATATAAGATGCCTAGAAGTAGGTTTAGGTTTGAGACATTCCACGCGCGTTGTAGGTAGAAGACACGAAATCTTTGCTATTGCTGGAACAACCACTGGGCAATCCTCAATATCAACATCAACCAATATAGTAATGGGTATTAAGTTTGGAAAGCATATCCCTCTATGATTATTATGCACATGACTATGATTTTTATGAACACGACTACAGAAGCAAGCCACAGTCTCAACTTGTTGAAATTCCCTCCCTGGCAAATAAACTGCACTATCACCATAGTGGATTTTCTGCACTAATTTCCCGCTAAGCTAATGGATTCCACACCCACATTTGTCATAAGCCTTGCAGGGTCTCTAATCACCTGCTCCATGGCCTGCTGTAGATTCCTAATGTTACCCTCCCTGTAGAGCTCTATCTATGTTCACAGACAAGATGGCGGCACCTTTCCCAGTAGGGTGGAGGCCGTTCAGCATCAGCAAGCCATGGTGGCCCCAGAACGAAGGCCAGTTATCAATAAAGATAAAGCCTTGCTGTCTACAAAAATGCATCAGCCACCTATTTAATGATGTCAGCCTGCTAAACGCCTCATCAATACCCCGGGAGGGGAGGGGACCAGAGACTATTAATCAATGCCGACACATCTTTCTGGCAAGGCCACAAGTCCTCTCTATGTCCATTTTTGTGACCTCTGAGTGCTTCATCCTGATATCATTGGTGCCAACATGAATAACTATGTGACTATATCTCATGTCATGTTCCTTCATCTGTCTTCCCTTCTGCAGCATCAGCACCCTAAGATGAGATGCAATGTCGGGAGCTCTGGCCCCAGGAATACATTTAACTTCAGCCGGCGTCTGTAACCTGACTTTGCGGGTGATAGAATCACCTATCACTAAAGTCCGGTGTTTCGGCCTGAAGACAGGAGTGGAAGTCACTTGTGGGCTCAGAGAAATCACATTAGGCAAATCCAAGGGGGAGAACTGATTCATAGTTCGCACTGGCGAGTGTGATCGGGGTGCCGCAACCGGGCACCAAGCCCTACGGAGGTTCCTCCACCTAGTCACAGTCCGAAAGCCATCCTCCACAGCCGGCGTTTCTAAGCTGATGCTAATGGGCTCACTAGCCGGCCCAACACTAAACTCATCTGGAGTGCCTGTAACATCTAACTCCAGTGAGCTAAGAATCTGCTCTAACTTACGGACACGGCTCTCTAAGAGAGCCACCCTATCTTCCAACATTAAGCAGGATTTACAGAGGGTGTAAAGTAGGATTTGTACTGTACTTTGTGCACTAAGAAATTCAAGAATGTAGCCAAGCAAACACGAGTTAAGCAATAATGGATAAGCTAACCACTCCTAAGGCTCACACAGACGCAAATAAATGACTTAAAATTCACAGTAGTTACACTGAAAATCTAACAGAAGTATTAAACAGGTAAAAAAGCAGCAGCTATAAAAATAATGACGGGGGAGGGGAGGAGTCGACCTAGCTAGCAAAAGCTAACTGCTAGTGAATGCTAACTGCTAGCGATTCACATAAAATAACATGTTAAATGTTAAATAACATTCAGAGGAGATACAATTAATAACCAGAAGAGTGCTAAACAGAAATAAAAAAAGCGTATACAACCATGTGAAGTTCAGAGTAGCATCATAGCAACAAACAATCCGTCAGAAGCAAGTTGCTCCCAAATGTTTATCTTGTAAACATTTGTACATTTAATTTTTTCAGTCAGTCCATTCCAAAGCTTAACTCCATATACAGAGGGAGATTTCTGTATCATAGTAGTTCATGAGTACTTAACCCGAAAGTTCTATTTTTTTATGGCAAGTGGCCTGTTTAACAAAATTAAACAAACTCTGGACTTCATTTTCAATTTTTCATTTATATAGTGCCAAATCACAACAGAGTTGCCTCAAAGCGCTTCACACAGGTAAGGTCTAACCTTACCAACCCCCAGAGCAACAGTGGTAAGGAAAAACTCCCTCTGAGGAAGAAACCTCAAGCAGACCAGACTCGAAGGGGTGACCTCTGCTTGGGCCATGCTACAAACATAAATTACAGAACAATTCACAGACGAATATACAAGAAATGCTATTGGCGCACAGGACAGGAGGATCGCCAACACGAATACAACTCCCATCTCTGGATGGAGCTGCACCTTAAACAGAGAGAAAAAACAGAATCAGGCATCAGAAAGACAAAAAATACGGTATAATTTGCCAGCATTAAACAACAAGAAAAACAGAGAAATACTAAGGTGATCGCTGGCCACTGGCCCTAAACTTCACTAAAAGATCCAGAATTTAGGTAAAGTTGAGGCCACAGCCTGCTCCAATTACTAATAAAGGAATTAAAAGAGTAAAAAGCGTAAAACAAAACTGTACCAGTATGCTAGCCATATGAAAGGGAAAATAAGTGCGTCTTAAGTCTGGACTTGAAAATCTCCACAGAATCTGACTGTTTTATTGACGCAGGGAGATCATTTCACAGAACAGGGGCACGATAACAGAAAGCTCTGTGACCCGCAGACTTCTTATTCACCTTAGGGACACAAAGTAGTCCTGCACCCTGAGAACGTAAAGCCCGGGCCGGTATGCAAGGTTTAATTAGGTCAGGTAGGTAGGGAGGTGCCAGTCCATGAATAATTTTATAGGTTAGTAGCAGAACCTTAAAATCTGATCTCACTGGGACAGGAAGCCAGTGAAGGGATGCCAAAATGGGTGCAATGTGGTCGAACTTTCTGCTTCGTGTCAAAAGTCTGGCTGCAGCATTTTGAACCAATTGGAGAGCCCTAATGCTAGACTGCGGTAAACCAGAAAATAGAACATTGCAGTAATCCAGTCTAGAAGAGATAAATGCATGGATCAGGGTCTCAGCATCAGCCATACGCAGGATGGGACGAATCTTCGCTATATTTCGCAGGTGGAAGAAAGCAGTCCTCATAATATTTCAAATGTGGAGGCCAAAGGACAATGAAGGATCAAAAAATACCCCAAGGTTCCTCACTTTGTCAGTGTGATGTATGACACACGAGCTGAGGCTGAGCGTTAACTGGTCAAATTGATGCAGATGTCTCACTGGACCAAGAACCATCATTTCAGTCTTATCTGAGTTTAAAAGTAGGAAGTTTCTAGACATCCATCTTCTCACTGCTGCAAGGCAATCTTCTAAGGATTTTATGTGAACGAGATTACCAGCAGTTATTGGCATGTATAACTGAGTATCATCTGCATAGCAGTGAAAGGTAATCCCAAAACACCGCAATATGTGCCCAAGGGTTGCTATATAAAGGGAGAAAAGTAGGGGGCCTAAGACAGAACCCTGTGGAACCCCAAATTTCATGTCACTAAGGTTAGAGGTAGTGTTACTGTACAAAACACAGTGAGAACGACTGGTCAGATATGACGTCAGCCATGCAAGGGTACTCCCAGTAATCCCAAAATGATTTTCCAGCCTATCAAGTAGAATATGATGACCCACTGTATCAAATACAGCACTGAGATCTAACAGCAACAGAACCGTAGTGGTGTCCGAATCCATTGTAAGCAGAAGATCATTCATCACTTTAGTGAGCACCGTCTCTGTGGAATGATATTTTCTAAAAGCAGACTGCAGTGGCTCAAAGAGGTTATTCTCAGTAAGATAGTCTACGAGCTGCCGTGACACCACTTTTTCCAGAATTTTAGAGAAAAATGATAGATTTGATATTGGCCAATGGTTTGTCAATACACTATGGTCAAGATTAGGTGTCTTAAGTAATGGTTTAATCACTGCAGATTTGAAACATTTAGGAACAGATCCAGAAGTTAAAGAAAGATTAATAATTTCCAGCACAGTCGGCCCAAGAGTGGGCCACAGGTTCTTAAACAGTTTTGTTGGCATAGGATCAAATAAACAGGTTGTGCTTTTTGTTGACGAGTTTTGTCAGCATGCCATCAAATTCTGTAAATCTAGGTAGTACCTCAGTAGTGGTGCCCACCTCAATAGCAGGGTGTAGTGGCTGGGTTAAGCATGCCAGGATATGTTTAACCTGATGTCTTCTATTTTCTTCTCAAAGTAATCCAGGAAATCTTGTGCTGTAAAAGGAGAGCGAACTACAGGTGGTTGTCCATGCATAAGTGTTGCCACCGTGTCGAACAAGAACTTTGAGTTATGCTTGTTTTTGTTGATCAAATCAGAGTAGTAGGTCCACTTTGTAGCCAATAATGCATGCTTATAGTTTAAGATAGCATCACGCCACACAAGGTGAAATACTTCTAATTTTGAATGACGCCATTTCCATTCTGGCTCTCTTGCCTTATGCTTGAGGTCACGCAGATAATCAGTGAACCAAGGTGACTGTGATTTGGGGGAGCGTGGTTTTAACACAGGTGGTGCAATCATGTCGAGTGTAGTTTTGAGCACTGAGTTTAAACTATCCACAAGTCTGTCTACTGACTGGGTATTTGTCAAATGTGAAGCTAAGACATCAGGCAGTCTAGCTTCGAGTTCAGTCTTAGTTGAGGAGTTGATGCATTGCCGTAATGATATATAAGGTTGTTGTTCCACTAAACACGGCAGCAAAACTGTAAACTTAATAAGTGAGTGATCAGACACCACTGACGTAAGAGGCATGATGTCAATATTTGTTACAGCAATACCACGTGCGAGAACCAGATCCAGGGTATTTCCACTAATGTGCATCGAATCCTGAATGCATTGCCGAAATCCTAATGCATCCACAATTTCAATAAATTATTTGCAGAGGGGATCAGAAGGCTTATTTATACACTCAACAAAAATATAAACGCAACACTTTTGGTTTTGCTCCCATTTTGTATGAGATGAACTCAAAGATCTAAAACATTTTCCACATACACAATATCACCATTTCCCTAAAATATTGTTCACAAAGCAGTCTAAATCTGTGATAGTGAGCACTTCTCCTTTGCTGAGATAATCCATCCAACCTCACAGGTGTGCCATACCAAGATGCTGTTTAGACACCATGATTAGTGCACAGGTGTGCCTTAAACTGTCCACAATAAAAGGCCACTCTGGAAGGTGCAGTTTTGTTTTATTGGGGGGATACCAGTCAGTATCTGGTGTGACCACCATTTGCCTCATGCAGTGCAACACATCTCCTTCACATAGAGTTGATCAGGTTGTCAGTTGTGGCCTGTGGAATGTTGGTCCACTCCTCTTCAATGGCTGTGCAAAGTTGCTGGATATTGGCAGGAACTGGTACACGCTGTCATATACGCTGGTCCAGAGCATCCCAAACATGCTCACTGGGTGACATGTCCGGTGAGTATGCCGGCCATGCAAGAACTGGGACATTTTCAGCTTCCAAGAATTGTGTACAGATCCTTGCAACACGGGGCCGTGCATTATTCTGCTGCAACATGAGGTGATGTTCTTGGATGTATGGCTCAACAATGGGCCTCAGGATCTCGTCACGATATCTCTGTGCATTCAAAATGCCATCAATAAAATGTACCTGTGTTCTTCATCCATAACATACGCCTGCCAATACCATAACCCCACAGCCACCATGGGCCACTCGATCCACAACATTGACATCAGAAAACCGCTCACCCACACGACGCCACACACGCTGTCTGCCATCTGCCCTGGACAGTGTGAACCGGGATTCATCCGTGAAGAGAACACCTCTCCAACGTGCGTGAAGAGAACACCTCTCCAACGTGCCAAACGCCAGCGAATGTGAGCATTTGCCCACTCAAGTCGGTTACGACGATGAACTGGAGTCAGGTCGAGACCCCGATGAGGATGACAAGGATGCAAATGAGCTTCCCTGAGACGGTTTCTGACAGTTTGTGCAGAAATTCTTTGGTTATGCAAACCAATTGTTTCAGCAGCTGTCCGAGTGGCTGGTCTCAGACGATCTTGGAGGTGAACATGCTGGATGTGGAGGTCCTGGGCTGGTGTGGTTACACGCGGTCTGCGGTTGTAAGGCTGGTTGGATGTACTGCCAAATTTTCTGAAACGCCTTTGGAGACGGCTTATGGTAGAGAAATGAACATTCAATACACGAGCAACAGCTCTGGTTGACATTCCTGCTGTCAGCATGCCAATTGCACGCTCCTCAAATCTTGCGACATCTGTGGCATTGTGCTGTGTGATAAAACTGCACCTTTCAGAGTGGCCTTTTATTGTGGGCAGTCTAAGGCACACCTGTGCACTAATCATGGTGTCTAATCAGCATCTTGATATGGCACACCTGTGAGGTGGGATGCATTATCTCAGCAAAGGAGAAGTGCTCACTATCACAGATTTAGACTGGTTTGTGAACAATATTTGAGAGAAATGGTGATATTGTGTATGTGGAAAACGTTTTAGATCTTTGAGTTCATCTCATACAAAATGGGAGCAAAAACAAAAGTGTTGCATTTATATTTTTGTTGAGTATATGAATGTTAAAGTCAACAATGACTGACAAAATACCACGCTTTGCTTTCCACATTATAAGTGCAATTTTTAAGTAAAAAAAAAAAAAAAAAAAACTTTAACTGATTGGCTGCAATAAACAGATTGTTAGTACCTTTTTTGTTGACTATTCTAAAGGGTCTCTTTGGTAGCAAAAACAATGGTTTAGTGGTACTGTTATATGTATTTCCCCAGACTTCAGCACAATAACTGCAGTATGTCAGAATCACTGAGCAATACAACAAACACAACTAATTACATTCAAACAAATCTTTTACTCTAAATAAAATACCAGTGCTTTTTCTAACTTTCTTTATGTAGTCTATGTGGACTTTCCACTTTAATTTCTCATCCAGCACAACAGCAAGAAACTTAACTTCATTAAGGGGAAGGGTAATGAGGGTTAGGGTGTTTTTGTTTTTTGCTTCGGCTTGTAAATATATAGTATTTTGTATGTAAGTAGGTATGTGTAGGTGTATATTTATGTTTGTGTATATGTATATGTGTATATATGTATATGTGTATATATGTGTATGTATATGTGTATGTATGTTGATGTGTATATGTATGTGTATGTGTATATATATGTATATATATATATATATTGATATCGGTTTAGGTGTGTAGGAATCTATGTGTATATGTGGCAAAGGGTATTACTGGTTGTGGGGAAGAAGGGGTAGGGATAAATAAGCTGATGCTTCACCCTACCCCTTTTCGGACATGTTGGGTACACAGTAGGAACTTTTTTGTTGTTGTCTTTACTGATCTATCTTGTAATTGTTGTTGTATCAAATGTTCGAAATAAACAGTTTTCATTCATTCATTCATTCATTCATTCAGTAGTAACTCCATCAATGGTAATTTTCACATCTTCATTTTTACTTCGATTGCTAAACATGAGGGAAGGGAGAGACAAGAGTACAACCACAGAGCCCAATCACAACAGTGACTTTTTATCAGTTTATCTATCTATGCATCTATATATTTATTAGCAGAGGTACCTGGCTGGGTGAAGAATAAATAAGCCAATAATTAGTAAGTAGACATTAAATATTTCACTCTGAGTGCTCTTGGTGCTTTTAGCCTTTAAAGACAGTGTTCATAGATTTTTCTTTTTCTATGCCCTGTGGTTACCAAGTTTTAATAGTTTTTACTTGGCCAAGGTATCCACTCTCTGAGCGCTGTAGTTTATTTATAGCCTAAACAGAACGTGTTGATGAGCTGATTCCAAACGTGTCCTTATTTTATTTGATTTTTTTCTATGGCCTTATGTTTGAGAGTTATGTGTGTTTTTCATTGGTGCGGGCATGCACTGTATGAGTGCTGTAGTTTATTTAAAGCCTAAAATCACCACATTGATTCCAATGGTATGTGCAATTTTTGCTCCACCCAGTAGGTCCAAATTTATGTGTTCCAACCAATGAACACTGATTTTTATATAGATTTATTTTTCTATATAAGAAAATGTTCTGTGCATGTTAAATGCAGAAGGTAACATAATTAATGAAGAACCCATAACTATATGGGAGGACCTGGTCAATGACCTGCAGAGAGCTGGGATCACAGTCGCAAAGATTACGAGTAACACACTACGCCATCATGGTTTAAAATCCTGCAGGGCAGCAAGATCCCCTTGCTCACGCCAGCACGTCCTGGCCCATTTGAAGTTGTCCAGTGACCATCTAGATGATCCAGAGGAGGCATGGGAGAATGTCATGTGGTCATATGAGACCAAAATAGAGGTTTTTGGTATCAACTCCCCTCACCATGTTTGGAGCATGAGAACAAACCCAAGAACACTGTCCCAACCGTGAAGCATGGGGGTGGAAACATAATTTTTGGGGGTGCTTTTCTGCAAAGGGGACAGGACGACTGCACCGTATTGAAGGGAGGATGGATGGGATCATGTATGATGAGATTTTGGCCAACAACCTCCTTCCCTCAGTAAGTGCATTGAAGATGGGTCATCGCTGGGTTTTCCAGCATGAAAATGAAAAGGAATACACAGCCAATACAACTAAGGAGTGACTCCATAAGAACCATTTCAAGGTCCTCGAGTGGCCTGGCCAGTCTCCAGACCTGACCCCAATGGAAAATTTTAGGAAGGAACTGAAACTCTAAATCTGAGAGATCTGGAGACAATCTGTATGGAGGAGTGGACCAAAATCCCTGCTGCAGTGTGCCTACAGACCTACAGGAAACATCTGACCTCTAATTGCAAACAAAGGTTTCTGTACCAAATATTAATGTCTGTTTTTCTGTTGTATTGAATACTTAGTTCATGCAATAAAATGCAAATGAATTATTTTAAAATCATACAATGCGATTTTCTGATTTTTTTTTTTTTTTTTTTAGATTCTGTCTCTCAGTTGTACCTACAAAAAAAATTACAGACCTCTCCATTATTTGTAGGTAGGTGGGAAAACTTGCAAAATCAATAATGCCTCAAATACCTATTTGCCTCACTGCATATATATATTCTGCCATTATCTCATCTATCAGTGTCCAGTGATTGTATTAATTAATTATATACCCTGCTGGACATAAGACATAATGAAGTGCACTGCTTCATTCATATCATTTCATGACTGTACGTCTGTGACCATGGGTCATCTACAAAGGAACAGATGGTTCATACTTGTATTGTCCGCTCGAATAGCGGGCTTCAACAAAATGTGTTTTTTTTATGGTCTGTGTTTTTTCTCCACAGCAGAGGCGTGATGTGGTGCAACATTTTCCAGCTGCATTCACTGTGTTCATGCACGTGCATGAGCATGCACGAAACCATCGCCGATGTGTGTATGCCCGTGCGTCCCTCACGACAGCAGGTGGAATGTTTCATGGTTCCCCATTTTGTGTTTGGTTAGTGGATTTTCTTCCGGTTTCTGTGTATTTTGTGTTATGTGTGAAGGGGCCCAAAGTAAAGTTCATACTGAGAAGAACAAGAACGTCTTACCAAATTTGTATATTAAAGAAAGAAAAAAGAACATCAACTGTCTGCTGTTTTTAAAGAATAATTATGTGATGTAGAAGAAGGCCATACAGCTGCCATGGTTACTTCTTCATTTTTGTTTTCATTAGTTTTTGTATATTAGGTACATTTCTGTGGTTCGGGGAAATCACACAGCTTCAGTGTGTTATGCCAGTGTTCGCTTTGCCTCGTCAACATTTGTAGCAGTGAAGAACAAATGAATAATGAACACACACACAAAAAAAATGGAAAGACAAAAGAGGCTTTTAACAAAAGAGGATTTGGACAAAACCCTGAGTGGAAGAAGGGTGCAAGACGGAAACAACAACATGAAACATACGGGACAAGTGAAAACAGAACACATTTACAGAGGTACTTGCTCCAACTAGATTTGGCTGAGCGGGAACCCTTGATATGTAAATGGGCTGCTGTATTATGAATGTTTGATGGCAGCTGGGGATGCTGGGGCTCCATGTGTAGCACAAGCCAACAAAGCATGAAATATACATCACAGCATATGGCATTGTGTTGGCAGAGAAAGGTGTGAAGCATGCACACATACATTCACGCATTCAGTGCTGCCTGCCCTCACTTTGTCATTCACACACACAGCAACATGCAATCCACTTGAGGCCCAAGGACACATTCTGACACAAAGCTTCAGCTTTGTGTCAGAATGGAAGAAAGTGAGACATATGTCTAAGACAGACCAAACTTGAGTTTTATTGGAAGCTGTTATCATCCCATGAAAAGAAACTCTTGACCCATTGAGCTTTTATACATTTCACTAACAAGTTTACCCATTGACCATGCAAGGCCATGATCGATCACGATAACAATACATCACAGGGTACTGGACTTTGGTTAGAAGCCTCCATCCATTGTGAGAAGTTTTCATGTTTTGACATCAGTGTCATCTATCTCCTCCTGTGATAACTGATAGGGCTAATATTTTTGGAGAAATTACGGATATTAGGGCCCTGTCCCACTGCCGTTTAGGAGGATTTGCTCATGGAATGCGCACAAAAGTGGCCCACATCCACCAAACAACCGAGATAACCATGTAACATTCCTGTATGAGTCGGCCGCCATCTGAACATGTCCGGGATCATCCACAGAGGCAGGCATGTCCGCAGCCAGGATGTTTGAGCAGCTCAAAAATCCTGCTGCAGATGAGATCCACATCAGGGCCCTGTCCCACTGCCATTTAGGAGGATTCGCGCATGAAATGAGGAGACAAAAGCTGAGCGTCCGCAACAAAGGTGGGCGGAAATGACAGATGTCCCGGGGTCGATCAGCGAATACATGAGGAGGAAAAGCGGATATAACAGGGAACAGAAGCGAAGAAGAAGCACCCATATGAGGTGCACAGCAGCCGTGATGCACTCCCGTTCATTCTTGGCTCCCGAGTCCCGTTCACACGCGCGCATGTAAGCAATAATAATAATAATAAAAAAAGAACCTCAGCTGCCCACTGTGGTACTGCTCCTCGTTCTTCCCCCCAAAACTCTGTCATAATTGTGTTTATAAACCAGTCACCATTTGTTTTATTATACATCTGTGTAGTTAATTAATAAAATATTCTCGACAGACGAACTCGCTCGTGCGCGCACATAGAAAAAAACCTCCTCTCCCCCTGCTGTGGTGCTGCTGCTCGCTCCAAAAACTCTTTCACAATTGTGAAATAAAGGACAAAAGAGACATACGTCTGCATGCGCAACATACCATTTGCGACGGTGATGTGGCCGTGCTGGGCACGCGTCATATCTGTTTTGCACGCTGTCCGGTCCGCCGCCAAGCCGCGCCAACCCGTCGGTTGTGGATATCAGCGGATGACAGGAGATATGCGGCGCGTTGGTTGTGTATGTCCTGCGTATGTCTTCAGTATGTGTTCAGGCAGTGATTCGGATCTCATTCGCAGCAGGATTTTTGAGCAGCTCAAAAATCCTGCTGCAGACATGCGTGCCTCTGCAGATGATCATGGACGTGTTCTGATGGTGGCCGACTTGTACAGGACTGTTACACGGTTATCGCGGTTGTTTGGCGGATGTGGGCCACTTTTGTGCGCATTCCATCCACAAATCCTCCTAAACACCAGTGGGACAGGGCCCACGCCAGTGGGACAGGGCCCTATGTCTCTTTTGTCCTTTATTTCACAATTATGAGAGAGTTTTTGGAGCGAGTGGCAGCACCACAGCAGGGGGAGAGGAGTTTTTTTTTTTTACGTGCGCGCGAAAGCGAGTTCGTCTGTGGAGAATATTTTAGTAATTAACTACACAGATGTATAACAACACAAATGGTGACTGGTTTATAAACACAATTATGACAGAGTTTTGGGGGGAAGAGCGAGGAGCAGTACCACAGCAGGCAGCAGAGTTTCATTTTTTATTATTATTATTGCTTACATTCGCGCGCATGAATGGGACTCGGGAGCCGAGAGTGAACGGGACTACATCACGGCCGCTGTGCCCCTCATGTGGGCGCCTCCGCGGTCACCTTCACTTCTGTTCCCTGTTAAATCCGCTTTTCTTCCTCATGTAGTCGCTGACCCACCCCGGGACATCTGTCATTTCCGCCCACCTTTGTTGCGGACGCTCAGCTTTTGTCTCCTCATTTCATGCGCAAATCCTCCTACACGGCAGTGGGACAGGGCCCTTAGGTAACGACACTGAACAACTGACTTTGATAATTTAATTCTGGACTCACACACTATTCCAGCAGGGGGCAGTAATTTATTCACATATTAAAAGCCAGGTATGCATTCGTGTGTGTGTGTGTGCGTGTGTGTGTGTATAACTTTGATCACAGACAAGCATGGGAGACCTGATATTTGCTGTTTGGTATGCTTATGTAGTTTGCATCAAGGATGAGCGCTGCCAAAATGGAACGTTGATAGGAGAATATTTTTGGAGAAACTGGATATTTGCAAAAAACAGTAAGCAATGGATGTTGATAATTACATTCTGGACTCTCATGCCATTCCAACAGTGGGTGGAACATCAATTTTATATTAAAAGTAAAGTGGCCTCTGTGTAAGTGTATGCGCGGATGTACCTAGGGACATGGAGAAACTGGGGAGAGCTGACATTTGCTGTTTGGTATGCTTATGTAATTTGGGTCAAGGATTAACTCCTCCAAAATGGAATGTTGATAGGACTGATATTTAAAATTTTCAGATTTTACCTAACATCTATAAACAATGGACGTTGATAATTACATTTTGGACTTATACGCCATTCCAAATCATTATAGACACTGTGTATAGTTTATTACTACCCTTGAAAAATGTTAGGTACCGCTTACATAAACATTATCCAATCTCAAGCTCATGAATCCCTACGAGCAATGTGCTAGTTGATTATAAAGCCTCATGAATTTGACTGACAAAGTGTTGTGCCCAATGGCGGCCAGCTCCAGGTTGAAGGGTCAGCATACATATAGTGCTTACAGCAGAGTGGACTTGTTAAAGAGTGATATAAAGAATAGTACAAGCATAATGCATTTTGACAAGTGAACAGGACACACACATTAATTAAAAGTATTAACACAGTCAGTGTGAGCCACAGGCCTGCACCACAGAGATAAGACCATTACTGTGAGGAGTTTTGTGTGCAATAAGCAGTGAACATTCTCCTTTCTAAAAGTCAGTCTGTTGAGTTGCTTTGTTTGGTGACAGTCCTTCAGTCTGACAATTGTGGAGATAGAAATGGCTACAATTTCCTTTCTGTTACTGAGGCATGTTCAGGTTATTCTTCTTTAATTCTAATCCAGATGGTTGTGGCAGACTGTGATTTGTTGCAAATGTGAAACTGAATGATTGGCACTGCAACATTTTAAGTACTGAATTTAAAACTTCTTCAGAAATAGATGCAATAAATAAATAATGAGATAAAATGTTTGTGTGTGTGACACAGTTACTGGCACCCTTTGATGAATTTAAAGAAAATCATCACATTTCCAGCCAGGTATCTTTAGGCAATATTTCCAAATCATTGAATATGTCTTGGATTCCATTTATATTAATGATTAGGAAATACAAACAGCAATGATCTAACAGTAACAAACTCTGAGGAACTGTCAGATGAGCAAATTTATTCAAAAATTCCTCTGAAGAGATCAAGAAAGAGACCATGGAGATTATAAAAGATTTGAAAAAAGAGCTGAGGGAGATGGGTCTGTCTGCAGAAAGTACACCTTCATTTTTCCACAAGAAAAATTGCACCACGTGGTGTGATTCTGCTTCTCTCTCTATATAAACCTCCCCTCATGTTGTCTGAGCAGTGAAAATGGTAATGTGCTGACAAGTGAGGAGTGTGTGCTGAGAAGGTGGAGGGAATATTTTGAAGAGTTGATGAATAAAGAAAATGAGCGAGAGAAAAGGCTGGATGATGTAGTGAGAGTAAATCAGGAAGTAAAAGAGATTAGCAAGGAAGAAGTGAGGGCTGCTATGAAGAGGATGAAGAGTGGAAAGGCAGTTGGTCCAGATGACATTCCAGTGGAGGCATGGAAATGTCTAGGAGAGATGGCAGTAGAGTTTCTAACCAGATTGTTTAATAAAATCTTGGAAAGTGAGAGGATGCCTGAGGAGTGGAGACGAAGTGTGCTGGTTCCTATTTTCAAGAACAAGGGTGATGTGCAGAGCTGCAGTAACTACAGAGGCATAAAGCTGATCAGCCACAGCATGAAGTTATGGGAAAGAGTAGTAGAAGCTAGGCTTAGAAAACAGGTGAAGATCTGTGAGCAGCAATATGGTTTCATGCCGAGAAAGAGCACTACAGATGCAATGTTTGCTCTGAGAATACTGTTGGAAAAGTACAGAGAAGGACAGAAAGAGTTACATTGTGTGTTTGTGGACTTAGAAAAAGCTTATGATAGGGTGCCAAGAGAAGAGTTGTGGCATTGTATGAGGAAGTCTGGAGTGGCAGAGAAGTATGTTAGGGTAGTGCAGGACATGTACAAGAATAGTGTGACAGCGGTGAGATGCGCAGTCGGAATGACAGCCTCATTCAAGGTGGAGGTGGGATTACACCAAGGATCAGCTCTGAGTCCTTTCTTGTTTGCAGTGGTGATGGACAGCTTGACAGATGAGATCAGACAGGAGTCCCCATGGACTATGATGTTTGCAGATGACATTGTGATCTGTAGTGAGAGTAGAGAGCAAGTTGAGTCTAGTCTGGAGAAGTGGAGATATGCTTTGGAGAGAAGGGGAATGAAAGTCAGTAGAAGCAAGACTGAGTACATGTGTGAATGAGAGGAAGCCCAGTGGAATAGTGCAGTTACAAGGAGTAGAAGTGGTGAAAGTAGATGAGTTTAAATATTTGGGGTCAACTGTTCAAAGTAATGGAGAGTGGTGGCAGGAGTGATTTGTGACCCAAGAATATCAGCAAGAGTGAAGGAGGAAGTTTACAAAACAGTAGTGAGACCAGCTATGTTGTATGGTTTAGAGACAGTGGCACTAACAAAAAGACAGGAGGCAGAGCTGGAGGTGGAAGAGCTGAGATTCTCTTTGGGAGTGACAAGAATGGACAAGATTAGGAATGAACATATCAGAGGGACAGCTCAGGTGGGACGGTTTGGAGACAAAGTCAGAGAGGCGAGATTGAGATGGTTTGGACATGTGCAGAGGAGGGACCCAGGGTATATAGGGAGAAGGATGCTGAGGATGGAGCCACCAGGCAGGAGGAGAAGAGGGAGACCAAAGAGGAGATTCATGGATGTGCTGAGAGAGGACATGCAGGTGGTTGGTGTGACAGAGGAAGATACAGAGGACAGGGTGAGATGGAAACGATTGATCTGTTGTGGCGACCCCTAACGGGAACAGCCGAAAGACGAAGAAGAAGAAGATTTGGCAAAAGTTTTATGCTGGATGCCCTTCCTGATGCAACTGACATGCCTCCTGTGGTGAACATGTTAAAACTGTGTAGATCAGCTGAGTAGCACCGTAAGTGTAAATCAAAACAAAGAACATGATATTATTCACCTGTTGTTGAGAGGGGCAGCAGCTTTTCACAGGTATGTGGAGCCACACTGCATTTAAGTCAAGTGAGACGAAGTGCGACAAACCACTGCTGAGTTATGGGATTTTTGTAAATGGGTAGCACAGTTGACAGAGATTTCTTGGACACACACAAAGTAAATAATTGAATATATATTAATGAGCTGAATAGACCTTTCTCATGCTTTATAACATACTTAAATCTAATATGATTATTTTTAAGAAATAATGATAAAATGAATATACAAAAAGATATATGTTGAATGAATGAATGAATGAATGAATGAATGAATGAAAACTGTTTATTTCGAACATTTGATACAACAACAATTACAAGATAGATCAGTATTTATGTTAGTGTTTATCTGAAAAGCAAGGCCCCTTCACACATAGTGCAAATTTGGTCAATTTGTGCATAAAGTGTGCATGAAGCAGGAATCATGCAAAACGTGTAGAATCATAGCTGCCTCTAATGCCTCGTACACCTGTTGCTACAACTATTTGCGCACATCAGCGGCTGAAAGACAGAGTGTGCGCTGTGCGAGCCATCTCGCGGCAGGTGTCGGTCAAATTCCAACTGACACGCACAAACATCTAACACCGCTTGCATGGCACTTAGAAAATGTGTGGTCATTCATACTATCATCATGAAAACAGTCAGCAGACTATCACTGTCGAGCTGGATGTGAAATTTGTCTAAGTGCCCCATGACTGTGAAGTTGCCGAGAGCACATGTGGCATGCCAGAGTGTCCGCTCCCACCACACCACGTGTGCATGTGTTTCGCGCCTTATCCCCCCACCCCCAACACATCTGTGCGTGTGGTTCCCCACCCCCACAGGTGAGGCATCTCTCATCTGATCACAGAGTGACATCTTGGTCTGCACACTAACAGGACAGGGGGTGTGGCTGGCTGCCCACTCAACATCACAGCTGCAGCACATGCCCCGAGTTTTGTGTGCTTGTGTGGAAATACATAAAAACATATATTACTGTTGTGATGGGAGGAAAAACAGACTGTCAGTCCGTCTGGACACGCAGCAGGTGATCAGCCATGACAAATCCACCACTTTCACTCACATATCAGCAGAAATACGCCGTAACAAATGCTGTTTAATCAATTATCACAGCGCATTTTTTCTTTTTTAGAAAATACATTTATCTGCTTTTTGATTTTAGCCATTTCACACTCCTGTTACAAGGCAGTGATTGTAGTGCAGCAGTAAAGTTTCCATCTGGTAATCAGAGCATGCGGGTTTGAATCCCATGGCATTTTTTTTGTTTTTTATTTAACTACGGGCTTCTGTATTGTGTCCCCTTTAATGCATTATTTATATCAACCCAGTGATCTTAACTAATTATACAGCAATATCTAATCCATCAGTGTCCGGTGATTGTAGAAATTATTTATATACCCGGCTGGACATAATACTAATTATGCAGCTAGTTTTTATTTTATTTTCCTTCACATCAGCGGGCGCAATGTGGTGCACCTCATCCCATGGAACACAGTGAAAGCAGCTCGCACTGTGTTCCTGCTCGAAAGACACCGTCGCGTGCACGAACCATCGCACCGGCATCATGTACCCCTGCCCGTCGGCGCGATGCTTGTGGTGCGCTCATAAGAGCTCTACCACCCTGAGTCACCCTGAGTTGTACGTATTCGCATTATGTGTGAAAGGGCCCTAAAACTTGACCTTTTGCAAATCCGATAACACAGAAGAAGGAAATTACAGTACACATATACTTATATATATATATATATATATATATATTGTAACAAGCCTGGCTCAACCGCAAGTCACAAACCAAACTAACTGTGGGGAAATAACTCAAGAGGTTCAGGCCAATTAAAATGGTTTATTCAATAAACAATAAAATGCAACATAAATACAAGGTATGCAAATGTGAGTAAGGGTCAGTGGTGTATGCAGTGCATGAATGCGAGTGAATATGTCAGTGCGAATGTGTTGGCGTGTGAAAACCAAAAGTAACTAAAACAAAAAATGAACTGAAGACAAACCAAATGGGTTACCTGGTGGTGAGAGAGCAGAGAGAGTGAATGATCACAGCACAAACAATTTAACAGCACAGCACAGGTGCCACCACTCAAGCAGCCCCACCCCTGCCTGCCATGGGGAGCCTCCCACAACAGGCAGGGGAGGGCCGTGACAATATATACACTCAACAAAAATATAAACGCAGCACTTTTGGTTTTGCTCCCATTTTGTATGAGATGAACTCAAAGATCTAAAACTTTTTCCACATACACAATATCACCATTTCCCTCAAATATTGTTCACAAACCAGTCTAAATCTGTGATACTGCTGAAACAATTGGTTTGCATAACCAAAGAATTTCTGCACAAACTGTCAGAAAGCGTCTCAGGGAAGCTCATCTGCATGCTCGTCGTCCTCATCGGGGTCTCGACCTGACTCCAGTTCGTCGTCGTAACCGCCGTCGTAAATGCTCACATTCGCTGGCGTTTGGCACGTTGGAGAGGTGTTCTCTTCACGGATGAATCCCGGTTCACACTGTCCAGGGTAGATGGCAGACAGCGTGTGTGGTGTCGTGTGGGTGAGCGGTTTTCTGATCCTGAGGCCCATTGTTGTGCCATACATCCAAGAACATCACCTCATGTTGCAGCAGGATAATGCACGGCCCCATGTTGCAAGGATGAAAATGTCCCAGTTCTTGCATGGCCGGCATACTCACCGGACATGTCACCCATTGAGCATGTTTGGGATGCTCTGGACCGGCGTATACGACAGCATGTACCAGTTCCTGCCAGTATCCAGCAACTTCGCACAGCCATTGAAGAGGAGTGGACCAACATTCCACAGGCCACAGTTGACAACCTGATCAACTCTATGCGAAGGAGATGTGTTGCACTGCATGAGGCAAATGGTGGTCACACCAGATACTGACTGGTATCCCCCCCAATAAAACAAAACTGCACCTTTCAGAGTGGCCTTTCAGAGTGTTGCGTTTATATTTTTGTTGAGTGTGCCAGACTGCAAGATGTATCTGAGATGTCATTACACAGTGTGCACTCTGTCGAATGCTGCAGCAGTTTTCATTGTATTGACTCTCACTGCATGCATCCCCGTAGAAGTATTTTTCCTGTCTTCACCCTGGCTGTGTTGCTTCTCTGCAAAAACAATCCCTCCTCCCCACAGTGACAGCGACTCCTCCAGCTCCTCCCGCACCCCCAGCATGTCAGACTCCATTCTTCATCCTCTTTTCTAGGTATGATGCCAAACCTGCTTTCTTCCCATCAGCATGCCAAACATTTCACACTCTTCATCCTCTTCACGTTTGAGCTGACTTGCTGCAGGGACCGGCTGTTTGTTGAGTCTGAAGTTTGTGTTGTGTGCTGCAGGGACCAAGGCTGTGAAAGCCTTTCAGTCATTTCATCTGAAAAATAGAACCCTAGCCGTGCTGTGAGGCTGCATGGGGGGGGATCGCTGTGCTAAACAGTCAACAGCACTACAGTATCATTTTACAGAGGTTACTGGAGGTCATAGGGGTTGCCTGCTGCTGCAAAAGATGCCTGATTATGACATAAACTCTGCTCCTCTCAGAAGATAATAAGAGGTTAGAATGTGTCGGGTTGCCTTTTCATCTTTTTGTATTTTTTATTTTTTGCATATTTTAATGCATTTAAGTTGCCACAAACATATTTATTATTGAGCTGTCTTATTTATAAAGGAATGGAAGGGTAAAAAGAGAATAATCAATATTCAAAAGACAATGATCATCTGTTTGCATAAATTTAGTTTTTGTCGCTTCTTTTCATGCAAATTAAACCTCTTACTTCAGATTATTATTTATATATTTTAAGTCACATTGTACATGTTTCTTGTTACTCAGTGGCAGCTTACACAATCAGGTTTAAAACTTTAAACATTTTACTTTCCCAGTCCCAAATCTAGTCGCCGTATTTCATCTGGGTGGACTTTGAATCAAGCTCATTAGCTGGACGTGAATCAGAAATTAACTCTCACTGCACCAAAGAGGAAACTTAATTAAACTTTCAAATACTGCTACATCTAAGTCAATGACACATGGACACAGAGAAAGACGTTAGTTATCTCGACTTTTTCAATCAGGCTCATTTGCTCGATGTGAGATGTTACAATTAACTTTAATACAGCTTGCTTTTCTTGAACACAGAAGAGATCAGTTATGTCTATTAGTCTTTAGGTTCATAAATGGAGATACATTCTTTAATATTTCATCAAACCTTCAGCCAAGTGATCCCATGACCTTCTTACTGTGAGGCAGCAGTGCTAACCACTAAGCCACCGTGCTGCCATAATAATAATAATAATAATAATAATAATTATATATATATATATATATATATATAAAATGCCTCTGCATCTGAGCACTGTCTCTGTTGTCTTGGGAACCCCTGAGTGGTGAGGAAGATAATTAGTTGATTCCTGGTTTGGGACATGGACCCAGAGAAGACTGAACAGGTCTCATCTTGACGCACACTGTTTCTGCCAGATGCTGCATGTGGTTGATGCAGGAAGCAAGATCTTGCTCTTTCTCATTCCTCTTTCATCTCTTATCCCTGGTGTTGTTCATATGCATTTCTTGAAGACTTCAACTCTCATGTGGATCATTGCTCACCAGCTGGGTTGGTCACACACTTGTGCTTCCTAGCTCTTCCAGTCGACTGAGCAGCTCTTGAAGTTGTGCTTGAGGAAGTTTTTACTGCACTCTTTTGGGCTGTTGTAGATATGCTTGAGCAGTCAGTCGGCTGTCATCCATCCTAACGATGTGACCTATGCGACAAAGCTGATTTTTGATGATGACACACTCGATGCTCTGGAGCTGACCTTCAGCCAGAACACTGATGATTTAGTTAGTTATATTCTTCAAAATGATGTGGAAGATACTCCTTGGGCAGCATTGGTGGAATCACTTGATGTGGCAGCAGTAGGTGGTCCAGGTTTCAAATCTGTAGAGCAGGGTTGGCATGATGACAGCTTTGTAGAAGGGATGGGGGATCAGCCATAGGCAGCTCATGCACACTTGAGTCTGTGTTGATGCTTGTCCTCAATGTTGGCATTTGGTGACACATGGCTGTCCAGGTACGGAAAGTGGTTCATGTTCTCCAGGACTTGTTCATGCGGTCTCAAGCTTTGGATTGACCAGGATCTGATGCAGGATCTGTGTCTTTTTCCAGTTGATATGAAGACCACACTTGGTGTAGGCTTTATTAAAGGTTTCAAGGATTTTCTGAAGACCATTTTCCATAAAGGATAGCACACACGTGTCACTGGCATACTGGAAGTCCAGGCAGGAGTAACATGGTGGTGATTTTCTACTTAGCGCTCAGTTGGCTCAGGTTGAAGAGCTTTCCACCCATTTACTACATGATGCCAGCCAGTTAATGGTGGCTCCTTGTCGTTGATTTGATGGAGCATAGTGGTCATGTAAATGATGAAGTGTGTAGGGGTAATGACAGAGTCCTGCTTTACTCCTGATTGAACATTGAAGTCTTCAGGTTTTGTGCTGTTCACCAGAACTGTGGTGGACATGTCATCCTGGAGAAGCCTCAGGATCTTAATGAATTTCTCCAGACAGTGCATTTCCCTCAGCATGACATGCTGTCAAATGCCTTTGTCAAGTCAGTGAAGGTGAGGTACAGTGGTTGTTGTTCTCTACTTGTTTCTTGTAATTGGCAGAAGAGTGAATATCATGTTTGTTGTCCCTGTTAATGGTTGGAATTCACTCTGGATTTCAAGAAGGATGATTTCTGCTGGTGGTCTCAGACTGTTTTGGGCAATCTGCATTACAGCCTTTCCTGTGGTAGACAGTGTGGAGATTCCATGACGGTTTCCACACTCAGACATGTCTCTTTCTACTTGTAGTCTGTGACAATCATTGAGCCTTTCAAGCATTCAGAAATTTCCTCTCGAGTCCAAATTTGATGAGTTGGTCCAGTTGGTGTTGAAGAAAGGGACTTCTTTCTTTAAAGACCTCAACAGGAATGTTGTCTTTCCTGGGTGCTCTGTTGTTTTCAAAGCGATGCCTGTCCATGGGTAGAGGGCCAGCAATGCGTTTGGTGGCATTAAAAAAGCCTCTGCTGTCATTTCTGTTGGCAAGGGCTCTGACTGCAGCAACCTTGTTGATGAGTGAAGAAAGACTGTGAATAAAATTGACTAGTTGAGGATTTAAAGAGAGTATTAAATTGCTTTTAAATGTCAGATCACAGTTCTGTAGTGAAGCAGCAGTCAGGAGTTTGCTGTGATCTCTGACAAAGAGCTTCTGAAGCAAAGCGGGGGGGGGGGTGCACTTGTTTGATTACTTGGTTTTTATTGGGGTTTTATTTATTGGGTTTAATTAAAGTAATCCTGCTCAATCAAAAAAGGACTTAATCAAGCCAATACTGATCAGATATGTGCAGCTTGGCACATCCCTAATGTTGTGTGTTGGGGGGTGTGGCTGGATATTTTGGTGTTCTTTTCTTTTCTTTGCTCTTCAGGTGGCATGGAAACTGATTTGTCTGTGGAGAAGGTGCTGGCTGAAGAGTCCTCACCCTCATCAACATCATGTGTAGCACCTGTGACTGGTGCTCACATGCAACCTTAAAGACTTTCAGCTGAAGCAGATAATTGGATGGCGTTCTGCATTTTAGTCGTGTGATTCAAGCAGAACTGCCGGGAACTCGACCTTGTGATGTTCGTTTGTGAGACGCTGAGGACCGCGCCTGGGTTTGACACATCGAGCCCGTGAAGCAAGGAAGGGTGAGGACACATGCTGTCAGCACACATTAAAGGTAATTAAGTGTTTGATTAATTGTTGATAGTAACTTGGTGTTTTGTTACGCAGTATACTTGAATTGTGATGAGAATTGTGCAGCTTGCTTCTCACTGCTGTGGCGTGCGGATAAGTGATCCTCCACCTGTTGTAAGAAGCTGCTCATTTGCATAAAGTTAAAAAAGATACAGACCTGAATGTGTTGCTGATAGCGTGTGTCTTTTGAAAGATATTGTTGTAACTGCTGACTTACCTCACCTCTTCTTTGCTTCACAGAGAGTCAGTTTGTCGTGTCCACCTGGGGGGTGTTTGGCAGTGGTAGTGAGTCCAGGAGCGCCGGGCTTTGATCCTTGCGGGCGCTGGAGAGCGTGCCAACAGTCACTCCACCAGAAGGACGCTATTTTTGTTTTTACACTTTTTATGCACAGCGGGTGTAATAAATATATTGTTTTTGGAACCGCTTTTCTGGTTATTTGTAGCGCTGGGTTCTGTCAGACGCAGGTCCGCTCCTCAACCCGCGTCGACACATAACACCTAACACTAGGTTGGACACTCTTCATCCTTTCAGTAGCTAGCTGGAAAACCCTGTTTCCTTTGTGTGTAAATATATCCACTTTGTCATATATTATGTAAAGGCTAGCGAGAAATAAACACTTGTAAAACTGAAAATGCCATTTTTGTAATCTGATAACGCCTCTGGAGTCATTTACAAGACATTTTTCATGAAAATTCAGTAGGTATATATTATATTCCAATTCTAAGGTGAAACTATGCTAGTATACTAAGGTATATCTAAATATCTAAAAAGGAAGAGTAAAATAGAAAAGTAGAAAAGAGTAGAGTAGAGCCACTTAGGTGCCTGGTCTTGAGAACCAGGGATTGTAGGTTGAAAAGCTTTTTTATCCCATGGGAAGTCTCCCATATATATAACTGATAATTAAATAATAAGGGTAATAAATAACATATACAAAAAAAAGTTATAATATAATATACAAGAGTAGGTTTTAAAACCTAAATATTAATACAGGAGAAGACTGTAGTATAGGTATTTTAGTATGTAGACTAGTAGTAAAATGAAATTATAGTTAGTAGGCTAAGCTATAAATCTGGTATTTTATTATAGAAACAGAAGCTATGATGTAATGTGTATTGGTATCTATCTAAAGTAACTCTGGTAGCATACTATAGGAAAATAAGAAGCATAATCTATATGCTATCAAATGGAAACCTAAGAACTTAGGTACTATATGTTGATATCTTTTAAAGAACACATAAATTGATGAATAATTAAAAATCTACACCCTGCAAGTTTACTTCCGCTAACTTAATACCTGCAAATGCACAGAGGGTGATCTACAAATATTCCTTGATTTGGACAACTTCAGCTTTTAAAACATAAATACTATTTATGATTGAATGATTGATTGAGGGGCTTTACTGAACTTGTACAAATTGTATTTAAGATAATAAGATCTTAATAATTAATTAAACAACTGCAAATTATAAACAATACAATGGTCATATGGCCGAGGGTATTTTAGCATCGCATTATATTTAATATTGTTATTATGCGCCAACTTTATTAAATAGTTTGCCAGCACATATTAGAAGGTCCGCTGATGTCTTGAGAAGGCACATAGGCATACTTGTAACATGTTTTACAAGATCACTATATTGGGCTTGATAAGTCAGCAACAGAGCCTTCAAGTCTGCTCTTCACAGAATGCCTGTGGATGGAAGCCAAAACAGGTGTGATGTGCTAAGATTTCCTGGCTTTAGATTTAAAAAAGAAGTCAAAAGTTTTTTTGTTTTTTTTATTGCTCTGATCTTTAAATATTGATGATAAATTACAATTTATTGTGTACATGCTTTTGCAATTTAATTTGCAGTTAATCATTTTGATTAGCGTTTGACACTCACCTTCAACCGCAAACGTCAGTTAAGGGTCGGGTGGGGGCTATCCCAGCAGTCATGGGGAGTGAGGCAGGGTACAACCTAGACAGGATGCCAGTCTGTCGCAGGGCCACATATATACAAACAAACACATTCACACCCGCATGCACACCTACGGACAATTTAAAGTTTCCAGTTCACCTCACCTGCATGTCTTGGGATGTGGGAGGAAGCTGGAGCACCCGGAGGGAAACTGCAAAAACACTGGGAGAACATGAAAATGATCACAGGTGGGAATCGAACCCATGACCTTCTTGCTCTGAGGCAACAGTGCTAACCACTAATCCACCGTGCTGCCCTAGAGTTTGACAGTGTTACGCAAAATAAATATATTTCTAAATTATAATTATTGTCCTTATTAAAGCAGGTTGGAGTGGATGTGGCTAATGTATGAGTACTGGGTGTGTTTATTTGTTTTCCATTGTTTTTTTTTTTTCTGTATTTAACTTGAGGGAAAGAAGTAGACTGAGATTCTGTGTGCACTGAGTGTGATATATATATACTCAACAAAAATATAAATGCAACACTTTTGGTTTTGCTCCCATTTTATATGAGATGAACTCAAAGATCTAAAACTTTTTCCACATACACAATATCACCATTTCCCTCAAATATTGTTCACAAACCAGTCGAAATCTGTGATAGTGAGCACTTCTCCTTTGCTGAGATAATCCATCCCACCTCACAGGTGTGCCATACCAAGATGCTGATTAGACACCATAATTAGTGCACAGGTGTGCCTTAGACTGTCCACAATAAAAGGCCACTCTGAAAGGTGCAGTTTAGTTTTATTGGGGGGGATACCAGTCAGTATCTGGTGTGACCACCAATTGCCTCATGCAGTGCAACACATCTCCTTCGCATCATCCGTGAAGAGAACACCTCTCCAACATGCCAAACGCCAGCGAATGTGAGCATTTGCCCACTCAAGTCGGTTATGATGACGAACTGGAGTCAGGTCGAGACCCCAATGAGAACGACGAGCATGCAGATGAGCTTCCCTGAGACGGTTTCTGACAGTTTGTGCAGAAATTCTTTGGTTATGCAAACCGACTGTTCCAGCAGCTGTCCGAGTGGCTGGTCTCAGACAATCTTGGAGGTGAACATGCTGGATGTGGAGGTCCTGGGCTGGTGTGGTTACACGTGGTCTGCGGTTGTGAGGCTGGTTGGATGTACTGCCAAATTCTCTGAAACGCCTTTGGAGACGGCTTATGATAGAGACATGAACATTCAATACACGAGCAACAGCTCTGGTTGACATTCTTGCTGTCAGCATGCCAATTGCACGCTCCCTCAAATCTTGCGACATCTGTGGCATTGTGCTGTGTGATAAAACTGCACCTTTCAGAGTGGCCTTTTATTGTGGGCAGTCTAAGGCACACATGTGCACTAATCATGGTGTCTAATCAGCATCTTGATATAGCACACCTGTGAGGTGGGATGGATTATCTCAGCAAAGGAGAAGTGCTCACTATCACAGATTTAGACTGGTTTGTGAACAATATTTGAGGGAAATGGTGATATTGTGTATATGGAAAAAGTTTTAGATCTTTGAGTTCATCTCATACAAAATGGGAGCAAAACCAAAAGTGTTGAGTGTATATATATATATATATATATATATATATATATATCTTCTTCTTCTTTGTCTTTCGGCTGTTCCCGTTAGGGGTCGCCACAGCAGATCAATCGTTTCCATCTCACCCTGTCCTCTGTATCTTCCTCTGTCATACCAAAAACCTGCATGTCCTCTCTCAGCACATCCATGAACCTCCTCTTTGGTCTCCCTCTTCTCCTCCTGCCTGGTGGCTCCATCCTCAGCATCCTTCTCCCTATATACCCTGGGTCCCTCCTCTGCACATGTCCAAACCATCTCAATCTCGCCTCTCTGACATTGTCTCCAAACCGTCCCACCTGAGCTGTCCCTCTGATATGTTCATTCCTAATCTTGTCCATTCTTGTCACTCCCAAAGAGAATCTCAACATCTTCAGCTCTGCCACCTCCAGCTCTGCCTCCTGTCTTTTTGTTAGTGCCACTGTCTCTAAACCATACAACATAGCTGGTCTCACTACTGTTTTGTAAACTTTCTCCTTCACTCTTGCTGATATTCTTCGGTCACAAATCACTCCTGCCACCTTTCTCTACCCACTCCACACTGTCTGCACTCTCTACCACACTCTCCATTACTTTGAACAGTTGACCCCAAATATTTAAACTCATCTACTTTCACCACTTCTACTCCTTGTAACTGCACTATTCCACTGGTCTCCCTCTCATTCACACATGTACTCAGTCTTGCTTCTACTGACTTTCATTCCCCTTCTCTCCAAAGCATATCTCCACTTCTCCAGACTAGACTCAACTTGCTCTCTACTCTCACTACAGATCACAATGTCATCTGCAAACATCATAGTCCATGGGGACTCCTGTCTGATCTCATCTGTCAACCTGTCCATCACCACTGCAAACAAGAAAGGACTCAGAGCTGATCCTTGGTGTAATCCCACCTCCACCTTGAATGAGTCTGTCATTCCGACTGCGCATCTCACCGCTGTCACACTATTTTTGTACATGTCCTGCACTACCCTAACATACTTCTCTGCCACTCCAGACTTCCTCATACAATGCCACAACTCTTCTCTTGGCACCCTATCATAAGCTTTTTCTAAGTCCACAAACACACAATGTAACTCTTTCTGTCCTTCTCTGTACTTTTCCAACAGTATTCTCAGAGCAAACATTGCATCTGTAGTGCTCTTTCTCGGCATGAAACCATATTGCTGCTCACAGATCTTCACCTGTTTTCTAAGCCTAGCTTCTACTACTCTTTCCCATAACTTCATGCTGTGGCTGATCAGCTTTATGCCTCTGTAGTTACTGCAGCTCTGCACATCACCCTTGTTCTTGAAAATAGGAACCAGCACACTTCGTCTCCACTCCTCAGGCATCCTCTCACTTTCCAAGATTTTATTAAACAATCTGGTTAGAAACTCTACTGCCATATATATATATATTATAACTCTAGCCTGAAGGTGATCTGTAGGGCCAGGAAGCAATTAACCCATCTGCAGCACTGTGGGCTCTGACTGGTGTGACAAGCTCTGTGGTGCCAAGCTCCATAATGGGCCTGGGCTCAGGGGGTGCAATGGGAGTTCCTCTCTGCAGAGCTGCTGAAAGAAACAAACCGAACAGGTCGGGACGCAGAGGACAGATCGCACAGTTGCTGAGCTAAGGGAACAGCGTGACAATTGCTGATGAGGGAGCCGTCTTGAGAGTCCCATGTGTCCTTGCATCCTGTCTGGATAGATTGTGCACGTTAGATCACTGAAAAAAGGAGAGTGTAACTGGAACAGTAAAAGAAATTCCAGCTTTCAGAGGCAAATTATGAACCACAAAAAGGAGAGTGTAACTGGAACAGTAAAAGAAATTCCAGCTTTCAGAGGCAAATTATGAACCACCGTTTAAAGCAATTTCTGGTATTTACATTTCATTCTCTGTTTGTATTTTTTTATGCTCTGGTTTATGTCTTTCCTATATTTGTTCAAGTAAGTTTGAGTCCTGTCACAGTTCACATTTTAACTGCAGCAGGTAAAATAACTATTTAACACATCACTAAATCAGTAAATATATTTCAAAAGGTGCTTCAGACACAAAATTTTCACCAGATGTCAGAAACAACCCAAGTAATGCACACATACAGTGGGGGAAATAAGTATTTGATCCACTGTCAATTTTGCATGTTTTTCCACCTACAAAGAATGGAGAGGTCTGTATTTTTTTATCGTAGGTACACTTCAACTGTGAGAGACAGAATAAAAAAAAATCCAGAAATTCACATTGTATGATTTTTATATAATTAATTAGCATTTTATTGCATGAAATAAGTATTCGATCCCCTAGAAAAACTGACTTTAACAATTGTTACAAAAACCTTTGTTTGCCATTACAGAGGTCAGACGTTTCCTGCAGTTCTTGACCAAGTTTGCACACACTGCAACAGATTTTGGTCCACTCCTCCATATAGATCTTCTCCAGATCTTTCAGATTTGGAGTTTCAGCTCCCTCCAAAGATTTTCTATTGAGTTCAGGTCTGGAGACTGGCCAGGCACTCCAGGACCTTGAAATGCTTCTTACGGAGCCCCTCCTTAGTTGCCCTGGCTGTGTGTTTGGGGTCATTGTCATGCTGGAAGACCCAGCCATGACCCATCTTCAATGCTCTTACTGAGGGAAGGAGGTTGTTTGCCAAAATTTCGCAATACATCCATCCCCATCCATCCATCCCCCTCCCTTCAATACGGTGCAGTCGTCCTGTCCCCTTTGCAGAAGAACACCCCCAGAGTATGATGTTTCCACCCCCATGCTTCACGGTTGGGATGGTTTTCTTGGGGTTGTTCTCATCCTCTTAACACAGCAAGTGGAGTTGATTCCAGAAAGCTCCATTTTGGTCTCATCTGACCACATGACCTTCTCCCATGCCTCCTCTGGATCATCCAGATGGTCACTGGTGAACTTCAAATGGGCCTGGGCATGTGCTGGCTTGAGCAGGGGGACCTTGCTGCCCTGCAGGATTTTAAACCATGACAGCATCATGTGTTACTAATGTAATCTTTGTGACTGTGGTCTCAGCTCTCTTCAGGTCATTGACCAGGTCCTCCTGTGTAGTTCTGAGCTTTCTCAGAATCATCCTTACCCCATGAAGTGAGATCTTGCATGGAATCCCAGACTGAGGGAGATTGACAGTCATCTTGTTTTTCTTCCACTTTCTAATAAATAATCATAACAGTTGTTGTATTTTACCCAACTGCTTGTCTGTTGTCCTGTAGTCCATCCCAGTCTTGTGCAGGTCTACATTTTTGTCCTTGATATCCTTAGACATCTCTTTGGTCTTGGCCATGGTGGATATGTTGGAGTGTGATTGATTGAGTGTGTGAACTTGTGTGTGTCTTTTATACAGGTAACAAGTTCAAACAGGTGCAATTAATACAGGTAAAGAGTGCAGAATAAGAAGGCTTCTTAAAGAAAAAATTAACAGGTCTGTGAGAGCCAGAATTCCTGCTGGTTGGTAGGGGATCAAATACTTATTTCATGCAATAAAATGCAAATTAATTATTTAAAAATCATACAATATGATTTTCTGGATTTTATTTAGATTCTGTCTCTCACAGTTGAAGTGTACCGACGATAAAAAAAAAAAAACAGACCTCTCCATTCTTTGTAGGTGGAAAAACCTGCAAATTGACAGTGGATCAAATACTTATTCCCCCACTGTATAAAGAAACCAAAACAAATATGTGCCGGAATTAAGTTATGTGTAATAATGTGAAATGACACAAGGAAAACGTATTGAACATGAAGAAAGGGAGGTGCAAAAAAGCATGGAAAGCCAAGACACCACCAGTACAAATTAGTATCAGCTGGTTCAGTCCCAATTGATGGTCTATAAAAAGTGTCACACAAGAAACATCTCATGATGGATAAATAGAAAATGAGCTCTCAAGATCTTCGCAATGTTATTGGTGCAAAACATATTGATGACCTTAGTTGCAGAAGGATTTCCAAACTTCTGGATATTCCAGTGAGTACTGTGGGGCCATAATCTGGAAGTGGACAGATCATCATTTCACTATGAACCGGCCATGACCAGGTGCTTCTCCTAAGGTTTCTGACAGAAGAGTGAAAAGAATTGTCAGAAGAGTTGTCCAAGAGCCAGGACCACTTGTAGAGAGCAAGTGAGCAATTGTTTCAAAGAAAGCAATAAGTAATTCACTCAGCCACCATGGCCTGTATGCACGCTCACCACACAAGAATCCATCGCTGAAGACAAAAGCATGTTGAAGCTTGTTAAAAGTTTGCTGCACAACAATTAGACAAGTCTGTGAAATGCTGGGAGAATACAGTCTGGTTAGATTAGACCAAAAATAAACTCTTTTGGGGGTCAAATGTCACTGCACATCAGCCCATAAACACCATTCCCACACAGAAGTTTGGAGGTGGGAACATCATGTTGTGGTGCTGTTTCTCAACCTGCAGTACTGGCAAACGTCATATCATTGAAGGAAGGATGAATGGAGAAATGTACAAATACATTCTTGATAAAAAAAAAATGTACCAGGATGATTAAGATGAAATAAGGGCGGACATTTCAGCAAGACAATGATCCCAAACACACAGCCAAGGAAACTCATATTTGGTTTCAGAGAATGAAAACGAAGCTGCTGGAATGGTCCAGCCAATCACCTGACTGGAATCCAACAGAAAATCTATGGGAAGAAAATGTAAAGATCAGAACTCATAGAAGAGGTCCACAGAATCTTCAAGATTTGAAGACTGTATAAGAATGGCCCAAAATCATACCTGAGCGATGCATATGACTTATTTCTCCATACAGAAAGCATTTTCAAGCTGTCATAACCAACAAAGGCTTTTGTACTAAGTATTCAATACATTTCAGTAATCGTGTTCAATTCTTTGTTCCTGTGTCATTCCACTGTGACTTAACTTAATTTCTGTACTGATTTGTTTTGATTTCTTTTCTTTTTTTTTTTTTTTTTTTTTTGGTGGATTACGTGGGTTGTTACAGACATCTGACAGCCCAGTCTCACACTTTTTTTTTCGTGCTCCCAATCACGAAATGAGTCAAATTTTTGTGACTTTTTTTTTTTAACTCACTATTACTAACCCTACTCCTACCCCCAACCCTAAACTTAACCATAACCTAACCGTACTCCTTCCCCCAACCCTAACCATAACCACCCCCACCCCCCCGCTTCACTTTTAATTTCATGCAGCCATCACGGAATGAATTAGAATGAATTTGTGCTGCCGTGACAAAAATGAGGAGCTTTTCATCACAATATCACGAACCAATAGATTAATGTATATTTCGTGCTGCGGAATCACAACATACCGTGAGACCACGTTGCATCTGGATAATTCATGTCGGTAAGACCTTTAGAAATATATTTTCTGAAAAAAACTGCGACATGTTCAATACTTATGTTACTTGCTGAATGTTGCCATCTCTGTGTTTTTGTTTCTGGCTGGCTGGTGATTTTGTCAGTTTTCGTCTATTGTTTTGGATTCCATGCTATTGAGTCTTGCTGCTATTCTGGGTTCCTGTTTATGTCTGCTTTATGGACCCTGATTTGTGAATTCCTGCTTTTTTTTATTTGTTTGTTTTCACTGTGTTCTGGACTATTCTGCCATTTAATCCTGTGAATGAATGTTGTTCATCAAGATTCTTTGTTAATGAAACTTGATCTGTGTTTTGGTTTACTCTGCAGCCTAAAAATGATGTTAATGAAATCTTACTGAAAACTTTGTGTTTTGACATTCTGTGATAAGTTAAATTCAAGTTTTTTAATGCTTCCTGTTTCTGGATAATCCTCTATTAGTGAAACCTCAGGTCACTTTGTCCATTATAAGTTTTGTTAGGACCCCTTCACACATCGTACGAATGTGATTGAATTGCACATGAGGTGCACATGAAGCAGGGATCGTATGCAATATGTGTAAAATTATAGCTGCCTCCAATGCCTCGTACACCTGTTGCTACAACTATTTGCGCACATCAGTGGCTGAAAGACAAAGTGTGCCCTGCAAGATCCCATTCGATCCCTCTCACGGCAGGTGTTGGCCAAATTCCAGGTGACACGCATGCACATCTAATACTGCTTGCTTAGAACTTAGAAAATGTGTAGCCAGTCATGCTATTAGCATGAAAACAGTCATCAGACGATCAGTGTTAAGCTGGTGGTGAAGATTGTATAAGTGCGCCTTCAATTGTGGCTTTGCAAACAGAAAAACACATGTGGTCTGTATTTTATTGCACATGTGGTTGTGTGTCATGCTCCCCCCACCCGCTTGCCCCTCCCCCGAAACACGTGTAGCATGAGTGGTTTGCACCCCTCTCCACTCTCTCAACACATGTGGTGTGCCAGGGGGAGCATACTTGCATAAAATGCTGATATATCTGCTGCACAGACATGATCACATGGGGGCTGGACAGGCAGGTCAGAGCACCCACAGCACAGGGAGGCGCCTCCCAGCTGCTGACCAGAGATTCACTGACAGCTGACACAACTGTTTGTTGGGTATTTTCTCCTCCAAACATTTTTAAAAACCTTTAACAAGACAAACAGAGTCAAGAAACACCAGTGAGACAGAAAGTCAAATTTTACGCGCGGAGTGCAGTCAGGCTGTACACCAAGGCTACACTAAAGTCTGGCCTGCGCTCCGCTCTTTTTATTAGTGAATCCCTCATCACATAAACAAAAACTTGTCCTAAGGGTGGGGGAATGACGCAAGACAAGTTTCTTCCCGTAACATAAACACACATGTCAATAAGTGCAGCTGTAAGCAAAAACAGTTTCTTTCTTTTACTCTTATCGTCGAAGGTCAGCACATCTCGTTCATCTGTTGCAGTTATCAGCTGTTCTGCATCTGCCTGGAACACTAAGCATCACATCACAATCAGTCAAAATTCAACCTTCAGTTCTTTTACTCCCAGTCGTTAGCGGCTACGAAAACAAGTTGTATAATAATAATAATAAGTACATCCAGCTCCTCATTCCCAGTTCAGATTGACCCCAGCATGCTAAAACAAGGTTGAATAACACGTACATTCTCGGGTTTAAGTGCAAACAGCACAACACCGTTCTCATCAGAAAGAAGACAAAAGGTACAAATGTTTAACAGTGATAACATATATATATAAAATCTTTAACATTCCCCTCCTGTTTATCACCTGTTAAACATACAGTAGTAGTTATCACCTAGCTTAGCACTTCTTTTTGAGATTTTCACTAAGAGGTTCATCATGGTATGTTCTATAGGCTTACACCCCAGAGGTGATGTCATCATTGTCACCATCATCGGTGTCTGGGTCATCATACTTCCATGGGTCTGGGTACAGGTCATGGGAGTCATCGTCCTCCTCGGTGTCGTCTTGCCCCAGGAGTGGATATGATGCTGGTCCCCCTCCTGGTCCTGGACTTATTGCTGCGGTTATCATTCTATTTACAAGGCCTCGGAGACATGGAATACAACAACATCCACACAATGTTAGAATTGCAGCAAATACTGCTATAGACACTAATAGTGAAGAAATCAAAGACCTCCATCTTCCCATCCCTTCCATCCACCAATCCCAGCCTTCGGTGTTTACTCCACTGTGCTCTTTCATCTTCCTGTTCAACGTTCTCAGCCCGTCAATGGCTTGAGTGAGACTGCCGTCTGCAGCCGTGTTGTTGGGAATGAATGTGCAGCATTGTTCTCCGAACATGGCACAAACACCTCCTTTCTCCGCCAACAACATATCCAGAGCAATACGATTCTGGAAGGCCATAAGGGACGTGGCTTCTAACTGTGAATGGACAGCCTTAAATCCTTCCTCAGTCCAATTTCCTAATTTCTGTACATTGTAGTGGATGTAGTTTATTCTGTCCACGTTTTTATTAATTGAACACCACCAACAGATGGAAGATTCGAATCCAGCTGCTATTTGATCAACCAGTTTATACTCGTCAGGCACTCCTCTGGGGACTCCTATTGCGTCAATATATGTTGGATTTCCTACTCCTTTCCACTCTCTTTTTACTCTATGTCTGGCTATGCCTTTCTGCCAATCTTCAGGAATAAGAGAGGCTGCATATGTCGTAACGTCTTCAGGGGTCATGGGTATGGCTTTAACTGGTAACAATAATGATATTAATGCACAATAACCTGACACATTTCGTGGCAGTCTGTCAAAGATTCTGTTATCACCACACCACCACCATACGTCACTCCTCCCGACAGGTTTGAATGTGGGAGTACTATGGACCACATTCTTACACCAGGCAGTGTGGCTTAAGCTACCCAAAGTCTTACTTGTCCCTGTCAAGTGTACACATGTATGGTTAGCATGCCCAACTTTGCTTGAAAATAAAGGTTTGATCTTAGTCAATTTGGTCAATGGATAGATCTTGTCCCACTTAGAACAATTGTTGTTTGCTGCAATGTATGTCTGTGTCATAACAGTCAGCAGACAGTCTTTGGGTAATGCTGCCGGTATTACCTGTAATATAGGTCTGGGTCCCATACATACAACACAGTCCTTCTTTGCTGCTAGTCCTGCTTGTTCTGCCATTAAAAGCCAATTGTTATTTTGTCCACTAATTCCTGTAGTTACTAGGAACCAGTCATCTGCCTTCATGTCTTTTGTGCCTTGTACGGACATCCCCTTTGCTTGTATGGACATCCCCTTTGCTTGTATGGACACCCCCTTTGACGTACTTAATTCGGTCAATATTGGTTGCTGTACTCTATCTGTTTCACAGAGGAAAAAATGGAAATACGGATCTTTTCCTTGTTTGTATACCCAAAGGAGGAACAACCAACAGTCTCCCTCTATATCAGGTGGGAATATGGTTCCTTTTTCTGTGGTATTCACCACTATAGACAGCTTATCATCTGTTTGATACATTTTGAGAATTTGACTCTGGTACTTAGCCCACTCGGTTTGTGCCCATCTTGGTATCCATCTACTCCATTCATCGGCTACCAACGTTTCCCATCTCTTATCTTGTTGATCATTGGTCATATACCATGAGAAACTATTTCCGTAATTAGTCCCTCTGTCACCATCCCCACCATCCCATATTCCATGGGTAAGAGCACTATATGGTACAGAGATGACCACAGAAGCTTTTCTAGGAATGCAGGCTTGTATACCAAATCGGTACGCATTGTTCCTATCACAGCTATGTACTGTGGCATTTATTATCGGACTGGGGTCTTCGTTACTTCTTTTTGGTCTCTGCAATCTGCGGAGGTGATCCTTATTATCATGTCCCGTGCTTATGGCTTTTAATAATAAGCCCAATCCGAAAAAGAAAAGTAGCATAACAAGGACTGTCCATGGGGTCCAGAAACCCTCGTTCTTTTGTTTTTTTTTCTTTCGCCATTTCTGCACACTACAGCACACCTATGTTCAGAACAGTGGCTTCTTAATGTCTTCTGCTAGCTTTCGTGTCTAACCTGGATCTTAACACCAAGCTCACACACTATTACTAGTCTTGTCCTACTGTTCTTACTGTTTGTCTGTGTCTGCAGAAATGACTTTCTTACAGTGAGTCAAATGAATCCATGTACTTCTTTCCCCAATTTTCAAGGCTGTGGGTGTTGTGAGTAGTACTTGATGGGGCCCTTCCCATTTAGGTGAATGCCAGTGTTTTCTCTTGATGCTTCTTATCAACACCCAGTCTCCAGGTACCACTTTAGGGTCCTCCTGTGGAGAAATGGGATCATCAGTGTTTGGAACTCTCCCTCGTTGTCCTTCTAACATTTTTCTCATGTAATCTGCCAAATTGGCTTCCTCAGGTACATCCCAAATTTGCCCATAATATGGCAATCGATATTTTCTGCCAAACAATGTTTCATACGGTGTCAACCCCATGGTACTAGTTATGTTTATATACATTTTTACCAAATCTACACAATGCGTCCATGGTCTGCCTGTTTCCTCCATTGTCTTTCTAAGTCTGTTTTTTACTGTTCCATTCATCCTTTCCACTAATCCGGCGCTTTGTGGATGATAAGCACAATGATTTTTGAGATTGACCTGTAGCGCTTCTCCTACGTATTGCACTATTGTATTAACAAAATGCGCTCCATTATCTGAATAGACTGTTTCTGGTATTCCAAATCGTGGAATGATGTCTTTGCACAATGCCTTAGCCACTGTAAGTGAATCTGCATGTTTTGTAGGGAACAATTCTACCCATTTTGAGAAGGCATCAATTATGACTAAACAAAATTCCTTCCCTTCATGTTTACTCAGCTGTATATAATCCATATGAATCACTTGAAAGGGATATTGTGGTGTTGGAAATTTGCCTCTTTGGGGTCTCAAATTGCCTTGTGAGTTGTGTTTTGCACATATCATGCATGCTCTACAATGCTGTTTTGCATATGCATCGAACCCATAAAGACAAAAAATAGATTGCAATTGCGATATCATACCCCCTGATGAGACATGCGTCACGCCATGGCTCATAATAGCTGCCCATTTAAACATATTTTTTGGCAATATGGGTTTCTTTTGTGGTCATACGTACAAATCATTTGCATACGTAGCCCCTTTAGCTATCCACATTTGTTTTTCTCTGTCAGTTGCCTGCTGTTGCATGTCAGCAAGCAGTGTATGACCTAAATGCAAATCTGGAGTAGTTTCCTGTACAACAAAAATAGAAGAAGCTGCTGCTGCCTCTTTTGCTGCTCTGTCAGCAAAATCATTTCCTTTTGAAATACTGTCAGAGCCTTTGGTGTGAGCCGCACATTTGCATATAGCAATTTGTTTAGGCAATTTCACAGCCTTCAGTAGTGCAGTTAGGAGAGTGGCATGAGTCACTGGCTTTCCAGATTATGTCACCATTCCACGCTCTTCCCACAGTTTTGCAAACACATGCACTGTGCTGAAAGCGTACTGGCTGTCTGTATAAATTGATACAGCCGTACCTTTAAACAGATAGCAAGCTGCAGTTAAAGCAACTAATTCAGCTGCTTGTGCTGAAAATGACAATGGCAATGAAGCAGAATCCAATACTTCTGAATTTGTGACAACAGCATATCCAGATTGTGTTTGTCCATAAGCGTTTTTAGTGGAAGAACCATCCACATACACAATTGTACTGTTTGGGATGGGTGTGTCCCGGAGGTCTGGGCGTGCTTTCGTACAGACTGTAGCTACATCAAGACAATTGTGCGGCTCACCATCCTCAGGTAAGGGTATCAATGTGGATGGATTCAATGTTGTACAGCGCTCTACCGTAAGGTGTGGTTGTGATAATAGCAAGGACATACACGAAAGATGTCTTGCTGGGGACAAAAGGCTCATGTTTGTCTGCAACAGAAGTGCAGAAACTGCATGTGGAACTTTCAGTGTCAACTGATGGAATAGAACAACATTACTGCTACTTTGAACAGCCATAGAGGCTGCAATAACAGCCTGTACACATGGTGGTAGAGCACTTGCCACTGCATCCAATTTAGATGAGTAGTAGGCAACTGGCCTCAATTTTGAGCCATACACTTGTACCAAAACACTAGTCATGAACTTATTCTTACAATCAACTGTTTGAATGAATGGTTTACTATAATCTGGTAGTGCCAAAACTGTGGATGACACTAATGTTTGTTTTACTTTTACAAAAGCTTCCTCAGCTTCTTTGTTCCATTCCAACACGGTTGACATTGAAATATCATCCTTGTACATCAAATCAGAAAGTGGACTAGTCAATTCTGCATAGCAGGGAATCCATGCCCTGCAGTAATTAGTCAGTCCAAGAAATGACATCATCTGCTTTTTGGTTTGTGGTTTTGGAGCGTGCAAAATTGCTTCCTTCCTGTCAGACAGGATAGTACGCCCTGTGGCTGATAATTCATGTCCTAAATATTTTACTTTATCCCTACACAACTGAACTTTGTTTTTACTCACTTTGTGGCCATTATCAAATAAGAAACATAATAATGCTACTGTGTCAGTTATGCAGTTTTCTCGTGTGTCAGAGGCAATCAAAATGTCATCGACATACACTAATAGTTGGCTATCTGCCGGTGGAACGAAATTAGCTAAACATGCTGACATGACTTGAGAATAAATAGTTGGGCTCTCTGCGTAACCCTGCGGTAATCTGGTGAATGTATATCGTTGTCCTTTAAAGGTAAAAGCAAACCAGAATTGACTATCTGGGTGTACTGGCACAGAGAAAAATGCATTACTTATGTCAATTACTGAGAAACTATTAGAATTTGGTCTCAGCGAATTTAACAAGGTGTGTGGATCTGGGACACATGATGCTCTTTTAATCACAGCAGCATTTACTGCCTGCAGATCTTGAATCATTCTCCACCCCACTGAGGGCGGAGCCTTTTTTACAGGAAATATGGGTGTGTTACATGGTGAATCTGGACATGGCACTATTACTCCTGCTGTTAATAAATTCTCTATTACTGGCCTGATTCCTTCAATTGCATCAGGTTTCAATGGATACTGTCTTACACATGGTCTGTATTCTGTTTTTGGTCTTATAACTACAGGTTGTGCATTTTTTATCAGTCCTACGTCTGAAGGACCTATTGTCCACAATCCTGATGGTACAGAAGAGAGAAGATCATCCTCTTCAGGACTCAACTGAAACACTCAGGATTGTGAAGTGGACGCATCAATGTGTGTTCCAGCTGTCAGCACCAATGAGACATTAACTGGCACTTTATACAATTTAGTTGATGGACTGAACTCCGTTCGTGGTCCAACTCTGCTCCAATCAGTGGCTGACAAAGCTGTTATGACTGTCAGTCCCAATTCTTGCCATTCTGTCAAATATGGCTTACAAAGTGACACATGCAAAGGCATACCTGTGAATCTCAATTTTAAAATGTCTTCAGTGGCACCTGTCACTGTTATGACAGCTGTTGAGTTGCCATCATGAATCAAATCGGTCATTGTCAGCTTCACAGGTGAAATGTTTTTCAATTTGTTTTCATAGTCACCATCCGGACCTGGAAGATCTTTATGCCACATTGTGACATGCAGGTCAGGTGGTGACATCTTTTGTTCAGGATTTTTTAGTAGGGCTGTCGCTTGCAAGACGACATCTTTACCCCATCCTGCAGCATCTTCTTCTGAAATGTCAAATGTATAGTAATAGAGGAATGTGGGGTCATCGCTTTCTTCTCTTACCATGTTAACGCCTCCTGTGCATTCAACAACTAATTTCCCTTGTTCCACAATTATGGACAAGCCCAATGCAGTCAATCCGTCTCGTCCTAAAAGGTTAACTGGACATTGTGGCATGTTCAACACTGACATAGTACATGTCAGGCCAAATGGATCTGCCAACGTTATGGGTTTAGTGATAGGGACGTCTGATGTTTGTCCATTTGCAGAGCGAACCCTAAAGATTTCGTTGCTTAATTGATGGACAGATATGTTGTCATTACATGTGGTTCTACATGCTCCTGTATCACAAAGGAATGTCACTGGTCGTCCATTTACCAACAAAGTCACTTCTGGTTTTGGTACCGGATTTCCCAGTAAGGCACACAGATCCATATCACAATCAGACTGCCTATCTGATGTGGAATCATGGATTATGGATTCTAGTCATTGTGGATACTGTGGCTGCGGAGGATTATTCCGTTGTGGAATTCCTCCTGCTGCTCCCTCAGTAGGTGGATTCGGACAATTTCTATACATATGTCCCTCTCTTCCACAGTTCCAACAAATTAGGGGACCACGTGGTGGCCCTCCCTGTCTGTGCTGCTGTTGTGGTTGCCATGGTCCTTGACGTTGTGGCTGTCCACCTTGTCTATTTTGCCATGGCTTTTGGGGGCGTTTGCACTGCTTCTGCTGTCTTAAGTTACCCTGCTGGTAATATATTTCATCATCTCCGTGTGCTACATACACTCCTTTGTTGCTGTTCCCTGTCTTTTTCTGCTTTAAGACTCCTTCTGCATGACAGCAGTGTGTATGTGTTTCTTCCAATGTGCCTGTAGGCAATCCAATCCAATGTTTCTGTATCCAAGCTTTTATATCCTTATTGGAATGTTGGATCAGAGCGTTTTTCAATTGTTGTTCATACACTGGTGTTCCTGGCAATATGCCACTATGGACCCTAAATACACTCTCAAATCTGCATCTAAACTCTGTCCATGGTTCTCCTTCTTTCTGTGTTGTCCTGGTAATTTCAGTGTAATTTATTTTTGGTCCTAACACACCTTTTGCTCGTGTAATCATAGCTTCCACTCTTGTTTTCAAGACTGGATCATCATGTGGCAACAGTACGCCATCCTGGTCTGCAGGATTCCAGTCTCCGCGTATCTGACTCCATTTAGGGCCACATGCTTTCATCCACACCTGTTGGACTTCAGGTCCATTAAGGTGGTAAGAATTTCTAATGTTTTCTATATCCTGCATAAATCCCTCAATATCGACATGTGGCGATGGTATCATGTCGACTGCTGCTTTGATATCATCAGCATTCCATGTTCGATATACGAGCATGGTTGATCGATGTCCTGCTGTTCCTGCACGAGGATTTGGTACTTCTATCATAGGATAGGCACCTCCCTGGTCACTGTGTTCCACCATGGGAGGGGCTGTGGGCACTTTCGCTTGACTGCGTGTTTGTGGTTTTTCTGGTTTTTCTGGTTTTCACTTTTTACCTTAGGTTTTACTGCCAAATCATACTGTGGTGGCGGTACATCGTCATCCTCTGGTAGAGGAGATAAAGGTGTTGTTGTCACCGACGATCCAGCCGGCGGTGGTTGTTGAGGCTGTTCTGGTTCTCTGTGCTGAATTATCACATCTTCTTCTGCCTTACCTACAACTTTCTTTTTCCTTGCTTTCTCTAATCGTTGCTTCTCTGCTCCCTTCTGTCTGTTCTCTGCTTCCTCCTCCCAAAATGCCACTAAATCTGCCCCTACTTTCTGCATCTTTTTCTCATCACCTTTATGTTTCTGTTCTAACTCCTTCTTTAGCTTCTGTATGCTGATCAGGTTCAGTCGTCCGTCAAAGTCATGTTTATTTATCCAGGTCTCCAATTTTTTGTTGTTTTTGGATTTTTTGCTTCCATAAATTTCCAGTCGTCAGTTGATAAATTTCCCTTATTTTTAGACGTCTTACCCCCCATTTTTATTATCCCTTGTTATAATTTGGACTTCAGACGGGGGCACACCTAGGGTGTTCTAAATCTGAAGTTTTCACTTTCTTTGGACGTGACAATTAATTTGCCGTCGTGTGGTTGATTCCTTTCACCTCCCCGTAGGAAGCGGAATCACTTGCCTCTGCTTCCACACGCACGGTTGTCACTAACGTTGTCCAAAGTATTACACTTTCACACAGTTATTTACACTTACACAAAACACTATTTACACATAGAAACACTTTTAATAATCGTACGCGTATTCTTATGCCAGGGGAGCTCGCCCTCCCGTGAAATTTAACTAATGTCCTGCATTAGGGGACTCCGCCGTCCCTGCCAAATTTAACTGCTTTTTTACAGTGCACGTATTTCTACCCGGGATTTCCTTTACGTATTAAAACAGAGGAGTCCGTACCCTCCTTCCGGAATTTAACTACGTGCGTCCCTCGCAACCGTAGAGGAGTCCGCCCTCCTTACAGAGTTTAACTGTGTTTCATTAACAGACGATTCTGTATCATCGCTTACGGAGTTTAACTGTTTTATGTGATCACTTTTATCCCCTACCGGTACGCGTATATAAACAGAGGAGTCCGCACCCTCCTTACAGAGTTTAACTGCTTTGCATTAACAGACGATTCTGTATCATCGCTTGCGGAATTTAACTGTTTATGTGATCTGATCACCACTCACTCAGTACTATTTACAAAGAAATTTTACTCACTGACTCGACTTCCTGTCTGTCTTCTTCGGGAAAATCTCGTCAACCAGACGATGCCAACGGTGGTCGACAATTGCAGACACGATCAATCGATCGGACCTTGGCCAAGGATTTACGTCTGGACTTGGCGACCTCCGCTGGACACCTCCGGTGTTGTTGAGATCCCGGACGTAGCCCCCAGTCAATGTTGGGTATTTTCTCCTCCAAACATTTTTAAAAACCTTTAACAAGACAAACAGAGTCAAGAAACACCAGTGAGACAGAAAGTCAAATTTTACGCGCGGAGTGCAGTCAGGCTGTACACCAAGGCTACACTAAAGTCTGGCCTGCGCTCCGCTCTTTTTATTAGTGAATCCCTCATCACATAAACAAAAACTTGTCCTAAGGGTGGGGGAATGACGCAAGACAAGTTTCTTCCCGTAACATAAACACACACGTCAATAAGTGCAGCTGTAAGCAAAAACAGTTTCTTTCTTTTACTCTTATCGTCGAAGGTCAGCACATCTCGTTCATCTGTTGCAGTTATCAGCTGTTCTGCATCTGCCTGGAACACTAAGCATCACATCACAATCAGTCAAAATTCAACCTTCAGTTCTTTTACTCCCAGTCGTTAGCGGCTACGAAAACAAGTTGTATAATAATAATAATAAGTACATCCAGCTCCTCATTCCCAGTTCAGATTGACCCCAGCATGCTAAAACAAGGTTGAATAACACGTACATTCTCGGGTTTAAGTGCAAACAGCACAACACCGTTCTCATCAGAAAGAAGACAAAAGGTACAAATGTTTAACAGTGATAACATATATATATAAAATCTTTAACAATTTGGTCCTATGTTTTCCATCACAGCAAGTCGTGCTTCAGCAGCACGAAATATACATGAATCTATTGGTTTGTGATATTGTGATGAAAAGCGCCTCATTTTTGTCACGGCAGCACAAATGCACTCTCATTCATTCCATGATGGCTGCAAGAAATTAACAACTTAACGCCCGAATTTATATAGCTGTATATAAAAAAATGTTTTGTGTGTGTTTTTGCCTTTAAGTAGATGGTAAATATTGTTGAGATTATTAATTTCACTTTTGCACAAAAACTAGATAGTAATATTGGGTATTCTGGTAATGACTTTAAGTTATAATGTTATAATAATAATGATGGTATGTTGCAAATTTGCGACAACGGGCATACAGGTCAATTTGGTAAGTTGCATATTTGAGTCAGAGATTGTAGCATATATGCGACGATGGGCATTAAGGGGTTAAAAGTGAAGCGGTGGGGTATGATTAGGGTGGGGGGAAAGAGTAAGATTAGGTTATGGTTAAGGTTAGGGTTGGGGGTGGGAGAAGCGTTAAGAATAGTGAGTTAAAAAAAGCTCCATCATGAAAATTTGACTCATTTCGTCAGGGGAGACTGGGCTGTTTCCCTCTTAGACATTCTGATCAAATCTTGGAGTGATTTTGTGTATGACCTGATCCTGTGTTCTGGTAGTTCATGTCCTATTACGTTCCTACTGTTGTCCAGTTGATTTTTAATAGGAATAATAAATCTGTTCTACCCTTCCTTTATTCTAGTTCCCTGCTCTGGGGTCGTTGACAATAATCATGACAATTACTTGCCTTAAAATGCTCCCTTCCCAACATGTGTTGCAGGCCTGAAAAGCAGGAATGGATGCACATTAACAACACCAAACATGAAATATTGTTTGTTCATACTACTCACAATGAAACAGAAGTAAAAGTAAATGTAAGGATCACTGTGGGCTTTATTTTTTGTACACATTTTCCATACATGGAAAATGGTCTGCTTGAACTAACCTGTCTCATGACGGTCTAATCCCAGCTCATGTTCCCTATTAGTGGGTGACCAATCCAACGCTTGGTGAATTCTGCTTCACAATGATAGGAAGAACCGACAGTGAAGGATCAAAAAACGACATCGTTATGAACGCTTGCTTGTCACAACTTAAAAGGTGAAGAGTCCTGTCCTAAGGTGGGGTGTCAAAGTAATAAAGTGAAGGAAGAGATAAAAGGAAAGACTCTAAGGTATATTCAGATTATCAAAAACCCAAGGACTCAATGTCACCACAAACTTTCATTGTATATCAGGAACTATGTTTTTACCAATATGTCTTTTCTTTTTCTTCTATCCATCATTTTCTGCATTTTACCATCTGCAAGCAGACAGCCAGAAATAATGACATAGCCACCTCCCTCCTCTGTCTGTGGAAAGCAGTAATAATGGCATTTTCATCTCTATTACTCCAGGGGAGAAATGCAATGCTGAGTTCTGATGTTGTCTTGAAGAGTCCTGCAAATGCAAATATACCATTCTGAGTGCTGTGGTTTTCTCACACAGTCAACTAGTCAAAGTATCAGTGTGAATGTCAGAGTGTATGCTTTTCTCTCAACAGTATATGTTAGAAGAAGTGAGTCCTATATAGACTCTGTGTTGTATGGCTGGGGGGCCTGGCTGCCTTTTTGTTTCTGTCTTTTGTTTTTCCTTCCAGGTGGCTTGCATTTGGGACTGAGTGGCTGTGTTGCTGAGGTTATCAGGACCTCACCCTGATCACCTGCGGCTCGTCAGGACTCACAGCTGAGGTGCATCTATATGGATTGGAACATGGTGGCATTTAAGACTGGAGTATACAGTGTGTATTTGCCAGAGACTCGACCTTGTGACCAGACGGGTGAGATCGTTGTCTCGGGAGCCATCTCATCATCAGTGGATGCAGAGAACGTCCAGGGTTTGATGCACGGTCTGTGAAAGAGGAGGGGGTGAGGTCTCACGCTCGTCAGCACACTTCCTGAGGTACGTTAGATTTTGTGACTAACATTTATACAGTCAGTAAATGTGGTGTCCCTCACACCTTTTTATATTGAGCTGTATGTTAGTCATGTATCGGCTTCCACTGCAGTGGAGTTTTGTGAACTGGATGTTCCATGCTTGCAGGTTGGGAAGCTGATTAGTAATCAATCCAGGAAGTGTTTGCTGTTTGTACACCTTTAAGTGTTCTCTCTGTGTGTAGAGTGTGGACTCACATAATGGTTCCTTCTTTCACAGACTCGGTTTGTTGCGGCCACCTGGGGGGTGTCGGCGGGGTCCTTGGGTCCGAACAGCTTCTGGCTCCGGACCGTTAGCGCTGCTGGGAGCGCACCACGCCAGACCGCACTTTCTTTTGTTATTTTTTGTATCACTGTTATGTATTAAATTCAGTTAGCCTTTGTACCGTGCTCTGCTTATTTCATACTGGGTCCTTCAAACGCTGGTCGGTTCTCCGAGCTGCGTCCGACACATAACAGTAGTCTCTGGCCAAACATCACGGACCCAGCGGTAGCAGAGACGGTAACGCGCCGGGAAGGCGGCAGCAGACGTTCAGAAGTTATCCGGATCAGTTGCGGGTGCTCTCCGCCCGGATGGTGCGTGTTTGAGACCCATTACTGAATACTGATTCGTGCTCTCTTGCAGCCGTGTTCCTGTGTGTGCCTTATCCGTGGGTCGTGGTGGAGTGTGACTGGCGACGGCTTCGCGTCGCACTTCGACCGGATAAGAGGTTTGAACGGGAGCTGCAGGAGTGAGTCTGTAATGGGTGAACGCGCACGGCGGAGCTCTGTGGCACGGGTCGCGGTGCTTCCTGTGTTACAGTCGTAGCCCCGTTTCCCCGGGTAATGATAGCTACTGCGTCTGTTGTTTCAGCTCCGGTGTTATTTAGTTGAATCACATTTTTGGTTGTGTGCTGCTCACAGAAAGGCAGCATGAGTTTGTTTTCTCAGTTACCAAAGGGTTTTTTTTATTTTTAGCACTTTGGCTCCCTCTTTTGGTGACTGAGTCACATTACCGTCAAGCTCTTAAGTTGGAACAGGTGTGTTCCATTTGTTGGAGCTTGACGGTATAAATCACTTATTTGTTTTGTGTTAGTTCATTTTGTGTGGGTGTTTTTTGAGTTGGTTTTTGTGTGGGATTTTATTTTTTGTTTTTCACTATTTAGTGTCTGGGGTCGTGACCCTGCAGTTCTGCCAAAAAAAAAAAAAAAAAAAAAAAAAAGGACCCGAGCAACCTTATGTCAGTCTGTTAGTCTTTCTGTGTTCTCATCTGTGTTGGAGGTTAAGCAAGTGTCTGACAGGGTGATGAGTGTGAAGTTGGAAATTGAAGGGGTGATGATGAATATCATCAGTGCATATGCTCCACAGGTAGGTTGTGAGATGAAGGAGAACGAAGATTTCTGGAGTGTGTTAGATGAGGTGGTGGAGAGTGTGCCCACGCATGAAAGAGTGGTGATAGGAGCGGACTTCAATGAGCATGTTGGTGAAGACAACAGAGGTGATGAGGAAGTAATGGGTAGATATGGTATCAAGGATAGGAATGGGGAAGGACAGATGGTAGTTGATTTTGCAAATAGGATGGAAATGGCTGTGGTGAATACCTACTTTAAGAAAAGGGACGAGCACAGGGTAAAATATAAGAGTGGAGGAAGGTGCACACACATGGACTACATTCTTTATAGAAGATGCAAGCTAAAAGAAATCAGAGACTGTAAGGTGGTACCACCTTACAGTGGTACGTGGCAGGAGAGAGAGTCGTTAGACAGCATAGGAAGGTTGTTTGTAGGATGACTTTAGAGGTAAAGAAGAAGAAGAGAGTGAGAGCTCAACAAAGGATCAGATGGTGGAAGCTGAAGGAGGAAGACTGTTGTGTGAAATTTAGCGAGCAGGTGAGAGAAGCACTGGTTGGAGGGGAAGCAATTTTGGACAACTGGAAAAGTACTGCAGATGTGGTGAGGGAGAAAGCTAGGACAGTACTGGGGATGACATCTGGACAGTGGAAGGAAGACAAGGAGACTTGGTGGTGGAATGAAGAGGTCCAGGAAAGCATAAGGAGAAAGAGGTTGGAGAAAAAGTTTTGGGATAGTCGGAGAGATGAAGAAAGTAGACAGGAGTACAAAGAGATGTGGTGTAAGGTGAAAAGAGAAAAAAGCAAAAGCAAAGGAAAAGGCATATTGCGAGCTGTACAAGAAGTTGAATAGTAAGGAAGGAGAAAAGGACTTGTACCGATTGGCCAGACAAAGGGACAGAGCTGGAAAGGATTTGCAGCAGGGTAAGGTGGCAAAAGATGCACATGGTAATGTGCTGACAAGTGAGGAGTGTGTGCTGAGAAGGTGGCGGGAATATTTTGAAGAGCTAATGAATGAAGAAAATGAGTGAGGGGAACTCTTTTGGTGACTGAGTCACATTACCGTCAAGCTCTTAAGTTGGAACAGGTGTGTTCCATTTGTTGGAGCTTGACGGTATAAATCACTTATTTGTTTTGTGTTAGTTCATTTTGTGTGGGTGTTTTTTGAGTTGGTTTTTGTGTGGGATTTTATTTTTTGTTTTTCACTATTTAGTGTCTGGGGTCGTGACCCTGCAGTTCTGCCAAAAAAAAAAAAAAAAAAAAAGGACCCGAGCAACCTTATGTCAGTCTGTTAGTCTTTCTTTTTATTTTTTTTTTCAGTTTCACCTCCCAGGGTTTGATGGGACGGTCCCCTGGGGGTCATGGAGGGGGGTATTTGGGTTGTGGTTTTTTCTTTCTTTTTTTGTTTTGTTTTTGTTATGCCCTCTCTTCTCCTCTGACTCCAGCCGTGTGAGCCGTAGTGTCAGCGTTGCTGGAGTGGTGCAGTTAGGTTGTGCTGGGCGTTTCCCAGGTAACCTCTGCACCCGGGAGGGGAGGGGGGGGTTTGGGGTATTTTCTTTTTGTTCCCTCTCTTCTCCTCTGGCTCCAGCCGTGTGAGCCGTAGTGTCGGCGTTGCTGGAGTGGTGCAGTGTGATTATGCTGGGCGTTTCCCAGGTAACCTCTGCACCTGGGGGGGGGGTGTTTTCCCCCCAGTTTCCGCCCTCAGGGTTTGACTGTGGTGTCCTCTGGGGGGGAAAGGGCTGTGGGTCCATCTAGCCATAGACGGCCGGGGCTGGGTCCGTTGGTCATGAGGGGAGGCGTCTCCTGGTGTTGACGAGTGGTCCTCTGGGAGGCGCTGGGAGTCCCCGTGGGTGACGTTGGATCCCAGAGGGACCTCGGCTGTGGTTATTACTCCTGGAGCTGGCGGGAAGTCCTCTGGGGGGTGTTGGTCCCTACATGTCGTTTGGGGGGGGGGGGGGTGTTTTAGCGCTTTTATTTGTAGGCTTAAGTTTGGGGTTTTTCTTTTCTCCTCATCCCAGGGTTTGATGGGACGGTCCCCTGGGGAGGGGGGGGGTGGTTTGGTTGTTTGTGTTTGTCTTTTTTGTTTTATGACTAATGACCGCACATGGTTGGATAAAGGCTGACCGCACAGGTTTAAGAACTCCTGGCCACACCTGTGCTAAGTGACTGACTGAAACAAAGGCAAGGATGCAGCCAGAGGAGAGGACATCAACCATTCTGTTGGAAGACGAATGCAGATGCTGTTTCCAGCCATGGTCCCTGGAGGGGGGTGTTTCTCCTGGGCCAGGTTTGTGTGGTCGCTGGGAGGCTTCCCGTGAGGGTGGGGTACTGTTGTATGGCTGGGGGGCCTGGCTGCCTTTTTGTTTCTGTCTTTTGTTTTTCCTTCCAGGTGGCTTGCATTTGGGACTGAGTGGCTGTGTTGCTGAGGTTATCAGGACCTCACCCTGATCACCTGCGGCTCGTCAGGACTCACAGCTGAGGTGCATCTATATGGATTGGAACATGGTGGCATTTAAGACTGGAGTATACAGTGTGTATTTGCCAGAGACTCGACCTTGTGACCAGACGGGTGAGATCGTCGTCTCGGGAGCCATCTCATCATCATGGGATGCAGAGAACGTCCAGGGTTTGATGCACGTCTGTGAAAGAGGAGGGGGTGAGGTCTCACGCTCGTCAGCACACTTCCTGAGGTACGTTAGATTTTGTGACTACATTTATACAGTCAGTAAATGTGGAGTCCCTCACACCTTTTTATATTGAGCTGTATGTTAGTCATGTATCGGCTTCCACTGCAGTGGAGTTTTGTGAACTGGATGTTCCATGCCTGCAGGTTGGGAAGCTGATTAGTAATCAAGCCAGGAAGTGTTTGCTGTTTGTACACCTTTAAGTGTTCTCTCTGTGTGTAGAGTGTGGACTCACATAATGGTTCCTTCTTTCACAGACTCGGTTTGTTGCGGCCACCTGCGGGGTGTCGGCGGGGTCCTTGGGTCCGAACAGCTTCTGGCTCCGGACCGTTAGCGCTGCTGGGAGCGCACCACGCCAGACCGCACTTTCTTTTGTTATTTTTTGTATCACTGTTATGTATTAAATTCAGTTAGCCTTTGTACCGTGCTCTGCTTATTTCATACTGGGTCCTTCAAACGCTGGTCGGTTCACCGAGCTGCGTCCGACACATAACACTCTGGGGCATAACAATCGTACTAATTCCCGAATACTGTAGCATGAAGTGGTTCCACGTTAGTTGTCTAGTCAAGGCTGGTACCCATTTAAAGTTGGGTAGACTGGGACAATGCAGGTGAAGTATCTTGTCTAAGGACGCAGATGGGTAGTGTGACCAGGAATGTTGTCTCTGCCAAGTGGATATGCTTCTGCCACTGATTCAAAAAGAAAAAAAAAGGATTTTTAAGAAGTGAACTTCTTCGCTAACCATCTCCTATTACAGGTTGTTGTTGCTCATTCGGCTGCTCCCGGTTTTTGTTCGGGGTCGCCACAGCGGACACAGCCAGATCTGCATTGGTAATTGGCACAAGTTTTACGCCGGATGCCCTTCCTGATGCAACTCCAGTTTCACCTGGAGAAACACACACAGCCACTGGTGTTCCAAAGATGTCTCCCATCCAAGTACTAACCAGAACCTGCTCCGCTTAGCTTCTGAGATCTGACGGGATCAGGCTGACACAGAGCAGACCGGCTCATCTCCCATTACAGGTGTTGGTGAATAGTCAAAATAATTAAGTCAAATTAGTCATTACTCATTTATAAACAGCTTCATACAGACAATGCTTTCTGATCATTACAAACCATAATGTGATATAATGACATTGTCATGATGTGAAATATATATTGGGATACTCTTATTTCTGATTTCTGTGCATTCCAGATCATACCTCTAGCTCTTCTAGCTTCAGGATTACAAAGAAAATGTTTGTTTTATCATATATTGTTATACAAAATAATATAGTGGTGCAGTCATTACATCACATATAAGTCAGCACATGGTAATCTGTTTGCTGATTCATATTAATTTTTTGTCCCCTGTCTATAATATCACATTAGTTTGACTCACAGTTGGCTCACATCATTAAGAATACATACAATTTAATTATTACATAATAAACAAGCGTAAAACAAGCCAACCCAACTATGCAGACTAAGAATCGAAGTTCCATACCAGATCGGTCAAGGCCTGGGTTAACAACTTCTGATACCAGTGCTCTTGCCCAACAGGGTGCCGGTGGAAACTGGGCTACTGCTGGGCGAAGACAACAAAGAAGAGGAGCAGAACATTTCCACAAACAGTGGGAGAAGAAGAAAACTAGAAGGGCGGAAATGAGAGTGGGGACTTTGAATGTTGGTAGTATGACTGGTAAAGGGAGAGAGCAGGTTGATATGATGGATAAGAGAAAGGTAGACATATTGTGTGTGCAAAGAGACCAAGTGGAAGGGAAGTAAGAGAAGGCGCATCAGCGGTGGGTACAAGTTGTTGTACCATGGTGAGGACAGGAAGAGAAATGGTGTTGGGGTCATTTTAAAGGAAGAGTATGTTAAAAGTGTGTTGGAGGATAAGCAAGTGTCTGACAGGGTGATGAGTGTGAAGTTGGAAATTGAAGGGGTGATGATGAATATCATCAGTGCATATGCTCCACAGGTAGGTTGTGAGATGAAGGAGAACGAAGATTTCTGGAGTGTGTTAGATGAGGTGGTGGAGAGTGTGCCCACGCATGAAAGAGTGGTGATAGGAGCGGACTTCAATGAGCATGTTGGTGAAGACAACAGAGGTGATGAGGAAGTAATGGGTAGATATGGTATCAAGGATAGGAATGGGGAAGGACAGATGGTAGTTGATTTTGCAAATAGGATGGAAATGGCTGTGGTGAATACCTACTTTAAGAAAAGGAACGAGCACAGGGTAAAATATAAGAGTGGAGGAAGGTGCACACACATGGACTACATTCTTTATAGAAGATGCAAGCTAAAAGAAATCAGAGACTGTAAGGTGGTACCACCTTACAGTGGGTACGTGGCAGGAGAGAGAGTCGTAGACAGCATAGGAAGGTGTTTGTAGGATGACTTAGAGGTAAAGAAGAAGAAGAGAGTGAGAGCTCAACAAAGGATCAGATGTGAAGCTGAAGGAGGAAGACTGTTGTGTGAATTTAGCGAGCAGGTGAGAGAAGCGCTGGTTGGAGGGGAAGCAATTTTTGGACACTGGAAAAAGTACTGCAGATGTGGTGAGGGAGAAAGCTAGGACAGTACTGGGGATGACATCTGACAGTGGAAGGAAGACAAGGAGACTTGGTGGTGGAATGAAGAGGTCCAGGAAAGCATAAGGAGAAAGAGGTTGGAGAAAAGTTTTGGTATAGTCGTAGAGATGAAGAAAAGTAGACAGGAGTACAAGAGATGTGGTTGTAAGGTGAAAAGAGAAAAAAGCAAAAGCAAAGGAAAAGGCATATTGCGAGCTGTACAAGAAGTTGAATAGTAAGGAAGGAGAAAAGGGACTTGTACCGATTGGCCAGACAAAGGGACAGAGCTGGAAAGGATTTGCAGCAGGGTAAGGTGGCAAAAGATGCACATGGTAATGTGCTGACAAGTGAGGAGTGTGTGCTGAGAAGGTGCGGGAATATTTTGAAGAGCTGATGAATGAAGAAAATGAGTGAGAGAAAAGGCTGGATGATGTGGTGAGAGAAAATCAGGAAGTACAAGAGATTAGTAGGAAGAAGTGAGGGCTGCTATGAAGAGGATGAAGAGTGGAAAGGCAGTTGGTCCAGATGACATTCCAGTGGAGGCATGGAAATGTCTAGGACAGATGGCAGTAGAGTTTCAAAACCAGATTGTTTAAGAAAATCTTGGAAAGTGAGAGGATGCCTGAGGAGCGGAGACGAAGTTTGTTGGTTCCTATTTTCAAGAACAAGGGTGACGTGCAGAGCTGCAGTAACTACAGAGGCATAAAGTTGATCAGCCACAGCATGAAGTTATGGGGAAAGAGTAGTAGAAGCTAGGCTTAGAAACAGGTGAAGATCTGTGAGCAGCAATATGGTTTCATGCCGAGAAAGAGCACTACAGATGCATTTTGCTCTGAAAATACTGTTGGAGAAGTACAGAGAAGGCCAGAAAGAGTTACATGGTGTGTTCTGGACTTAGAAAAAGCTTATGATAGGGTGCCAAGAGAAGAGCTATGGTATTGTATGAGGAAGTCTGGAGTGGCAGAGAAGTATGTTAGGGTAGTGCAGGACATGTACAAGAACAGTGTGACAACGGTGAGATGTGGGAGTCGTAATGACAGACTCATTCAAGGCGGAGGTGGGATTACACCAAGGATCAGCTCTGAGTCCTTTCTTGTTTGCAGTGGTGATGGACAGGTTGAAAGATGAGATCAGACAGGAGTCCCCATGGATTATGATGTTTGCAGATGACATTGTGATCTATAGTGAGAGTAGAGATCAAGTTGAGTCTAGTCTGGGAGAGGTGGAGATATGCTTTGGAGAGAAGGGGAATGAAAGTCAGTAGAAGCAAGACTGAGTACATGTGTGTGAATGGGAGGGAGCCCAGTGGAATAGTGAAGTTACAAGTAGTAGAAGTGGTGAAAGTAGATGAGTTTAAATATTTGGGGTGTTGTGAAAGTGTAGTGACACGGACCCACAACAGGGGGCGCAAATGAACGGTCAATAGATGAGCCAAAAGGTAACAATTTAATGTTGTGAAACGTGCACAACGAACATACAGACAATCTCAGAATATAATTACAGTCAAATTACAAAGGTGACGTGTGGGCAGGCTCGAGGATAGAAGACATCTGTCCTGAGAAGAGCCGGAACCACACGATTTCCGCCCCCACAGAACCTGGTGAATACTGGAGCCGCCAAGTCCCGAATTCCCAGGTGATCACCGTCCCCGACTGTCGGATCTGGTACTGCTGGCGAAGAACAGTCAAGTGTGGGTGTGTGTACACCCAGTAACAACAGCGGTGGGAATGCCACCTCCACCTCTCACTCAATACTTGCAGCGCGTCCTCAGAGGAAAAAGAGTGCCGTATTGCACAGTCTCCACAAAAGGACCGGAACTCCTGCAAACACTCACAATAAACAGATTCTCAATATTTCCACAAAGGCTGAGGATATTACCTCCAATGAAGTATGATATCTCGGCGATGAGGTGGAGATGACGTCTGGTCTTTATGGAGTGCGATGATGAAGAATGTGTGACAGCTGTCAGGATTAATGAGTGACAGCTGTCACTCCCGGCTGTGTCCGTGGCGGCAGCGCCCTCTCGTGCCTGAAGCCCGCACTTCAGGCAGGGCGCCCTTTGGGGTGGGCCAGCAGTACATCCTCTTCTGGCGGCCCACACAACATGGGGTTAATGTTCAAAGTAATGGAGAGTGTGGTAGAGAGGTGAAGAAGAGAGTGCAGGCAGGGTGGAGTGGATGGAGAAAGGTGGCAGGAGTGATTTGTGACCGAAGAATATCAGCAAGATTGAAGTGGAAAGTTTACAAGACAGTAGTGAGACCAGCTACTATGTTGTACAGCTTAGAGACGGTGGCACTAACAAAAGACAGGAGGCAGAGCTGGAGGTGGCAGAGCTGAAGATGTTGAGATTTTCTTTGGGAGTGAAGGGAATGGACAAGATTAGGAATGAACATAGAGTGACAGCTCAGGTGGACGGTTTGGAGACAAAGTCAGAGAAGTGAGATTGAGATGGTTTGGACATGTGCAGAGGAGGGACCCAGAGAATAGGGAGACGGATGCTTAGGATGGAGCCACCAGGCAGGAGAGAAGAGGGAGGCCAACGAGGAGGTTTATGGATGTGCTGAGGGAGGACATGCACGTGGTTGGCGTGATAGAGGAAGATACGGAGGATAGGGTGTCAACTACCTGTGATGTGTTAGCAAATCACATTACAATTCATGGAGAGACACCAGACAGACTATTTCTGGCCCAGACACTATGTAGTGTAAATGTAAGGACAGCAGTTCTTTGTGGGAACTTTGCTTTTGGCATGTTCATGACAAATGCAGTCTTTTTAGAGTTAATGTTGTGCTGCTTTGGTGGTGTGCTAGCTCTCCCTTTGTTTTCCACAGGGCCTGAGCAATGGAGCTGATTATCCACACCGTAACTGACAAAACATCTGCTACCAATTACCCAGTCACCATTTATACCCCAGTTTTTCCACTCCACACTCACCTGAAACTTCAGTTCTGCTCTGTGGTAACCTGGCCCAGTATTTGTCAGTTGTGATTCACTTGTATCTGTTTATTGTACCGTGTTTGTTTCTGGCCCTTTTGTTCTCATCTTCACACAGTTCCAGTCAGCTGTTAGCTCTGTTGCAGCCACCTGGTCCTTGCTCCACCATGTCCGTCACATTCCACTCCAACCTGTGTATGGACATCCTGTGTCTCTCATGACCAGACAAGGTCCATTTAAATGCAGACACTAGGTCTAAACACTTCCCTCTCTCTATGGATTAAGGACTTTCTTTTAAACAGACCACAGCATGCCAAAATAGGCAGTCTCACTACCTCTGCCATTATCTTGAGCACCAGTCCCCCAAGGCTGTGTTCTCAGCCCACTCCTTGACTCATTCTTTATATTGACTGAACTCCCATCCACAAGAGGAAGTTGAGGGACTGGCTGTATGGTGCAAGTCCAATGATCTTATCCTCAACACCAAGAAGACAAAGGGCATAATCAATGACTTCAAAAAAGTAACAAAGTTCCTAACAAAGGAATACATATAAGGAGGAGGAGCTTGAGAGATTGTCAAGTTTCAGACATCTTGGAGTGCACATATCAGGGGACTTGTCATAAAGTGTGACCATGGTGATTGTGTAGGATGAAAAAGCATTGCTGTTCCTTCTTTGCCAAACTCTGAGACACACTAAACTCTCTTGGGATCTCATAAAAAATGTCTACCGAAGCACTATTGAGAGTGCTGCACAGTGTTATATACAACCAGCACTGTGGGGAAATGGACAGATCTCAAGCAGCCACCTGAAGGATATATACTACAGCAATCTTCTTAGTTGCACAAGAAACATTAGCAGAGACCTATTTCACCCTGGTCACCATCTGTTCATCACTCTCCCCTCAGGCAGGCCTAAGGTCATTTAGTCTCAGAAAAGTCCTACAAAGAACACCTTTTCCCCAAAGCTGTTGATAAGCTGCTGAACACTGAATGGTGCAACTACATGGGTATACCATACTATACATGCAAACACAGGGAAATACACTTCCTTTGAAGTTCAACCAAGTTATGACTGGACTCATAAAATGTGGTGTTCTGTTTTTACTGCCTCATTTTGTCTCCTTATGTTGCTATTATTGGGCTTATTGTACTACTTATTTATATATGTTTGTCATTTTTATGCTTATAAGCACTGCAGTTTAAATTTTGTTGTATCAATATGCAATGACAAAGGATCTACAGTATCTATCTATTTAAATGTGTGTCCATGGAGCCACTCACATAGATGTAACCCGGCATTGCATCCATTGTGTTTTTGCATCCTCAGCACCTGTGAGATCAAGGATTGTTGAGCATTATGACCTCCCAGAGAATATGAAGGGGAAATTCAAGGCTCTTGCAAACATACAATAGTCAGCTGCTCACAGAATGGTAAATTAAGTGTGATATTACAACATGATATTAATAGCTGAAGAAATTATTCCAACCTATTGTTTAGAGTACATAATGAAATTCCTAATGCTGTCAAGTTAGGTCAAACATTTTCAGAGTTCCATACAGTATGACTGTAATCAGTCATATAACTCAGTAATGTATCGTAAATGTAAGAAAGTTAAAGTGGCCATATTAGCAGTATAATGATTTTTGTTGTGTTTTGAGAGAATTATAGCTATGCTTATTGAATAAATAAATGATTCCTAGGGCAATCGTTGGTGATATAGAGGTAAACCATAATACACATTTTGTTAGCTAAAGCCCATGAAAAGTTAAACATATGTTCTGACTGGACTATGTCTGTCAATGACTGTAATAATTATGTTGTTATTATTTTTATTAGCATATTGGTTGTAGATTGAGTCAAATGTACAGAATACACATGAATACAAAATACAAGCACTTTTACACTATTGTTGAACACAGACAAAGAATGTTATTTGGTGTGATAAGCATGTCCTTAATGTCTGTAATTTTACTTTCATTATGCCAAAACAAAATCATTTCAGCTTTGTATTTTGCTTTCATGCCTGGCTGTCTAGTAATATAAATGTCACTGCTGGGTTATATTTTTATTAATCTCAACCTTTTCTCAAATGTCTCACAATATGCCAGTGAATAGTGTGGAAAATCGGTTATTTACTATCATAGGTTTGACTTCAGTTCTGTTTTTCTCTATTGTTACAGTCACTCTGAGTTACTTCTGGTATTTTCCTTCTGTGTTACTTTGTGATATTTATCAATAGTACTCTTATTCTGACATTCTACCCATCTTAATTTTTACTTCTGGGTTGTTGACTTTGTGTCAGTGTATATCCTACTTTAAATACTCTGTGTTCTTTGTAAACACAACCAAAATGGCTCTTCATCACCAGTTTTATTAGATTCTGCCCTGCTCTCTAGCAGTCATGTTGCAGTGTTTATTGACTTCTGCAAAAATTTCTGGACTTCTGTTTTTGCCCACTGTCTTTCTTCTGATTATAGTGTTTTGATCCCATGTTATTGACTCTTGCTGCCATTCCAGATTTCTGCTGTTTAGGCACTTGGGGCCTCATGTATAAAAGCTATGCACAAAAACATGGTGTATGTCCTTCACGCTAATGTTCCGATGTATCAAAAGTGAAATAATCGTTGAAATGTTCAATTGCAAGGAAGTTAGGTATTCTATCATCTACAGGCCATAATATAATCAGAAGATTCAGAGAATCTGGAGAACTTACTACAGCGGCAAGGCTGAAACCAACATTGAATGCCCGTGACCTTCAATCCCTCAGGTGGCACTGGATTAAAAACCGACATTGTGTAAAGGATCTTACTTCAGAAAACCACTGTCAGTTAACACAGTTTGTTGCTACATCTACAAGTGCAAGTTATAACTCTACCATACAAAGTGAAAGCCATACATCAACAACATCCAGAAATGCCGCCACCTTCTCTGGCCCCGAGTTCATTTGAAATGGACAGACGCAAATTGGAAAAGTGTACTGTGGTCTGATGAGTCCACATTTTAAATTGTTTTTGGAAATCATGGACGTTGTGTCCTCTGTACAAATGAGTCAAAAGACCATCCAGATTGTTACCAGCGCAAAGTTCAAAAGCCAGCATCTGTGATGGTATGGGGGTGTGTTAGTGCATGGCATGGGCAACTTACACATCTGTGATGGCACCATCAATGCTGAAAGGTACATCCAGGTTTTTGAGCAACACATGCTGCCATCCAAGCAATGACTTTTTCAGGGACATCCCTGCTTATTTCAACAAGACAATGCCAAGCCACATTCTGCACATGTTACAATGGCTTCGTAGTAAAAGAGTGCGGGTACTAGACTGGCCTGCCCGCAGTCCAGACCTGTCGCCCATTGAAAATGTGTGGCACATTATGAAGAGCAAAATGCGACAACAGAGACCCCGGACTGTTGAACAACTGAAGTCGTACATCAAACAAGGATGGGGAAGAATTCCACCTACAGGTCTTCAACAATTAGTGTCCCCAGTTCCCAAACACTTATTGAGTGTGTTAGAAGGAAAGATGATGTAACACAGTGGTAAACATGCCACTGTCCCAGCTTTTTTCAAACATGTTGCAGGCATCCATTTCAAAATGAGCAAATATTGCACAAAAACAATGAAGTTTATCAGTTTGAACATTGAATATCTTGTCTTTGTGGTGTATTCAATTGAATATAGGTTGAAGAGGATTTGCAAATCATTGTATTCTGTTTTATTTACATTTTACACAATGTCCCAACTTCACTGGAATTGGGTTGTATAAGCATGTGCAACAGTCTGAAGAAAATGGTATTAACATTGGTTGCATTAGGATTATCAGAAGAATTTGCAAATGGTGCAATCTGACGTGAGCGAGTATTCAGGGAATGCGAGGATTTACTTTGAAATGACGATAATTGACTTATAAGCCAATTTCATTTACCAAGGCCACTGTTACTGGAACTGTGCACAGAACTGCGATGGCCCTAGAGTACAATACGGTGCGGAGGTGTTATCTATGCCCACACAGGTGCTGACCACGCTGGGTTTCCTGGCATCAGGGGCATTCCAACATAAGCTGGCTAATCAGTCAGGAGTGTGCCAGTCAGCCTTGAGCCGAGCTATGCCAGCTGTGTGGGATGGAATCATCTGAATGCCAACCAAGTACACCACATTCCAACATTAAAGCACAATTTGCAGCAAGAGCTGGTTTCCCTAATGTAATCAGAGCTATTGACTGCACACATATTGCTATAAAGGCACCATCACATGAGGAATTTGTTTTTGTTCACAGGAAACATGTTCATACCATAAATAGTTTATCCCTGTAATTGTTCAGAATGAAAACCAGCACGGGCACATTTGGGCATGTACACATTCAAGTATGTTTTTTTGTTATTATTATTATTCATGCTTTTTTTCCTTGACAGTGAAACTAGAGCTGCAAAGCTTCTTAACAGACCCCCGATTGTCTCACTGTGTTCAGTATTTGTCAATAAGCATGTGTGTAAAGTTGTGAATGTCACAACCTATCAGCCATGGCGCACATCATTTTTTTACTTACGAGTAAGTGTGTGTGTGTGTGTGTGTGCTTGGAGCCCACAGCATTTATGGCCTCACACACATGCTCACACTAAAGCCCCCTTTACACTTAGCATGAATGAGGTCGAATCAGGGCGAATGGGAAAAAAAAGCCAAACTTTGAGGCGCAGTCGGGGTGAACAGACATTCAGACAGGCATGTTCAAATGCTGTTCGAATATCCAGAATGTGTGCCGAAGCCACCTTGAATGATTTGCGCATATTCGGCGTGCAGCAGCTTCCAAATCCAAGTCAACTGTGGCCGGATTCTAGTACAAATATCCAGAGTGCAAACCCCACAATGCTGGCAGAATGTAGCAGACATATGCAGAATCCACTTTGAATGCTGTACGTTTGCGGTCCAATCAGCACCGAGGTCTTGGTGAAAGGCAAGCAATGGGAAGTGCAGTCAGGCCAAATGGATCTGCCAACGTTATGGGTTTAGTGATAGGGACGTCTGATGTTTGTCCATTTGCAGAGCGAACCCTAAAGATTTCGTTGCTTAATTGATGGACAGATATGTGTCATTACATGTGGTTCTACATGCTCCGGTATCACAAAGGAATGTCACTGGTCGTCCATTACCAACAAAGTCACTTCTGGTTTTGGTACGGATTTCCCAGTAAGGCACACAGATCCATATCACAATCAGACTGCCTATCTGATGTGGAATCATGGATTATGGATTCTAGTCATTGTGGATACTGTGGCTGCGGAGGATTATTCCGTTGTGGAATTCCTCCTGCTGCTCCCTCAGTAGGTGGATTCGGACAATTTCTATACATATGTCCCTCTCTTCCACAGTTCCAACAAATTAGGGGACCACGTGGTGGCCCTCCCTGTCTGTGCTGCTGTTGTGGTTGCCATGGTCCTTGACGTTGTGGCTGTCCACCTTGTCTATTTTGCCATGGCTTTTGGGGGCGTTTGCACTGCTTCTGCTGTCTTAAGTTACCCTGCTGGTAATATATTTCATCATCTCCGTGTGCTACATACACTCCTTTGTTGCTGTTCCCTGTCTTTTTCTGCTTTAAGACTTCTGCATGACAGCAGTGTGTATGTGTTTCTTCCAATGTGCCTGTAGGCAATCCAATCCAATGTTTCTGTATCCAAGCTTTTATTCCTTATTGGAATGTTGGATCAGAGCGTTTTCAATTGTGTTCATTGTTGTTACACTGGTGTTCCTGGCAATATGCCACTATGGACCCTAAATACACTCTCAAATCTGCATCTAAACTCTGTCCATGGTTCTTTCTGTGTTGTCCTGGTAATTTCAGTGTAATTTATTTTTGGTCCTAACACACCTTTGCTCGTGTAATCATAGCTTCCACTCTTGTTTTCAAGACTGGATCATCATGTGGCAACAGTACGCCATCCTGGTCTGCAGGATTCCAGTCTCCGCGTATCTGACTCCATTTAGGGCCACATGCTTTCATCCACACTGTTGGACTTCAGGTCCATTAAGGTGGTAAGAATTTCTAATGTTTTCTATATCCTGCATAAATCCCTCAATATCGACATGTGGCGATGGTATCATGTCGACTGCTGCTTTGATATCATCAGCATTCCATGTTCGATATACGAGCATGGTTGATCGATGTCCTGCTGTTCCTGCACGAGGATTTGGTACTTCTATCATAGGATAGGCACCTCCCTGGTCACTGTGTTCCACCATGGGAGGGGCTGTGGGCACTTTCGCTTGACTGCGTGTTTGTGGTTTTTCTGGTTTTCACTTTTTACCTTAGGTTTTACTGCCAAATCATACTGTGGTGGCGGTACATCGTCATCCTCTGGTAGAGGAGATAAAGGTGTTGTTGTCACCGACGATCCAGCCGGCGGTGGTTGTTGAGGCTGTTTGGTTCTCTGTGCTGAATTATCACATCTTCTTCTGCCTTACCTACAACTTTCTTTTTCCTTGCTTTCTCTAATCGTTGCTTCTCTGCTCCCTTCTGTCTGTTCTCTGCTTCCTCCTCCCAAATGCCACTAAATCTGCCCCTACTTTCTGCATCTTTTTCTCATCACCTTTATGTTTCTGTTCTAACTCCTTCTTTAGCTTCTGTATGCTGATCAGGTTCAGTCGTCCGTCAAAGTCATGTTTATTTATCCAGGTCTCCAATTTTTTGTTGTTTTTGGATTTTTTGCTTCCATAAATTTCCAGTCGTCAGTTGATAAATTTCCCTTATTTTTAGACGTCTTACCCCCCATTTTTATCTCCCTTGTATAATTTGGACTTCAGACGGGGCCCACCTAGGGTGTTCTAAATCTGAAGTTTTCACTTTCTCTTGGACGTGACCAATTAATTTGCCGTCGTGTGGGTTGATTCCTTTAACCTCCCCGTAGGAAGCGAGTGAATCACTTGCCTCTGCTTCCACACGCACGGTTGTCACTAACGTGTCCAAAGTATTACACTTTCACACAGTTATTTTAGTGTGCAACTTACACAAAACCACTATTTACACCTAGAAACACTTTTAATAATCGTACGCGTATTCTTACTGCCAGGGGAGCTCGCCCTCCCGTGAATTTTAACTAAGGTCCTGCATCTAGGGACTCCGCCGTCCCCTGCCAAATTTGTACTGCTTTTTTTCAGTGCACGTATTTCTACCCGGGATTTCCTTTACGTATTAAAACAGAGGAGTCCGTCCCCTCCCTTCCGGAATTTCACTAGTGCGTCCCTCGCAACCGTAGAGGAGTCCGCCCTCCTACAGAGTTTAACTGTGTTTCATTAACAGACGATTCTGTATCATCGCTTACGGAGTTTAACTGTTTATGTGATCACTTTTATCCCCTACCGGTACGCGTATATAAACAGAGGAGTCCGCACCCTCCTTACAGAGTTTAACTGCTTTGCATTAACAGACGATTCTGTATCATCGCTTGCGGAATTTAACTGTTTATGTGATCTGATCACCACTCACTCAGTACTATTTACAAAGAAATTTTACTCACTGACTCGACTTCCTGTCTGTCTTCTTCGGGAAAATCTCGTCACCAGACGATGCCAACGGTGGTCGACAATTGCAGACACGATCAATCGATCGGACCTTGGCCAAGGATTTACGTCTGGACTTGGCGACCTCCGCTGGACACCTCCGGTGTTGTTGAGATCCCGGACGTAGCCCCCAGTCAATGTTGGGTATTTTTCTCCTCCAAACATTTTTAAAACCTTTAACAAGACAAACAGAGTCAAGAAACACCAGTGAGACAGAAAGTCAAATTTTACGCGCGGAGTGCAGTCAGGCTGTACACCAAGGCTACACTAAAGTCTGGCCTGCGCTCCGCTCTTTTTATTAGTGAATCCCTCATCACATAAACAAAAACTTGTCCTAAGGGTGGGGGAATGACGCAAGACAAGTTTCTTCCCGTAACATAAACACACACGTCAATAAGTGCAGCTGTAAGCAAAAACAGTTTCTTTCTTTTACTCTTATCGTCGAAGGTCAGCACATCTCGTTCATCTGTTGCAGTTATCAGCTGTTCTGCATCTGCCTGGAACACTAAGCATCACATCACAATCAGTCAAAATTCAACCTTCAGTTCTTTTACTCCCAGTCGTTAGCGGCTACGAAAACAAGTTGTATAATAATAATAATAAGTACATCCAGCTCCTCATTCCCAGTTCAGATTGACCCCAGCATGCTAAAACAAGGTTGAATAACACGTACATTCTCGGGTTTAAGTGCAAACAGCACAACACCGTTCTCATCAGAAAGAAGACAAAAGGTACAAATGTTTAACAGTGATAACATATATATATAAAATCTTTAACAATTTGGTCCTATGTTTTCCATCACAGCAAGTCGTGCTTCAGCAGCACGAAATATACATGAATCTATTGGTTTGTGATATTGTGATGAAAAGCGCCTCATTTTTGTCACGGCAGCACAAATGCACTCTCATTCATTCCATGATGGCTGCAAGAAATTAACAACTTAACGCCCCGAATTTATATAGCTGTATATAAAAAAATGTTTTGTGTGTGTTTTTGCCTTTAAGTAGATGGTAAATATTGTTGAGATTATTAATTTCACTTTTGCACAAAAACTAGATAGTAATATTGGGTATTCTGGTAATGACTTTAAGTTATAATGTTATAATAATAATGATGGTATGTTGCAAATTTGCGACAACGGGCATACAGGTCAATTTGGTAAGTTGCATATTTGAGTCAGAGATTGTAGCATATATGCGACGATGGGCATTAAGGGGTTAAAAGTGAAGCGGTGGGGTATGATTAGGGTGGGGGGAAAGAGTAAGATTAGGTTATGGTTAAGGTTAGGGTTGGGGGTGGGAGAAGCGTTAAGAATAGTGAGTTAAAAAAAGCTCCATCATGAAAATTTGACTCATTTCGTCAGGGGAGACTGGGCTGTTTCCCTCTTAGACATTCTGATCAAATCTTGGAGTGATTTTGTGTATGACCTGATCCTGTGTTCTGGTAGTTCATGTCCTATTACGTTCCTACTGTTGTCCAGTTGATTTTTAATAGGAATAATAAATCTGTTCTACCCTTCCTTTATTCTAGTTCCCTGCTCTGGGGTCGTTGACAATAATCATGACAATTACTTGCCTTAAAATGCTCCCTTCCCAACATGTGTTGCAGGCCTGAAAAGCAGGAATGGATGCACATAACACACCAAACATGAAATATTGTTTGTTCATACTACTCACAATGAAACAGAAGTAAAAGTAAATGTAAGGATCACTGTGGGCTTTATTTTTTGTACACATTTTCCATACATGGAAAATGGTCTGCTTGAACTAACCTGTCTCATGACGGTCTAATCCCAGCTCATGTTCCCTATTAGTGGGTGACCAATCCAACGCTTGGTGAATTCTGCTTCACAATGATAGGAAGAACCGACAGTGAAGGATCAAAAAACGACATCGTTATGAACGCTTGCTTGTCACAACTTAAAAGGTGAAGAGTCCTGTCCTAAGGTGGGGTGTCAAAGTAATAAAGTGAAGGAAGAGATAAAAGGAAAGACTCTAAGGTATATTCAGATTATCAAAAACCCAAGGACTCAATGTCACCACAAACTTTCATTGTATATCAGGAACTATGTTTTTACCAATATGTCTTTTCTTTTTCTTCTATCCATCATTTTCTGCATTTTACCATCTGCAAGCAGACAGCCAGAAATAATGACATAGCCACCTCCCTCCTCTGTCTGTGGAAAGCAGTAATAATGGCATTTTCATCTCTATTACTCCAGGGGAGAAATGCAATGCTGAGTTCTGATGTTGTCTTGAAGAGTCCTGCAAATGCAAATATACCATTCTGAGTGCTGTGGTTTTCTCACACAGTCAACTAGTCAAAGTATCAGTGTGAATGTCAGAGTGTATGCTTTTCTCTCAACAGTATATGTTAGAAGAAGTGAGTCCTATATAGACTCTAGTGTTGTATGGCTGGGGGGCCTGGCTGCCTTTTTGTTTCTGTCTTTTGTTTTTCCTTCCAGGTGGCTTGCATTTGGGACTGAGTGGCTGTGTTGCTGAGGTTATCAGGACCTCACCCTGATCACCTGCGGCTCGTCAGGACTCACAGCTGAGGTGCATCTATATGGATTGGAACATGGTGGCATTTAAGACTGGAGTATACAGTGTGTATTTGCCAGAGACTCGACCTTGTGACCAGACGGGTGAGATCGTTGTCTCGGGAGCCATCTCATCATCAGTGGATGCAGAGAACGTCCAGGGTTTGATGCACGGTCTGTGAAAGAGGAGGGGGTGAGGTCTCACGCTCGTCAGCACACTTCCTGAGGTACGTTAGATTTTGTGACTAACATTTATACAGTCAGTAAATGTGGTGTCCCTCACACCTTTTTATATTGAGCTGTATGTTAGTCATGTATCGGCTTCCACTGCAGTGGAGTTTTGTGAACTGGATGTTCCATGCTTGCAGGTTGGGAAGCTGATTAGTAATCAATCCAGGAAGTGTTTGCTGTTTGTACACCTTTAAGTGTTCTCTCTGTGTGTAGAGTGTGGACTCACATAATGGTTCCTTCTTTCACAGACTCGGTTTGTTGCGGCCACCTGGGGGGTGTCGGCGGGGTCCTTGGGTCCGAACAGCTTCTGGCTCCGGACCGTTAGCGCTGCTGGGAGCGCACCACGCCAGACCGCACTTTCTTTTGTTATTTTTTGTATCACTGTTATGTATTAAATTCAGTTAGCCTTTGTACCGTGCTCTGCTTATTTCATACTGGGTCCTTCAAACGCTGGTCGGTTCTCCGAGCTGCGTCCGACACATAACAGTAGTCTCTGGCCAACATCACGGACCCAGCGGTAGCAGAGACGGTAACGCGCCGGGAAGGCGGCAGCAGACGTTCAGAAGTTATCCGGATCAGTTGCGGGTGCTCTCCGCCCGGATGGTGCGTGTTTGAGACCCATTACTGAATACTGATTCGTGCTCTCTTGCAGCCGTGTTCCTGTGTGTGCCTTATCCGTGGGTCGTGGTGGAGTGTGACTGGCGACGGCTTCGCGTCGCACTTCGACCGGATAAGAGGTTTGAACGGGAGCTGCAGGAGTGAGTCTGTAATGGGTGAACGCGCACGGCGGAGCTCTGTGGCACGGGTCGCGGTGCTTCCTGTGTTACAGTCGTAGCCCCGTTTCCCCGGGTAATGATAGCTACTGCGTCTGTTGTTTCAGCTCCGGTGTTATTTAGTTGAATCACATTTTTGGTTGTGTGCTGCTCACAGAAAGGCAGCATGAGTTTGTTTTCTCAGTTACCAAAGGGGTTTTTTTATTTTTAGCACTTTGGCTCCCTCTTTTGGTGACTGAGTCACATTACCGTCAAGCTCTTAAGTTGGAACAGGTGTGTTCCATTTGTTGGAGCTTGACGGTATAAATCACTTATTTGTTTTGTGTTAGTTCATTTTGTGTGGGTGTTTTTTGAGTTGGTTTTTGTGTGGGATTTTATTTTTTGTTTTTCACTATTTAGTGTCTGGGGTCGTGACCCTGCAGTTCTGCCAAAAAAAAAAAAAAAAAAAAAAAAAGGACCCGAGCAACCTTATGTCAGTCTGTTAGTCTTTCTGTGTTCTCATCTGTGTTGGAGGTTAAGCAAGTGTCTGACAGGGTGATGAGTGTGAAGTTGGAAATTGAAGGGGTGATGATGAATATCATCAGTGCATATGCTCCACAGGTAGGTTGTGAGATGAAGGAGAACGAAGATTTCTGGAGTGTGTTAGATGAGGTGGTGGAGAGTGTGCCCACGCATGAAAGAGTGGTGATAGGAGCGGACTTCAATGAGCATGTTGGTGAAGACAACAGAGGTGATGAGGAAGTAATGGGTAGATATGGTATCAAGGATAGGAATGGGGAAGGACAGATGGTAGTTGATTTTGCAAATAGGATGGAAATGGCTGTGGTGAATACCTACTTTAAGAAAAGGGACGAGCACAGGGTAAAATATAAGAGTGGAGGAAGGTGCACACACATGGACTACATTCTTTATAGAAGATGCAAGCTAAAAGAAATCAGAGACTGTAAGGTGGTACCACCTTACAGTGGTACGTGGCAGGAGAGAGAGTCGTTAGACAGCATAGGAAGGTTGTTTGTAGGATGACTTTAGAGGTAAAGAAGAAGAAGAGAGTGAGAGCTCAACAAAGGATCAGATGGTGGAAGCTGAAGGAGGAAGACTGTTGTGTGAAATTTAGCGAGCAGGTGAGAGAAGCACTGGTTGGAGGGGAAGCAATTTTGGACAACTGGAAAAGTACTGCAGATGTGGTGAGGGAGAAAGCTAGGACAGTACTGGGGATGACATCTGGACAGTGGAAGGAAGACAAGGAGACTTGGTGGTGGAATGAAGAGGTCCAGGAAAGCATAAGGAGAAAGAGGTTGGAGAAAAAGTTTTGGGATAGTCGGAGAGATGAAGAAAGTAGACAGGAGTACAAAGAGATGTGGTGTAAGGTGAAAAGAGAAAAAAGCAAAAGCAAAGGAAAAGGCATATTGCGAGCTGTACAAGAAGTTGAATAGTAAGGAAGGAGAAAAGGACTTGTACCGATTGGCCAGACAAAGGGACAGAGCTGGAAAGGATTTGCAGCAGGGTAAGGTGGCAAAAGATGCACATGGTAATGTGCTGACAAGTGAGGAGTGTGTGCTGAGAAGGTGGCGGGAATATTTTGAAGAGCTAATGAATGAAGAAAATGAGTGAGGGGAACTCTTTTGGTGACTGAGTCACATTACCGTCAAGCTCTTAAGTTGGAACAGGTGTGTTCCATTTGTTGGAGCTTGACGGTATAAATCACTTATTTGTTTTGTGTTAGTTCATTTTGTGTGGGTGTTTTTTGAGTTGGTTTTTGTGTGGGATTTTATTTTTTGTTTTTCACTATTTAGTGTCTGGGGTCGTGACCCTGCAGTTCTGCCAAAAAAAAAAAAAAAAAAAAAGGACCCGAGCAACCTTATGTCAGTCTGTTAGTCTTTCTTTTTATTTTTTTTTTCAGTTTCACCTCCCAGGGTTTGATGGGACGGTCCCCTGGGGGGTCATGGAGGGGGGTATTTGGGTTGTGGTTTTTTCTTTCTTTTTTTTGTTTTGTTTTTTGTTATGCCCTCTCTTCTCCTCTGACTCCAGCCGTGTGAGCCGTAGTGTCAGCGTTGCTGGAGTGGTGCAGTTAGGTTGTGCTGGGCGTTTCCCAGGTAACCTCTGCACCCGGGAGGGGAGGGGGGGGTTTGGGGTATTTTCTTTTTGTTCCCTCTCTTCTCCTCTGGCTCCAGCCGTGTGAGCCGTAGTGTCGGCGTTGCTGGAGTGGTGCAGTGTGATTATGCTGGGCGTTTCCCAGGTAACCTCTGCACCTGGGGGGGGGGTGTTTTCCCCCCAGTTTCCGCCCTCAGGGTTTGACTGTGGTGTCCTCTGGGGGGGAAAGGGCTGTGGGTCCATCTAGCCATAGACGGCCGGGGCTGGGTCCGTTGGTCATGAGGGGAGGCGTCTCCTGGTGTTGACGAGTGGTCCTCTGGGAGGCGCTGGGAGTCCCCGTGGGTGACGTTGGATCCCAGAGGGACCTCGGCTGTGGTTATTACTCCTGGAGCTGGCGGGAAGTCCTCTGGGGGGTGTTGGTCCCTACATGTCGTTTGGGGGGGGGGGGGGGTTTTAGCGCTTTTATTTGTAGGCTTAAGTTTGGGGTTTTTCTTTTCTCCTCATCCCAGGGTTTGATGGGACGGTCCCCTGGGGAGGGGGGGGGTGGTTTGGTTGTTTGTGTTTGTCTTTTTTGTTTTATGACTAATGACCGCACATGGTTGGATAAAGGCTGACCGCACAGGTTTAAGAACTCCTGGCCACACCTGTGCTAAGTGACTGACTGAAACAAAGGCAAGGATGCAGCCAGAGGAGAGGACATCAACCATTCTGTTGGAAGACGAATGCAGATGCTGTTTCCAGCCATGGTCCCTGGAGGGGGGTGTTTCTCCTGGGCCAGGTTTGTGTGGTCGCTGGGAGGCTTCCCGTGAGGGTGGGGTACTGTTGTATGGCTGGGGGGCCTGGCTGCCTTTTTGTTTCTGTCTTTTGTTTTTCCTTCCAGGTGGCTTGCATTTGGGACTGAGTGGCTGTGTTGCTGAGGTTATCAGGACCTCACCCTGATCACCTGCGGCTCGTCAGGACTCACAGCTGAGGTGCATCTATATGGATTGGAACATGGTGGCATTTAAGACTGGAGTATACAGTGTGTATTTGCCAGAGACTCGACCTTGTGACCAGACGGGTGAGATCGTCGTCTCGGGAGCCATCTCATCATCAGTGGATGCAGAGAACGTCCAGGGTTTGATGCACGGTCTGTGAAAGAGGAGGGGGTGAGGTCTCACGCTCGTCAGCACACTTCCTGAGGTACGTTAGATTTTGTGACTAACATTTATACAGTCAGTAAATGTGGAGTCCCTCACACCTTTTTATATTGAGCTGTATGTTAGTCATGTATCGGCTTCCACTGCAGTGGAGTTTTGTGAACTGGATGTTCCATGCCTGCAGGTTGGGAAGCTGATTAGTAATCAAGCCAGGAAGTGTTTGCTGTTTGTACACCTTTAAGTGTTCTCTCTGTGTGTAGAGTGTGGACTCACATAATGGTTCCTTCTTTCACAGACTCGGTTTGTTGCGGCCACCTGCGGGGTGTCGGCGGGGTCCTTGGGTCCGAACAGCTTCTGGCTCCGGACCGTTAGCGCTGCTGGGAGCGCACCACGCCAGACCGCACTTTCTTTTGTTATTTTTTGTATCACTGTTATGTATTAAATTCAGTTAGCCTTTGTACCGTGCTCTGCTTATTTCATACTGGGTCCTTCAAACGCTGGTCGGTTCACCGAGCTGCGTCCGACACATAACACTCTGGGGCATAACAATCGTACTAATTCCCGAATACTGTAGCATGAAGTGGTTCCACGTTAGTTGTCTAGTCAAGGCTGGTACCCATTTAAAGTTGGGTAGACTGGGACAATGCAGGTGAAGTATCTTGTCTAAGGACGCAGATGGGTAGTGTGACCAGGAATGTTGTCTCTGCCAAGTGGATATGCTTCTGCCACTGATTCAAAAAGAAAAAAAAAGGATTTTTAAGAAGTGAACTTCTTCGCTAACCATCTCCTATTACAGGTTGTTGTTGCTCATTCGGCTGCTCCCGGTTTTTGTTCGGGGTCGCCACAGCGGACACAGCCAGATCTGCATTGGTAATTGGCACAAGTTTTACGCCGGATGCCCTTCCTGATGCAACTCCAGTTTCACCTGGAGAAACACACACAGCCACTGGTGTTCCAAAGATGTCTCCCATCCAAGTACTAACCAGAACCTGCTCCGCTTAGCTTCTGAGATCTGACGGGATCAGGCTGACACAGAGCAGACCGGCTCATCTCCCATTACAGGTGTTGGTGAATAGTCAAAATAATTAAGTCAAATTAGTCATTACTCATTTATAAACAGCTTCATACAGACAATGCTTTCTGATCATTACAAACCATAATGTGATATAATGACATTGTCATGATGTGAAATATATATTGGGATACTCTTATTTTCTGATTTCTGTGCATTCCAGATCATACCTCTAGCTCTTCTAGCTTCAGGATTACAAAGAAAATGTTTGTTTTATCATATATTGTTATACAAAATAATATAGTGGTGCAGTCATTACATCACATATAAGTCAGCACATGGTAATCTGTTTGCTGATTCATATTAATTTTTTTGTCCCCTGTCTATAATATCACATTAGTTTGACTCACAGTTGGCTCACATCATTAAGAATACATACAATTTAATTATTACATAATAAACAAGCGTAAAACAAGCCAACCCAACTATGCAGACTAAGAATCGAAGTTCCATACCAGATCGGTCAAGGCCTGGGTTAACAACTTCTGATACCAGTGCTCTTGCCCAACAGGGTGCCGGTGGAAACTGGGCTACTGCTGGGCGAAGACAACAAAGAAGAGGAGCAGAACATTTCCACAAACAGTGGGAGAAGAAGAAAACTAGAAGGGCGGAAATGAGAGTGGGGACTTTGAATGTTGGTAGTATGACTGGTAAAGGGAGAGAGCAGGTTGATATGATGGAGAAGAGAAAGGTAGACATATTGTGTGTGCAAGAGACCAAGTGGAAGGGAAGTAAGAGAAGGCGCATCAGCGGTGGGTACAAGTTGTTGTACCATGGTGAGGACAGGAAGAGAAATGGTGTTGGGGTCATTTTAAAGGAAGAGTATGTTAAAAGTGTGTTGGAGGATAAGCAAGTGTCTGACAGGGTGATGAGTGTGAAGTTGGAAATTGAAGGGGTGATGATGAATATCATCAGTGCATATGCTCCACAGGTAGGTTGTGAGATGAAGGAGAACGAAGATTTCTGGAGTGTGTTAGATGAGGTGGTGGAGAGTGTGCCCACGCATGAAAGAGTGGTGATAGGAGCGGACTTCAATGAGCATGTTGGTGAAGACAACAGAGGTGATGAGGAAGTAATGGGTAGATATGGTATCAAGGATAGGAATGGGGAAGGACAGATGGTAGTTGATTTTGCAAATAGGATGGAAATGGCTGTGGTGAATACCTACTTTAAGAAAAGGAACGAGCACAGGGTAAAATATAAGAGTGGAGGAAGGTGCACACACATGGACTACATTCTTTATAGAAGATGCAAGCTAAAAGAAATCAGAGACTGTAAGGTGGTACCACCTTACAGTGGTACGTGGCAGGAGAGAGAGTCGTTAGACAGCATAGGAAGGTTGTTTGTAGGATGACTTTAGAGGTAAAGAAGAAGAAGAGAGTGAGAGCTCAACAAAGGATCAGATGGTGGAAGCTGAAGGAGGAAGACTGTTGTGTGAAATTTAGCGAGCAGGTGAGAGAAGCGCTGGTTGGAGGGGAAGCAATTTTGGACAACTGGAAAAGTACTGCAGATGTGGTGAGGGAGAAAGCTAGGACAGTACTGGGGATGACATCTGGACAGTGGAAGGAAGACAAGGAGACTTGGTGGTGGAATGAAGAGGTCCAGGAAAGCATAAGGAGAAAGAGGTTGGAGAAAAAGTTTTGGGATAGTCGGAGAGATGAAGAAAGTAGACAGGAGTACAAAGAGATGTGGTGTAAGGTGAAAAGAGAAAAAAGCAAAAGCAAAGGAAAAGGCATATTGCGAGCTGTACAAGAAGTTGAATAGTAAGGAAGGAGAAAAGGACTTGTACCGATTGGCCAGACAAAGGGACAGAGCTGGAAAGGATTTGCAGCAGGGTAAGGTGGCAAAAGATGCACATGGTAATGTGCTGACAAGTGAGGAGTGTGTGCTGAGAAGGTGGCGGGAATATTTTGAAGAGCTGATGAATGAAGAAAATGAGTGAGAGAAAAGGCTGGATGATGTGGTGAGAGAAAATCAGGAAGTACAAGAGATTAGTAAGGAAGAAGTGAGGGCTGCTATGAAGAGGATGAAGAGTGGAAAGGCAGTTGGTCCAGATGACATTCCAGTGGAGGCATGGAAATGTCTAGGACAGATGGCAGTAGAGTTTCAAACCAGATTGTTTAAGAAAATCTTGGAAAGTGAGAGGATGCCTGAGGAGCGGAGACGAAGTTTGTTGGTTCCTATTTTCAAGAACAAGGGTGACGTGCAGAGCTGCAGTAACTACAGAGGCATAAAGTTGATCAGCCACAGCATGAAGTTATGGGAAAGAGTAGTAGAAGCTAGGCTTAGAAACAGGTGAAGATCTGTGAGCAGCAATATGGTTTCATGCCGAGAAAGAGCACTACAGATGCAATGTTTGCTCTGAAAATACTGTTGGAGAAGTACAGAGAAGGCCAGAAAGAGTTACATGGTGTGTTTCTGGACTTAGAAAAAGCTTATGATAGGGTGCCAAGAGAAGAGCTATGGTATTGTATGAGGAAGTCTGGAGTGGCAGAGAAGTATGTTAGGGTAGTGCAGGACATGTACAAGAACAGTGTGACAACGGTGAGATGTGGAGTCGGAATGACAGACTCATTCAAGGCGGAGGTGGGATTACACCAAGGATCAGCTCTGAGTCCTTTCTTGTTTGCAGTGGTGATGGACAGGTTGACAGATGAGATCAGACAGGAGTCCCCATGGATTATGATGTTTGCAGATGACATTGTGATCTATAGTGAGAGTAGAGATCAAGTTGAGTCTAGTCTGGAGAGGTGGAGATATGCTTTGGAGAGAAGGGGAATGAAAGTCAGTAGAAGCAAGACTGAGTACATGTGTGTGAATGGGAGGGAGCCCAGTGGAATAGTGAAGTTACAAGTAGTAGAAGTGGTGAAAGTAGATGAGTTTAAATATTTGGGGTGTTGTGAAAGTGTAGTGACACGGACCCACAACAGGGGGCGCAAATGAACGGTCAATAGATGAGCCAAAAGGTAACAATTTAATGTTGTGAAACGTGCACAACGAACATACAGACAATCTCAGAATATAATTACAGTCAAATTACAAAGGTGACGTGTGGGCAGGCTCGAGGATAGAAGACATCTGTCCTGAGAAGAGCCGGAACCACACGATTTCCGCCCCCACAGAACCTGGTGAATACTGGAGCCGCCAAGTCCCGAATTCCCAGGTGATCACCGTCCCCGACTGTCGGATCTGGTACTGCTGGCGAAGAACAGTCAAGTGTGGGTGTGTGTACACCCAGTAACAACAGCGGTGGGAATGCCACCTCCACCTCTCACTCAATACTTGCAGCGCGTCCTCAGAGGAAAAAGAGTGCCGTATTGCACAGTCTCCACAAAAGGACCGGAACTCCTGCAAACACTCACAATAAACAGATTCTCAATATTTCCACAAAGGCTGAGGATATTACCTCCAATGAAGTATGATATCTCGGCGATGAGGTGGAGATGACGTCTGGTCTTTATGGAGTGCGATGATGAAGAATGTGTGACAGCTGTCAGGAATTAATGAGTGACAGCTGTCACTCCCGGCTGTGTCCGTGGCGGCAGCGCCCTCTCGTGCCTGAAGCCCGCACTTCAGGCAGGGCGCCCTTTGGTGGTGGGCCAGCAGTACATCCTCTTCTGGCGGCCCACACAACATGGGGTTAATGTTCAAAGTAATGGAGAGTGTGGTAGAGAGGTGAAGAAGAGAGTGCAGGCAGGGTGGAGTGGATGGAGAAAGGTGGCAGGAGTGATTTGTGACCGAAGAATATCAGCAAGATTGAAGTGGAAAGTTTACAAGACAGTAGTGAGACCAGCTACTATGTTGTACAGCTTAGAGACGGTGGCACTAACAAAAAGACAGGAGGCAGAGCTGGAGGTGGCAGAGCTGAAGATGTTGAGATTTTCTTTGGGAGTGAAGGGAATGGACAAGATTAGGAATGAACATAGAGTGACAGCTCAGGTGGGACGGTTTGGAGACAAAGTCAGAGAAGTGAGATTGAGATGGTTTGGACATGTGCAGAGGAGGGACCCAGAGTATATAGGGAGACGGATGCTTAGGATGGAGCCACCAGGCAGGAGGAGAAGAGGGAGGCCAACGAGGAGGTTTATGGATGTGCTGAGGGAGGACATGCACGTGGTTGGCGTGATAGAGGAAGATACGGAGGATAGGGTGTCAACTACCTGTGATGTGTTAGCAAATCACATTACAATTCATGGAGAGACACCAGACAGACTATTTCTGGCCCAGACACTATGTAGTGTAAATGTAAGGACAGCAGTTCTTTGTGGGAACTTTGCTTTTGGCATGTTCATGACAAATGCAGTCTTTTTAGAGTTAATGTTGTGCTGCTTTGGTGGTGTGCTAGCTCTCCCTTTGTTTTCCACAGGGCCTGAGCAATGGAGCTGATTATCCACACCGTAACTGACAAAACATCTGCTACCAATTACCCAGTCACCATTTATACCCCAGTTTTTCCACTCCACACTCACCTGAAACTTCAGTTCTGCTCTGTGGTAACCTGGCCCAGTATTTGTCAGTTGTGATTCACTTGTATCTGTTTATTGTACCGTGTTTGTTTCTGGCCCTTTTGTTCTCATCTTCACACAGTTCCAGTCAGCTGTTAGCTCTGTTGCAGCCACCTGGTCCTTGCTCCACCATGTCCGTCACATTCCACTCCAACCTGTGTATGGACATCCTGTGTCTCTCATGACCAGACAAGGTCCATTTAAATGCAGACACTAGGTCTAAACACTTCCCTCTCTCTATGGATTAAGGACTTTCTTTTAAACAGACCACAGCATGCCAAAATAGGCAGTCTCACTACCTCTGCCATTATCTTGAGCACCAGTATCCCCCAAGGCTGTGTTCTCAGCCCACTCCTTGACTCATTCTTTATATATGACTGAACTCCCATCCACAAGAGGAAGTTGAGGGACTGGCTGTATGGTGCAAGTCCAATGATCTTATCCTCAACACCAAGAAGACAAAGGGCATAATCAATGACTTCAAAAAAGTAACAAAGTTCCTAACAAAGGAATACATATAAGGAGGAGGAGCTTGAGAGATTGTCAAGTTTCAGACATCTTGGAGTGCACATATCAGGGGACTTGTCATAAAGTGTGACCATGGTGATTGTGTAGGATGAAAAAGCATTGCTGTTCCTTCTTTGCCAAACTCTGAGACACACTAAACTCTCTTGGGATCTCATAAAAAATGTCTACCGAAGCACTATTGAGAGTGCTGCACAGTGTTATATACAACCAGCACTGTGGGGAAATGGACAGATCTCAAGCAGCCACCTGAAGGATATATATACTACAGCAATCTTCTTAGTTGCACAAGAAACATTAGCAGAGACCTATTTCACCCTGGTCACCATCTGTTCATCACTCTCCCCTCAGGCAGGCCTAAGGTCATTTAGTCTCAGAAAAGTCCTACAAAGAACACCTTTTCCCCAAAGCTGTTGATAAGCTGCTGAACACTGAATGGTGCAACTACATGGGTATACCATACTATACATGCAAACACAGGGAAATACACTTCCTTTGAAGTTCAACCAAGTTATGACTGGACTCATAAAATGTGGTGTTCTGTTTTTACTGCCTCATTTTGTCTCCTTATGTTGCTATTATTGGGCTTATTGTACTACTTATTTATATATGTTTGTCATTTTTATGCTTATAAGCACTGCAGTTTAAATTTTGTTGTATACAATATGCAATGACAAAGGATCTACAGTATCTATCTATTTAAATGATGTGTGTCCATGGAGCCACTCACATAGATGTAACCCGGCATTGCATCCATTGTGTTTTTGCATCCTCAGCACCTGTGAGATCAAGGATTGTTGAGCATTATGACCTCCCAGAGAATATGAAGGGGAAATTCAAGGCTCTTGCAAACACTACAATAGTCAGCTGCTCACAGAATGGTAAATTAAGTGTGATATTACAACATGAATATTAATAGCTGAAGAAATTATTCCAACCTATTGTTTAGAGTACATAATGAAATTCCTAATGCTGTCAAGTTAGGTCAAACATTTTCAGAGTTCCATACAGTATGACTGTAATCAGTCATATAACTCAGTAATGTATCGTAAATGTAAGAAAGTTAAAGTGGCCATATTAGCAGTATAATGATTTTTGTTGTGTTTTGAGAGAATTATAGCTATGCTTATTGAATAAATAAATGATTCCTAGGGCAATCGTTGGTGATATAGAGGTAAACCATAATACACATTTTGTTAGCTAAAGCCCATGAAAAGTTAAACATATGTTCTGACTGGACTATGTCTGTCAATGACTGTAATAATTATGTTGTTATTATTTTTATTAGCATATTGGTTGTAGATTGAGTCAAATGTACAGAATACACACATGAATACAAAAATACAAGCACTTTTACACTATTGTTGAACACAGACAAAGAATGTTATTTGGTGTGATAAGCATGTCCTTAATGTCTGTAATTTTACTTTCATTATGCCAAAACAAAATCATTTCAGCTTTGTATTTTGCTTTCATGCCTGGCTGTCTAGTAATATAAATGTCACTGCTGGGTTATATTTTTATTAATCTCAACCTTTTTCTCAAATGTCTCACAATATGCCAGTGAATAGTGTGGAAAATCGGTTATTTACTATCATAGGTTTGACTTCAGTTCTGTTTTTCTCTATTGTTACAGTCACTCTGAGTTACTTCTGGTATTTTCCTTCTGTGTTACTTTGTGATATTTATCAATAGTACTCTTATTCTGACATTCTACCCATCTTAATTTTTACTTCTGGGTTGTTGACTTTGTGTCAGTGTATATCCTACTTTAAATACTCTGTGTTCTTTGTAAACACAACCAAAATGGCTCTTCATCACCAGATTTTATTAGATTCTGCCCTGCTCTCTAGCAGTCATGTTGCAGTGTTTATTGACTTCTGCAAAAATTTCTGGACTTCTGTTTTTGCCCACTGTCTTTCTTCTGATTATAGTGTTTTGATCCCATGTTATTGACTCTTGCTGCCATTCCAGATTTCTGCTGTTTAGGCACTTGGGGCCTCATGTATAAAAGCTATGCACAAAAACATGGTGTATGTCCTTCACGCTAATGTTCCGATGTATCAAAAGTGAAATAATCGTTGAAATGTTCAATTGCAAGGAAGTTAGGTATTCTATCATCTACAGGCCATAATATAATCAGAAGATTCAGAGAATCTGGAGAACTTACTACAGCGGCAAGGCTGAAACCAACATTGAATGCCCGTGACCTTCAATCCCTCAGGTGGCACTGGATTAAAAACCGACATTGTGTAAAGGATCTTACTTCAGAAAACCACTGTCAGTTAACACAGTTTGTTGCTACATCTACAAGTGCAAGTTATAACTCTACCATACAAAGTGAAAGCCATACATCAACAACATCCAGAAATGCCGCCACCTTCTCTGGCCCCGAGTTCATTTGAAATGGACAGACGCAAATTGGAAAAGTGTACTGTGGTCTGATGAGTCCACATTTTAAATTGTTTTTGGAAATCATGGACGTTGTGTCCTCTGTACAAATGAGTCAAAAGACCATCCAGATTGTTACCAGCGCAAAGTTCAAAAGCCAGCATCTGTGATGGTATGGGGGTGTGTTAGTGCATGGCATGGGCAACTTACACATCTGTGATGGCACCATCAATGCTGAAAGGTACATCCAGGTTTTTGAGCAACACATGCTGCCATCCAAGCAATGACTTTTTCAGGGACATCCCTGCTTATTTCAACAAGACAATGCCAAGCCACATTCTGCACATGTTACAATGGCTTCGTAGTAAAAGAGTGCGGGTACTAGACTGGCCTGCCCGCAGTCCAGACCTGTCGCCCATTGAAAATGTGTGGCACATTATGAAGAGCAAAATGCGACAACAGAGACCCCGGACTGTTGAACAACTGAAGTCGTACATCAAACAAGGATGGGGAAGAATTCCACCTACAGGTCTTCAACAATTAGTGTCCCCAGTTCCCAAACACTTATTGAGTGTTGTTAGAAGGAAAGATGATGTAACACAGTGGTAAACATGCCACTGTCCCAGCTTTTTTCAAACATGTTGCAGGCATCCATTTCAAAATGAGCAAATATTTGCACAAAAACAATGAAGTTTATCAGTTTGAACATTGAATATCTTGTCTTTGTGGTGTATTCAATTGAATATAGGTTGAAGAGGATTTGCAAATCATTGTATTCTGTTTTTATTTACATTTTACACAATGTCCCAACTTCACTGGAATTGGGGTTGTATAAGCATGTGCAACAGTTCTGAAGAAAATGGTATTAACATTGGTTGCATTAGGATTATCAGAAGAATTTGCAAATGGTGCAATCTGACGTGAGCGAGTATTCAGGGAATGCGAGGATTTACTTTGAAATGACGATAATTGACTTATAAGCCAATTTCATTTACCAAGGCCACTGTTACTGGAACTGTGCACAGAACTGCGATGGCCCTAGAGTACAATACGGTGCGGAGGTGTTATCTATGCCCACACAGGTGCTGACCACGCTGGGTTTCCTGGCATCAGGGGCATTCCAACATAAGCTGGCTAATCAGTCAGGAGTGTGCCAGTCAGCCTTGAGCCGAGCTATGCCAGCTGTGTGGGATGGAATCATCTGAATGCCAACCAAGTACACCACATTCCAACATTAAAGCACAATTTGCAGCAAGAGCTGGTTTCCCTAATGTAATCAGAGCTATTGACTGCACACATATTGCTATAAAGGCACCATCACATGAGGAATTTGTTTTTGTTCACAGGAAACATGTTCATACCATAAATAGTTTATCCCTGTAATTGTTCAGAATGAAAACCAGCACGGGCACATTTGGGCATGTACACATTCAAGTATGTTTTTTTGTTATTATTATTATTCATGCTTTTTTTCCTTGACAGTGAAACTAGAGCTGCAAAGCTTCTTAACAGACCCCCGATTGTCTCACTGTGTTCAGTATTTGTCAATAAGCATGTGTGTAAAGTTGTGAATGTCACAACCTATCAGCCATGGCGCACATCATTTTTTTTACTTACGAGTAAGTGTGTGTGTGTGTGTGTGCTGCTTGGAGCCCACAGCATTTATGGCCTCACACACATGCTCACACTAAAGCCCCCTTTACACTTAGCATGAATGAGGTCGAATCAGGGCGAATGGGAAAAAAAAGCCAAACTTTGAGGCGCAGTCGGGGTGAACAGACATTCAGACAGGCATGTTCAAATGCTGTTCGAATATCCAGAATGTGTGCCGAAGCCACCTTGAATGATTTGCGCATATTCGGCGTGCAGCAGCTTCCAAATCCAAGTCAACTGTGGCCGGATTCTAGTACAAATATCCAGAGTGCAAACCCCACAATGCTGGCAGAATGTAGCAGACATATGCAGAATCCACTTTGAATGCTGTACGTTTGCGGTCCAATCAGCACCCGAGGTCTTGGTGAAAGGCAAGCAATGGGAAGTGCATGGTACAGCGAGCACTGTGGTCCGCTCTTTTCAAGACCTGCCATGTCTCACTCATAGACTGATTACATGTAAACCAGGGTCCCCTGACTATGGTGTCACTGTCGTGCATGTGATGCATGTCGTCAGATTATTACAGACATCAGATCACCAACATGCACATCCGCAGCCATTATTACCACCAGTAACTGCAGACTGCAACAGTCTGCAGTGCATTGCACTAAATCCATGATCATAGGATGCTGTATTACATACATCAGTCCATACAATGGATAAAATATGGAAACAAGAGGAAAGGTAAGACAGGTCCTGACATTAACCCATCAGACAGTGGCCACACCCCCCTGTTGCATGCGCACTCTCTCTCTCTCTCTCTCTCTCTCTCTCTCTCTCTCTCTCTCTCTCTCTCTCTCTCTCTCTCTCTCTCTCTCTCTCTCTCACCCACCAGGAAATCAGCTGTTTAGCAGACTGGTGGTATGTTCTCCAGCCCTCCCTCCCCCACCCCCACTGTGATCCTTGATTAGAGTAAATGGGTATAGAAAATGAATCAATGAACCCATCAATGAACCCAACAGAATTAAGAGAGATGATGAGGTACAACTCTGCTTGTCCTGTGAAAAGTATTTGTGTGTCTGAAAAATGCCTGAAAAGTCAATGTGCAACAAACAGAGAGAAAGATTTGCAGGGTGCTTTTTGAACTTTATATACATAGAGTATTCTGTTCTTGTCAATGCAGTTGAACACATAGGGCCTAATTTACTCAAGATTTGCATGTATAAAAATGCTTCCGCCTGCAATCAAATGTGCAACATGCTTCACAAGAATTGCACAATAACTGTCTTCATTGTGTATTCATCCTGTAGGAGGAGTAAGAATTATACAGCCTGATTGCCACAGGTAGGAAAGACCTCCTGTGGCATTCTGTGGTGCACGTCGGTGGTCTCAGTCTATGACTGAAGGTGCTCTGACAGGATGTTAGTGTGGTATATCAGCATCAATATTGTTGCAATAAACATAAACAAGGACACAGAATCTATTTACAGGGTAACCAAAATTAATAAAACCAAAATCATCATTATTCGCAGGGGGTGTTTACATGGCAGGAGTGCTGAATCTAGGCTTGTGTCACATAGCTTGCAAGTGGCTTATTGAATATGATTTTTAACTTACTGTCATTAACCGTGAGGAAAATCCTCAATTGCATACTGCTGTCTAGCCACTGTCTTACATTTATGCACTTAGTAAATGAACTGCAAGATGTTCTCTGACCCACCACACAAAACTTTGGAAAGTCCACACAATTTAGCACTTGTTATACAGGATATAAGTAAATCAGGTCCTTAGTGAGGTGTTTCTGGTTCCGTGATAGAAGTGATCTCTTCCAAATCCTGCAGGCCATAGGCTGCAAGAATGGAAATACGTACAACTACTCAGATTCACAGGACACTGCATAACAGCTTCAGGAAACTCGTACCTGAAAGAGTAAAAGTCCCCCCCCCCACTCCCCCACCCCATCCCATACAATCACAAATTATATTGACCATTTTTGAAGGCCTCCGAAGACGGCCTCAGTGCCTTCAGAGACAAATATTCTGGAGATTTTTAGTTTAGTTAATGGCCAAACATGAAATCCCCAACTGGGATGTCACCATTTCATGAAACAGAAAACTATGACAGTCAGGTTACATTGACACTGGAGAATAGACTTTTATCGATGAACATTATTGAATGAGGTATTGGACAGACAACTTCAAGAGCTCAACAGCCATTTCAGAATGATTCCTATGGGAAAATGAAATGCTATACTGCCTGTCTGCCCTGATTGACTCTTTTGGTCCAATGACAGTGATACAACCACCCTGTGCACATTATGGCATTTCATTGGAGAATGCTGAACAAACTTTTTATTTTTATTTTTTTTTACTGCATCATAACTAAAAGGTGAAAGTGTGTTGTTGGTATCTATTCATCATTGTTTTTCATAGCTGTCCCAAAGACATTTTTCCAAACATGAATTGTTTCCATCGAGGCATCATTATCATGACTATTATAATGAGTTGCACTCTAGAAAGCCTTTTCTTTACTGTCAGTTGAATCAAAACAAGCAGCAGAGCGTCAGTCCACACATGCTGCCTGAACCATTTGTCATTGTTCTCATCTGAAAGAGAACTAAATAAATCCTTAGACTATGACAAAATAATTTCAGTGTTCAACACCAAGCCAAATCACCTTGTTGCAACGACCCCCCAACACACACACACACACACACACACACACACACACACACACACACACACACACACACACACACACACACACACACACACACACACACACACACACACACACACACACACACACACACACACACACACACACACACACACACTTCTGTATAGCTTGACTTGAAAATCAGTTACAAAATTGCAAGGGTTGTAAAGCTGAACTCCTTTCACTTGAAAAATGAAAAATGAAATGTTAAATCTTAATTCTAGTTGTTTGACTACCTCAGTGACTTCCACCATAGAAATTGATGAAAATCCTCCATCAGCTTCCAGCTCTGCCCCTACTATAGAGGGTGCTCCGGTCTGATGCAGGAGTTCCTCAAAGTGTTCCATCCAGCGCAGGATTACATCCTCAGTTGAGGTCAACAGAGTCCCATCCTTACTGTAGACAGCTTAGACAGCTTCCCCGTTTTCACCTCCTGAGGTGCCTCATGGTCTGCCAGGAGCACGTTGGTGCCGACCAAAAGTCCTTCTCCATGGTTGCTCTGAACTCCTCCCACACCCACTGTTTTAACTCTCCCACAGCAGAGGCTGCTGTCCTTTGGGCCTGGCGGGACCTTGCAACCGCCTTCAGAGTCATCCGAGATAACATATCCCAGAAGGAGTCCTTCTTCAGTCGGATGGCTTCCTTGACCACCAGTGTCCACCACGGTGTTCAAGGGTTGCCACCCCTTGAGGCACCTAAGACCTTCAAGCCACAGCTCCCCACTGCAGCTTCAGCAATGGAAGATTTGAACATTGCCCATTCTGGTTCAATGCCCCCAACCTCCACAGGGATGCTACAAAAGCACCACCAGAGGTGTGAGTTGAAGATCTGTTGGGGAGTGGGTTCCTCTAGACATTCCCAAGTTCACCCGCACTATCTGTTTGGGTTTACCAGGTCTGTCCAAAGTCCTTCCCCAGCCACCCTCTGATCCAGTTCAACACCAGAATGCTTGGGATGCTGACGGGATGCCGTCAGGATATTTAGAATGCAGGCAGACTGCAGTCAGAATGCACTTCGACTGCTGTGTGATGATTTTCCACCTCAACTGCATCTGGAATGTTTTGAACATGAGTTAAACATTCGGGCTTGGCACAGGAATGGGTCTGACTGTTTAGAATGCACTCAGAATGCAGTCAGAGGTTTTGGAATGCACCTTGACTGTTCCGGAATACAGGTGGAATTTAGGGCCCCTTCACACATAGTGCGAATTTGGTTGAATTGCGCATGAAGTGTGCATGAAGCAGGAATCGTATGCAATACGTGTAAAATTGTAGCTGCCTCTAACACCTTGTACACCTGTTGCTACAACTATTTGCGCACACCAGCAGCTGAAAAACAGAGTGTGCGCCGTGAGAGCCCATCGAACCCTCTCACGGCAGGTGTCGGCCAAATTCCAAGTGACATGCAGGAACATCTAACACCGCTTGCATGGCATTAGAACATGTGTGGCCATTTGCACTGTTAACACGACAACAGTCAGCAGACAATCACTGTCTAGCTGGATGTCAAATTTGTCTAAGTGCCCCACTGGTGTGGTTTTGCAAACAGACACAGTGACATGTTGGTGTGTGCACTGAACTGACAGGGGGTGTGGCTGCCAACAGGAGTTCCTGCGGAGATCTGTGGTTCTGGACGTCACGGCTGGGGAACACATACCATGTTTGGATGGACATGAACTAACAACTGTCCACTGTGTCGCATGTGTGTCTGCTTGCTGTCATCATGTGGACATACATTAAAAACATATTTCACAGTTGCAATGGGCTGCAATGAGTGCACACATGCCGTGCACACTGACAGGCTACCTCAGGTGATCCGGACCGTCAGATCATAACATGCAGTGGGCAATTTGAATGTCACGCCACCCAAGTGAACTCTGTTCCATATGATGCAGTGTCTGTCCACAAGACACGCGTGTTGGGCAGACCATGCACGCGGGGCCGGTTGGACACACTGCCAGCAGATGTGGACATGATAAGAGCGCCCTGCTTCTCATTCATGTCATTTCATGACTGTATGTCTGTAACCATGGATCATCTGCTGAGGAACAGATGAATCATACTTGTACTGCCCGCTTGATAAGTGGGATTCAATAAAATACAGTGTTTTTATATGGTGTGTGGTTTTATTTTTTTTAAATATGTCTATGTCCTTCTTGATATCAGGCATTTTCCTGCAGCTACCACTCAGTGGTAAAGTTTGTGACTGGCAATCAGAGGTTTGAGAAAGTGCAGGTTTGAATCCTGTGGGTGGCATGTATTTTTTTATTTTCACAGCAACTGTGCGATGTGATTACACATCGCACAGCTGCTCGCACTGTGTTCCCGCATGGACGAACTACCGCAGTGGCATCGTGCACGCCTGCCTGTTGGTTCGATATTTTCATGGTTCGCTCATATGAATTGTTCCGCTGTGAGTCACCCTGAGTTGTACTTATTCGTACTATGTGTGAAGGGGCCCTAAGCCATGCAACATAGCGGGTCTTACTACTGCCTTGTAAACCTTTCCCTTTCACTCTTCCAGACATCTTTCTGTCACAAATCTCTCCTGCCACCTCACTTCACCCATTTCACCCTGCCTGCACCCTCTTCTTCACCTCTCTACCACACTTTCCATTACTTTGGATAGTTGACCTAAAATAGATTAACTCATCTTCCTTTATCACTTCCTTGTAACTACACTATTCCACTGGGCTCCCTTTCCTTCTAATACGCTCTCAGTCTTTCTCTGACTGACTTTCATTCTCCTTTTCTCCAGAGCATATGTCCAAGCTAGTCTCCACCTGGTCACTACTCTCACTACAGATCACAACATAATCTGCATACACCATAGTCCATGGAAATGTCCATCTGTTCTCGTCTGTCAACCTGCCCATTACCACTGAAAACAAGAAAGGGATCACAGGGCACAAACCTTTATGCACTCCCACCTCCACCTTGAATGCATCTGTCACTCCAGTTTTCCTTCTCATCATTATCATAATGTACTAGTCTATATATCCTGTGGCACCCTCACTTCTCTGCCACTCCAGACTTTCTCAAAAAATATCTCTTCCCTTGGCACCCCGCCATAAGCTTTCTCGAAATGCACAAAACATAATATAACTCCTGACTTCTCTATACTATACTTCTCCAAGCAAACATTGCATCTGTAGTGCTTTTTCTTAGCGTGAAACCATATTGCTGCTCATAGAGGTTCACTTCTTTTCTAAGCCTTGCTTCCAATATTTTTTCCCATAACTTCATTCTGTAGATGATCAGCTTAATCCTTCTAGTTACTCTAGCTCTTGATATCACCCTTGTTCTTAAAAATTGGAAACAGCACACTTCTCCACTCTTCAGGGATCCTCTCACCTTCCAAGATTTTATTAAGTAATGTTGTTGGAAATTTCACTGCAATTTCAATTTACTTTCATTTATATAGCACCAAATCACAACAGAGTTGCCTCAAGGCACTTCACACAAGTAAGGTCTAACCTTACTAACCCCCAGAGCAACAGTGGTAAGGAAAAACTCCCTCTGAGGAAGAAGCCTCATGCAGACCAGACTCAAAGGGGTGACCGTCTGCTTGGACCATGCTACAGACATACTTTACAGTACAATTCTCAAAACGAATATACAGGAAAAGCTGTTGGTGCACAGTACATGAGGGTCTCCAGCACAATTTCCATACCCATCTCTGGATGGAGCTGCACCTTAAACAGAGAGAGAGAGAGAAAAAAAAACAGAAGCAAGCAACAGAAAGACAAGAAATACAGTATAATCTGTCAGCATTAAACAACAAGAAAAACAAGAAATACTAAGGTGATTGCTGGCCATGAGCCCTGAGCTTCACTAAAAGACCCAGAATTTAGGTAAAGTTGAGGCCGCTGCATGCTCCGTTTCCTAATAAAATGAATAAAAAGAGTGAAAAGCGTAGAACTATACTATGCCAATATGCTAGTTATACGAAAGGGACAATAAGTTCATCTTAAGTCTGGACTTGAAAGCCTCCACAGAATCTGACTGTTTTATTGATGCAGGGAGATCATTCCACAGAAGAGGGGCACGATAAGAGAAAGCTCTGTGACCCGCAGACTTCTTATTCACCCTAGGGACACAAAGTAGTCCTGCACCCTGAGAATGCAAAGCCCGGGCTGGTACATAAGGTTTAATTAGGTCAGCTAGGTAGGGAGGTGCGAGTCCGTGAACAGTTTTATAGACTAGTAGCAGAATGTTAAAATCTGATCTCACTGGGACAGGAAGCCAGTGAAGGGATGCCAAAATGGGTGTAATGTGATCGAACTTGCTGCTTTGTGTCAAAGGTCTGGCAGCAGCATTTTGAACCAATTGGAGACCCCTAATGCTAGACTGCAGCAAAACAGAAAATAAAACATTGCAGTAGTCCAATCTAGAAGAGATGGGATGAATATTCACTATATTTCACAAGGGGAGGAAAGCAGTCCTCATAATATTTCTAATGTAGAGGCCAAAGGACAATGCAGGACCCCAAGGTTCCTCACTTTGTCCATGTGATGTATGACACATGAGCCTAGGCTAAGCGTAAACTGGTCAAATTGATGCCGATGTCTCACTGGACCAAGAACCATCATTTCAGTCTTGTCAGAGTTTAAAAGTAGGAGGTTTCTAGACATCCACCTTCTCACTGATGCAAAGCAATCTTCTAAGGATTTTATGTGGATGAGATGACCAGCAGTTATGAGCATGTATAACTGAGTATCATCAGCATAGCAGTGAAATGTAATCCCAAAGCACCTCAGTATGTGCCCAAGGGGTGCTATATAAAGGGAGAAAAGCAGGGGGCCTAAGACAGACCCCTGTGGAACCCCAAATTTCATGTCACTAAGGTTAGAGGTAGTGTTACTGTACAGAACACAGTGCGAACGACTGGTCAAGTATGACATCAACCATGCAAGGGCACTCCCAGTAATCCCAAAATGATTTTCCAGCCTAGTAGAATATTATGATCCACGGTATCAAATGCAGCACTGAGCTCTAACAGCACAAGAACCATAGTGGTGTCCGAATCCATTGCAAGCAAAAGATCATTCACCACTTTAGTGACAGACATCTCTGTGGAATGATATTTTCTAAAAGCAGACTGCAGTGGCTCAGAGAGATTATTCTCAGTGAGATAGTCCACGAGCTGCTGTGAAACCACTTTTTCCAGAATTTTAGAGCAAAATGATAGATTTGATATTGGCCGATAGTTTTTCACTACACTAGGGTCAAGATTAGGTTTCTTAAGTAATGGTTTAATCACTGCAGGTTTGAAACATTTAGGAACAGATCCAGAAGTTAAAGAAAGATTACTAATTTCCAGGACAGTCAGCCCAAGAGTGGGCCACAGGTCCTTAAACAGTTTTGTTGGTGTAGGATCAGCATGCCTAGAGAGATACTCTCGAATTCTGTAAATCTAGGTAATACCTCAGTAATGGAGCCAACCTCAATAGTAGGGTGTAGTGGCTGGGTTAAGGCATGCTGGGATATGTTTAACCTAATGTCTTCTATTTTCTTCTCAAAGTAATCCAGGAAATCTTGTGCTGTAAAATGAGAGCGAACTACAGGAGGTTGTCCATGAATAAGTGTTGCCACTGTGTTGAACAAGAACTTTGAGTTATGCTTGTATTAGTTGATCAAATCAGAGTAATAGGTCCGCTTTGTTCCCAGTAATGCATGCTTACAGTCTAAGATACCATCACACCACGCAAAGTGGAATACTTCTAATTCTGAACTATGCCATTTCCGTTCTCGCCTTATGCTTGAGGTCACGCAGGCCATCTCCTAAACATATGTCCTTTCTTCAACCTTTGCCACTTCTCTTTTCACCTAATATGGAATATTAAAATTGCAACATCATAGAGAAGCACCACCTGAATTGAGGTGACACAAAATATAGGAAAATACTCTTTGTAGTGTGCCAGTGAGTCATGCTCAATGTGGTTATGAAGGGACATTTGTGAAAATTCATAGGCTGAACAATTTGTATGCAGTAAACTATTTCTATAATTGTTTAGAGCAGGAGAAGATTTTGCTTTCTGCTTTTGTATTTCTGCATGCCTCACTTTTTTTGTACTTTACAGTGTTGTGAAAGTGTCGTGACACGGACCCACAACAGGGGGCGGTAATGAACGGACAATGGATAAGCCAAAAAGTAACAATTTAATGTTGTGAATCGCACAACGAAGTACAGACAATAACAATATGGTGGAATGTCAATTATACACAAGGTGACGTGTGGGCAGGCTCGAAGATAGAAGACGTCTGGCGAGAGAAGAGCCGGATCCCACACAGCTTCCACCACCAACGGATCTGAAGAACACTGGAGCCGCCAAGCCCTGCGCCCCAGGTGGCCACTGTCTTCAGCAGTCAGACCCGGTACTGCTGGCACAGAACAGAAACAGTATTGATGAGTGCGAGTTCGCACACTCAGTAATCCCACAGTCTGTGTTTAGTTAGGAGGGAGCACCTCCACCTCCAATCACACACTCGTGCAGCTCCTGTCTAACCACTTATCTGGTTGGAGTGTGAAGCGAAGCCGTCGCTGATCACACCAAGCGCCAATCCCACAGATAAGCCAAACACCACAGGAAAACGGCTGCAAAAGAGTTCCGACTATTATTCAGTTTTAAGTCAGCATAGAAGTTACCTGAATGGTAGCTGATTTCTCGGCGGGGAGGTGGAGTTGCAGGCCGGCCTTTGTGGTGGTGGTGATGTGAATGAGTGACAGCTGGTGCTGATAACGAGTGACAGCTGTCACTCCCGGTTGCTATGACGCCCTCTCATGCTTGAAGCCCGCACTTCAAGCAGGGCGCCATCTGGTGGTGGTGGGCCAGCAGTACCTCCTCTTCAGCGGCCCACACAACATACAGGTTGAGGGTTTAAAAACGTTATAGATGCAGTTAATTCAGACATACACGAGAGTAGCTTGCCGTTGAAGTAGAATTTTGTTTATACAGTATATCTTTTTTTTTACTGAAATGACACATCCTCAGCATTTGTTTGTCTGTGATTGTGTTCGCTTGTCTCTTACTTATGCCAGCTGTTGTCATTTTTTTTTTTCTGCTCTTGACAGAAACCGTCCCTTTTATGTAGATTTAATCCATGAAAAATAATCTTAAAGGTGGGCAATGTAAATATGTATGAGTTTTTGATTATAATACCCAAGAGATGCATGATTTGAGGCTTCACTAGTGCTTACGGTGATGTGCCATGACTGAAAAATTAAATTTTTCACTGCACAAAAAGCACATGCTTTATTAGAAATGCTGAAATATTCCAAGGTTTTTAAAATTTTTAGTGTTGTTTTATCTGTTTATCCATTTCTGTTTTCTTTAATACAGCCGTATAACTGACAGCTAATGATATGTGTCACCACAGTTTGGCACTATGGACAGTTCATCGTAAGATGGTCTTTACTCTCACAGTGTGCACTGATTATAAGTTATGCTTTGGAAAATGCATGTAAATAAAAAAAATCATTTGTCATCAAGTATATTACCCTAAGATCAGTCGTTTTATGAACAAAAGACCATGAAAATGAGACCCTTGGGAAAAAATGTTAATAATTTTCTTATACTGGTAGGAGAGTGGCAAGCCTTGGTTGGATTTTAATAAATGTTTTTAGAATTTGCCTTTATGTTAATACTTAGTGTCTATGACATTTACCTGAACCTTTTGTTTTTAGAATTTGCCTTTATGTTAATACTTAGTGTCTATGACATTTACCTGAACCTTTTATGAGTAAATGAACATTGCTGTACTTACTGTTTTCTTTCCTGCTATTCAACATTCTGCATCAGGCACATATTTGAGCAATAGCTTTATAAGTACCAACAAAGAAATTGAAATTCTGCCCATTACAAAACCAATCCAAGGACCATGACAAGGGCCATTCTGTTAACAGCACCGGGCTTCTGTCTGTGAAGAAAAATCCACATTATAGGTCACATCACAGCTCCTCGAACACACAAAACTGACCAGCCCTCTGAGCTTAAAAAAGAAGGAGCTAACAGCAAAGTAATAAATAGCATTGAGACCAAGGTTATTATTGCTCCATAAGGCTGGAAAAGGAATACTGTATTGTTCAGAGTATAAATCAAACCAGAGTATAAGTTGTACCTGTCAAAAAGTGTGTGTATAAGTTGCACCGATGTATAAGTTGTACATTTTTTTTTCTGTGTTATCTGCGCTTTCATTTGGGATTTTTGTGCACTGTTGTACTGCACTTTTTATTATCAGTAGATCCAACTCGGATCTGTTGTAGCAACCCCGAGTGAAAACAAGGGAGAAGCTGAAGGGGCTTACTATTCTTTTATAATTGGAGTTCATTTTGTTTAGTGTTTTGATTCTTGGGAAAGTCCTTCAAAAATAGATATTTTTAACATTTTTATTTCTAAGAGCCAACTATTCATTCAATTCAATTTATGTGTAGAGCACTAAATCATAACACAAGTTGTCTCAGGCTGCTTCAGAAGAACAGGGTCAATACAAGGGGACCCAACTCAGACCCATCTTTTTAGCCTGGCTTTTTAAATTGAATTTTACCTTTTACACCTTATAATGAATTTTAATGATTTTTTTTTTTAACCACACAGCTGTTCTCTCTGTGTGCGTGCATGCGTGCATGTGGCTTGGCATGGGGAGGACAGTTGGGTGTGTTCTGTCATCTTCTTCTTCTTCTTCTTCTTTGTCTTTCGGCTGTGAAAACACTTTGTGTTGCATTTTATTTGTGTGAAAAGTGCTATGTAAATGAAGTTTGATTGATTAATTGATTGATTAATAACAAATATGTGATTTATTTATTTATTTATTTTTTTTACTATATAAGTTGCACTGGAGTATAAGTCACAGGACCTTCCAAACTAGAAAAAAACAACAACAAATAAGTTGTACTCCAAAAAATACGACCCATGACAATTGCAGCAAAGAAAAGGCAATATCACTTTTCTTTTTGCAGGAGTAGGGAGAGGGGAGGAAAAAAAAAAGAAATAAAAAAATTGAAGGGTTGGAATAGGAATGGAGGAGGAGGGCAAACCAAATTACTTTTAAAAGAAAAAATGCAGAACAATGGCAGTGAGTGATAGACACAGAAGAAAAAGAGAGGGAGGGCATTCGAAAAGAAATAATAATTTCATTCTCATTACCACAGGGACCCCTACATACCCTGCTACCCAGCTACACTCCAGGCTGCTGTTTTGGATCCATGGAAAGCTGAAGGAGTTAGAGATTAATTTAGATTTTGATCTTTGCTCATATTTCATGTGTAGTGTGTCTTTGTAGGTTTCAAAGTGTGGTTTTAAGGCAGCTGCGCAAGAGTAAAAATAGATGGAAGTGGTACTTTGTTGAAGGTGCTGAATGAAGGGCCCAAGAGTGGCATTTGAGAGTGGGCTCTAAAAGAATATTCATTAACACTAAGAATAAAGAGCATGCATGTAAATGAGACATTGAAAATGAAGATGACTGGAATGGCACATGGACCAGATGAAACACAAGTGGACGTGTGGAAAAGTCTTGCAGGGTTTTTGCATGATGATGGTGTGGTAGTGATGTCTAGGCATGGTATGAAAGTGCAAAAAGTACACTCAGGATAGAGAGAATGAACATGTCTACATGTTAGCCAAGTTCAAATCCATCATGGACAACTCCTCTCACCCTCTGAACCAGACTGTAGTGGAGCTGAACAGCTCGTTCAGTGACAGGCTGAGGCACCCTCAGTGCAAGAAGGAACGATACCGCAGGTTGTTCCTCCCTGCTGCTGTCAGACTGTACAATAACATTGTGAAATAACCACATGCAATAATATGTCCACAATCACGTGCAATATTAATATGTCCACAAATCATGTGCAATAACAACTCGTTTACACATCCCTGCACTAATGTCACCTTATCACATCTAAACTCCATCTCACATATTGTAAATAAGATGCTCCTATCTCTTCTTCAATCCCAATCATGTTTATATATATGCATGTGTACTTATATTATTATGTGTACTGCGCTCTCAGCAGTTGTGGGCCGTCCTTAAAGGGGCAGTAACACCCCGTAATCTGTTTAATCCCCATAAAATCATCCCTGAAAGCCATATTAATTTTTTGAACGGTGTCCACCTGGAGGTCTCTTACTGTTTCTGGAAAAAAATTGATGCAGCAAAGATCCAAATCATTCAGACATTTATTCGCAATAAAAAATAGACGAGAGGAGTAGACCACACCTCACTCAAAGCCTGCTCACAGGCGAATGAAGCAACCGACAGGCATGAAAAAACTTACGCATGCGCACGAGGGTTCAAGCTTGGCTGACGCAATCACACGTGATTCAAATCCATATGGTTTTTGAAAAAAATAATAAGGTCGGATACTTTTCTAACAGACCTCGTATGCATATGTATATGTGTATGTGTATAGGTGTGTGTATGCATATGTGTATTTGTATGTATATGTGTGTATATACATATACATATATATATATAAGTTTGTATGTGGGTGTGTATGTGGGCGGTCTTTAAGCCGGCTGGAGCACTCCTTAATCTGTGTAATCCCCATAAAATCGTCCCTCAAAGCCATCTGAATTTTCTGAATGGTTACTACCTGGAGGTCTCTCACAGTTTCTGGAAAAAATTGATGCAGCAAAGCTCCAAATCGTTCAGACATTTATTCGCAATAAAAATCTGATGAGAGGGGTGGACCACTGCTCACACAAAGCCTGCTCACAGGCGAATGACGCAACCGACAGGCGTGAAAAACTCGAAGGTTCAAGCTTGGCTGATGCAATCACACGTGATTCAAATCCATATGGTTTTTGAAAAAAATAAAAAGGTCGGATACTTTTCTCACAGACCTCATATATATATATATATATATATATATATATATATGTGTGTGTGTGTGTGTGTGTGTGTGTGTGTGTGTGTATATATAGATACATATTCTATTTCTACCTCATCTTCTTATGTCTTGTACTGTTACAAGCATTATTATTGCTTATCCTTGCACATGCTGTTTGATGAACATTTTCATCTACTTGCACCCATCTTGTGTGTTTTTTAAGAGCTGACGTAACATGTGAATTTCTCCTCTGTGAGATCAATAAAGTTTATGTTATCTTATCTTAAATTAAAAACTTAGGTCAGGTTACTGGCGCAATATGTTGCTGCATCCAGCACACTGCAGAACCACTTTTGATCCTAGATGGCAACCATTCAGGCACACAGTCAGTCTTTTCCCATGTCTTTAATATAACCATCTATCTGCCAGAGCCAGGTAATTAGTAAGCATTCTCTTGGCCTCTTCCAGCCACTGTGGTGATCAAATATGAGGCACCTGACTGTTGGGTCATATCCAGAAAAATGTGTTGCATGGCAAAAATGTAGCTGACATTAACTCATAATGCAAGTAGCACTGAGTAACAGTTTAATTGACGCAAAGTTATTACAATGGTACCCAAGAATGCTTTGAAGAGAGCTTGCACCAAAAACCTAGTCCAAACTGAAGGTCACTGGTCAGCATTCACACATCCAAGTCTTACATCCATACAAGAGTTAACAGGACCATAAAGACATGTTCTCCTGCAAAAGGCTCAGCATCTTCAGACTCCTTGGTCCACAGACCACTTGCCTCCTCAGACACTTTTCAGACATCTTTTGATTGCAATGTCCAAGAACAAAAAGACATAAATGTCACTATGAAGGTAAGTGTGTCTCTCAAAAAGCTTGACACTTCCTTCAGATGAAGGTAAACTTTGAATGCTCAATCAAGGAAGTCATTAAAAGCCTACAGCTCAGTCTTGATCCAGGACAATTACAAACCCAGACACTGTAATTCTTCATTGAGATTATCCAGTGCTGCAATCAGGGGAACCATCTATCCATCCATCCAAGCTACAATGATCACAAAGTGTCATCCAAGATCAGAAATGCACCTGAGTTGATGGACCCCACAACCCTACCCAACACCCAATTCATGCAAGTAATGAAAAGAGTAGGACCAGAACACACCAGAATTCACTGGCAAGAAGTCAGAGACTCTTCTGTCACTCTGCAAAACACGTACAATATCTCTGTATTCATACAATCTTAATAGAAGAGTGCAAACCAAAAAAGAGACCAAAAACCAGGAAAAATGGAAATCCAATTAAGATTTACAGAGACAAGTGCAGCTGAAGTAAGCAAAGGCAGAGTTCACTGAATTATCGAGAGTAATGACAACTAGTGGTGTAACAAACATAGTTGAACTGTGGCCTGTATGGACTGACCCCACAGTTTAGAACATATATACCATGGATTAATTGCAACAATTAGTGTGATTCCACACTATGGTGACATGTTTTTAAAGTGATATATGTGAAAATTTAATGCTGTTGTAGTGAAATCACACTGTGACTAGAAGCACTGTAGCTGTGCCTGCATGACATGCAGCTGTGAACACAGCCTGTTATAAACTGTTTCTTTCTCTCCTAGAGAGACAGCTTGGCAGTGGTGGGCACACTTCCGATAACCGATAATGTTTTCATTATCGGATTATCTTTTTAGATAAATTTAAAAAAACATCATCGGACTAATTATCTTCCGTTGAATTGCCGTCCGATAATTTTTAAACCGATAACGCAGTAAACTAAGCTGAACAGTGAAAAACATTTTTAAAACTATTAAAGCAGTTAAGACCTACCTGTTAAAAGTTTCCTAATCGATATGTTGTTCTACTCTCTATAAGCAAAGAAGAACCAGAGACCCCCCCCCAAAAAAAAAAAAAAAATCTTTTTTTTTAACACCATACTGATATAACCGCGATATCACCAAGTCATCCAGAGGCATACATTTTTAACGTATGGTTTGAATTTTAACCTACTCATTTTGGACAAGTTATTTAAAATGACTGTCATGTCTGAAGCTTTATAAAGTGAAAATATCAGATATATGTTTTCGTTTTAAAGTAATGTGCTAATTTTTAAGGTTTTGTGAGCACATGCTATGCCAGGCAGCAATGCATTATGGGTAGCATAGGGTAATCTCAGACGTTCACTACAGGACAAATGCATTTCAGACACTCTGTTCAGGCTCCACGGATAACAGCATTAAACTCTAGTGCACTGGAGTATAAGTCACAGGACCTTCCAAACTAGAAAAAAACAACAACAAATAAGTTGTACTCCAAAAAATACGACCCATGACAATTGCAGCAAAGAAAAGGCAATATCACTTTTCTTTTTGCAGGAGTAGGGAGAGGGGAGGAAAAAAAAAAGAAATAAAAAAATTGAAGGGTTGGAATAGGAATGGAGGAGGAGGGCAAACCAAATTACTTTTAAAAGAAAAAATGCAGAACAATGGCAGTGAGTGATAGACACAGAAGAAAAAGAGAGGGAGGGCATTCGAAAAGAAATAATAATTTCATTCTCATTACCACAGGGACCCCTACATACCCTGCTACCCAGCTACACTCCAGGCTGCTGTTTTGGATCCATGGAAAGCTGAAGGAGTTAGAGATTAATTTAGATTTTGATCTTTGCTCATATTTCATGTGTAGTGTGTCTTTGTAGGTTTCAAAGTGTGGTTTTAAGGCAGCTGCGCAAGAGTAAAAATAGATGGAAGTGGTACTTTGTTGAAGGTGCTGAATGAAGGGCCCAAGAGTGGCATTTGAGAGTGGGCTCTAAAAGAATATTCATTAACACTAAGAATAAAGAGCATGCATGTAAATGAGACATTGAAAATGAAGATGACTGGAATGGCACATGGACCAGATGAAACACAAGTGGACGTGTGGAAAAGTCTTGCAGGGTTTTTGCATGATGATGGTGTGGTAGTGATGTCTAGGCATGGTATGAAAGTGCAAAAAGTACACTCAGGATAGAGAGAATGAACATGTCTACATGTTAGCCAAGTTCAAATCCATCATGGACAACTCCTCTCACCCTCTGAACCAGACTGTAGTGGAGCTGAACAGCTCGTTCAGTGACAGGCTGAGGCACCCTCAGTGCAAGAAGGAACGATACCGCAGGTTGTTCCTCCCTGCTGCTGTCAGACTGTACAATAACATTGTGAAATAACCACATGCAATAATATGTCCACAATCACGTGCAATATTAATATGTCCACAAATCATGTGCAATAACAACTCGTTTACACATCCCTGCACTAATGTCACCTTATCACATCTAAACTCCATCTCACATATTGTAAATAAGATGCTCCTATCTCTTCTTCAATCCCAATCATGTTTATATATATGCATGTGTACTTATATTATTATGTGTACTGCGCTCTCAGCAGTTGTGGGCCGTCCTTAAAGGGGCAGTAACACCCCGTAATCTGTTTAATCCCCATAAAATCATCCCTGAAAGCCATATTAATTTTTTGAACGGTGTCCACCTGGAGGTCTCTTACTGTTTCTGGAAAAAAATTGATGCAGCAAAGATCCAAATCATTCAGACATTTATTCGCAATAAAAAATAGACGAGAGGGGTAGACCACACCTCACTCAAAGCCTGCTCACAGGCGAATGAAGCAACCGACAGGCATGAAAAAACTTACGCATGCGCACGAGGGTTCAAGCTTGGCTGACGCAATCACACGTGATTCAAATCCATATGGTTTTTGAAAAAAATAATAAGGTCGGATACTTTTCTAACAGACCTCGTATGCATATGTATATGTGTATGTGTATAGGTGTGTGTATGCATATGTGTATTTGTATGTATATGTGTGTATATACATATACATATATATATATATAAGTTTGTATGTGGGTGTGTATGTGGGCGGTCTTTAAGCCGGCTGGAGCACTCCTTAATCTGTGTAATCCCCATAAAATCGTCCCTCAAAGCCATCTGAATTTTCTGAATGGTTACTACCTGGAGGTCTCTCACAGTTTCTGGAAAAAATTGATGCAGCAAAGCTCCAAATCGTTCAGACATTTATTCGCAATAAAAATCTGATGAGAGGGGTGGACCACTGCTCACACAAAGCCTGCTCACAGGCGAATGACGCAACCGACAGGCGTGAAAAACTCGAAGGTTCAAGCTTGGCTGATGCAATCACACGTGATTCAAATCCATATGGTTTTTGAAAAAAATAAAAAGGTCGGATACTTTTCTCACAGACCTCATATATATATATATATATATATATATATATATATATATATATATATATATATATATATATATATATATATATATATATATATATATATGTGTGTGTGTGTGTGTGTGTGTGTGTGTGTGTGTGTGTGTGTGTGTGTGTATATATAGATACATATTCTATTTCTACCTCATCTTCTTATGTCTTGTACTGTTACAAGCATTATTATTGCTTATCCTTGCACATGCTGTTTGATGAACATTTTCATCTACTTGCACCCATCTTGTGTGTTTTTTAAGAGCTGACGTAACATGTGAATTTCTCCTCTGTGAGATCAATAAAGTTTATGTTATCTTATCTTAAATTAAAAACTTAGGTCAGGTTACTGGCGCAATATGTTGCTGCATCCAGCACACTGCAGAACCACTTTTGATCCTAGATGGCAACCATTCAGGCACACAGTCAGTCTTTTCCCATGTCTTTAATATAACCATCTATCTGCCAGAGCCAGGTAATTAGTAAGCATTCTCTTGGCCTCTTCCAGCCACTGTGGTGATCAAATATGAGGCACCTGACTGTTGGGTCATATCCAGAAAAATGTGTTGCATGGCAAAAATGTAGCTGACATTAACTCATAATGCAAGTAGCACTGAGTAACAGTTTAATTGACGCAAAGTTATTACAATGGTACCCAAGAATGCTTTGAAGAGAGCTTGCACCAAAAACCTAGTCCAAACTGAAGGTCACTGGTCAGCATTCACACATCCAAGTCTTACATCCATACAAGAGTTAACAGGACCATAAAGACATGTTCTCCTGCAAAAGGCTCAGCATCTTCAGACTCCTTGGTCCACAGACCACTTGCCTCCTCAGACACTTTTCAGACATCTTTTGATTGCAATGTCCAAGAACAAAAAGACATAAATGTCACTATGAAGGTAAGTGTGTCTCTCAAAAAGCTTGACACTTCCTTCAGATGAAGGTAAACTTTGAATGCTCAATCAAGGAAGTCATTAAAAGCCTACAGCTCAGTCTTGATCCAGGACAATTACAAACCCAGACACTGTAATTCTTCATTGAGATTATCCAGTGCTGCAATCAGGGGAACCATCTATCCATCCATCCAAGCTACAATGATCACAAAGTGTCATCCAAGATCAGAAATGCACCTGAGTTGATGGACCCCACAACCCTACCCAACACCCAATTCATGCAAGTAATGAAAAGAGTAGGACCAGAACACACCAGAATTCACTGGCAAGAAGTCAGAGACTCTTCTGTCACTCTGCAAAACACGTACAATATCTCTGTATTCATACAATCTTAATAGAAGAGTGCAAACCAAAAAAGAGACCAAAAACCAGGAAAAATGGAAATCCAATTAAGATTTACAGAGACAAGTGCAGCTGAAGTAAGCAAAGGCAGAGTTCACTGAATTATCGAGAGTAATGACAACTAGTGGTGTAACAAACATAGTTGAACTGTGGCCTGTATGGACTGACCCCACAGTTTAGAACATATATACCATGGATTAATTGCAACAATTAGTGTGATTCCACACTATGGTGACATGTTTTTAAAGTGATATATGTGAAAATTTAATGCTGTTGTAGTGAAATCACACTGTGACTAGAAGCACTGTAGCTGTGCCTGCATGACATGCAGCTGTGAACACAGCCTGTTATAAACTGTTTCTTTCTCTCCTAGAGAGACAGCTTGGCAGTGGTGGGCACACTTCCGATAACCGATAATGTTTTCATTATCGGATTATCTTTTTAGATAAATTTAAAAAAACATCATCGGACTAATTATCTTCCGTTGAATTGCCGTCCGATAATTTTTAAACCGATAACGCAGTAAACTAAGCTGAACAGTGAAAAACATTTTTAAAACTATTAAAGCAGTTAAGACCTACCTGTTAAAAGTTTCCTAATCGATATGTTGTTCTACTCTCTATAAGCAAAGAAGAACCAGAGACCCCCCCCCCAAAAAAAAAAAAAATCTTTTTTTTTAACACCATACTGATATAACCGCGATATCACCAAGTCATCCAGAGGCATACATTTTTAACGTATGGTTTGAATTTTAACCTACTCATTTTGGACAAGTTATTTAAAATGACTGTCATGTCTGAAGCTTTATAAAGTGAAAATATCAGATATATGTTTTCGTTTTAAAGTAATGTGCTAATTTTTAAGGTTTTGTGAGCACATGCTATGCCAGGCAGCAATGCATTATGGGTAGCATAGGGTAATCTCAGACGTTCACTACAGGACAAATGCATTTCAGACACTCTGTTCAGGCTCCACGGATAACAGCATTAAACTCTAGTGCCTAAAACTCGACGTTAGTGTATTTGTGTTTGTTAAATTCCACGCATCTTAAAAATTAAATGTAGCAGACATGGATTATCTGGAATTTTGTTTGGCAAGTTTTCAAGGCTGCTACTGCCATCTACTGGCCAGTAGTGTTCATGGCAGTATTCGCCCCAAGTACTAAGCGTCTGGGTACCAGTAGATGGCAGTGTTCTATTTATTTTAACCCGGTTATAGCAGATGATGGTCAAATCCACTTTTTGGCTTTTTTTTTTTCTACAAATTAAGTTTAAAAACAAAACAACAACAACAACAACAACAAAAAACATTACAAGACAGCTCTGCGGTTGGATGCTTGTAGCTCTTCAGCAGCAGGAGGTGGTCGTGAGATGTTAAAGCTTGTTACTCCACTACACGATGTAGGACGCGCAATTAACCTGAAACTCGGTCCAAAAAATTCTCGCATGAATGAAAAATCATCTGAAAAATGGTCAAAACACGCACAGTGTAAAGCCAACATTTATGTCAAGATAAGGCTTTTCAGAACTGACCAATTGTTAACCTTGTCCTTTGTTTTATCTGTTTTCATTATTTATTATTGCATTTTAACCTGTGAAGTGCTTTGTGACTTATGTCTGTGAAAGGCACTATATAAATAAATTTACTTACTTACTTACTAATATTGAGTGCACGTTTTACAACATCATAAAAGTTTTAAAACATGCACACATCATAAAACTTGTGCACGGCATTAATAAAACATGCGCACATTCTCTCCACATGCAAAACATTTTGCGATGACACTTCCAGGGCTCCGTAAAAATGCCTGTTTTTACAAATAAAATGGAATATTTTACAAAAGCACATTTATCTTTAAACCAACACACGACACACGTCACATTAACGTGTTGGTTTGCATAATGAATGACTGAACCAATCAGTGTTTAGCAGAGGCACTTTTACCCAGAATGCTTTGCGGTCTGTGTTTGTTACAAACCTCAGAATTAGTGCCTTATTCATCATTAAAAGATATATGTTATATTTTAACTTTGTACAAATGACAGAATTGACATTAATGGATTTATTCTATCAGTATTTTCACAAAACCATAAGTTAGTTTGACTTTATTTTTCAAGACCTCCGCCTGACCGGAGCATTGCAATTGATAGTAAGCTGGCCTTATGGTTGCTTTCTGAGTGTCTCTGTGCTAGGAATGCTGTAATAAACAAGAGCTTCCAGCAGAGGCAGTATGTTGAAAGATTATGATTAGTAGAAAGCTGATTTTGTGGGTGTTCTCAGGATTCATCTGTGCTGTGTTTTACAGGGGGCAGCATAGTCAAACATTGTGGCTTATTCTTTGGGTCTTTTGTCGCTTTCAAAAGTGATTGTTTTAAAAATTAATTTCAGTTTCTTAGTAATTGCAAATGTACCAGAGACAACACCGGAATTTATTGATTATCTGTAACTTCCGATACATTTTTGGGTGGTTTATCTGTTTATCTTTATCAAAGATAACTTTTCAGTTATCTTATGTGTTATCGAAGTTAATTTGTTGGTTATCTGTGCCCACCACTGCAGCTTGGTCCACACTCATTGCACTTCTGGATCCTAATAGTTACAGAATCTCTTCAATTTAAAGACGTTGGGGACAAAGTGTCTATTGTCAATGCATTTGTGGTGAAAACTGAGTTTAAGATATGTACCTTCAATCTCACAGATACAGAAGCCGGGAGAGGTCACTTAAAGTGATATTTTTTTCTGGCCATGATAATTTGTGCACACATTTTCCTTTAATTGAGCCCACAAATTAATAAAACATGCTCTCAAATTAGTAAAACATGCACACATTTTCCTGGCTGTGATAATTCGTGAGGATGTTTTCCTTAATTGAGCCCTTGAATTAATAAAACGTGCACGTTTTCCTTTAATTGAGCCCTGGAATTACTGTTTTTCTCAGTTTATAAGACACTAAATTCCATTGACTACACGCATTCTCCAACTAACTGCACACGTTTCTCAAATGTAATATATCAGCGAAGTATTTTTATTTTAAAATATTGTGTAAAACATTGGACACCGTTTTTATACAGGACTACATTCCAAAGTTCCTTGTTTTCATTGCTCATTATGTTCTTTTCAAAAGTTGAAAGCAAAGTAGAATTTCTTTTTTTTTTTTTTTTTTTTTTTTGGAGGAGGGGTGGCGGCAGGGTGTATTTATTGCGTTTTTTTTTTTTTTTTGGCTGATCTGAAAAATTATCTGATCATCCACACCCCTATTGAGAACACAAAAACAGTAGCAAATCAAGAGGCTGTGGGAATGGAGTGGATTTAAAGTTGTCCAAAGCAGGTAGGTATGACTGACTGCATATCCAATTCCTGGGAGTTGTCATGGCTGTCTTGGTGGCTTCTAGAATTAATTTTCTTCTTGCACGTCCACTCAGTAAAACAAAAACTGGGATAAATGTGTCTGGAGTAGCCAGTTCCCAGAAACTGGCTAACTGTTGTGAATTAATTGCCGTCTTGTAGTGGTAGGCGGTATAACCATCTGAACCTTAAGTTCGTTTCACAATTTGCTCATCCTGCCATTTCAGTCCAGAATGGAAAAATCTGTTCAAGTATTAAGTGTCTGTTTTTACACCCGCTCTGCTGCATCTTGGTGTCACTTCTGGCTGACGCCCACTGCTTCATAACAGTGCATCATCTGTGCTGCACAAAAGCATTGAATCATTACAAAAATAAAGAAGAAACCTGAGGAGATGAACCATAAAAAAAACACTTGAATTTCATCACGGAAATTCATGGACATGAACATAATTCTATTCTGCACTTTCTGATACTGTATAGGGTGTCCCAAAAAAAATACATTTAAAACACTCGGTTTGACCCTTAAATGCAACAAACTTAATCACTTATGTTTCTTTTTTACTTGCAGAGAACCTGAAGTTTATGTTGATGCCAAGCATCGATGCATTGAAGGAAAACATCTGCCGAGAAATCTGAAACATTCCTCAGGACACTTTCCCCAAAGCGTTTGCAGGCCATAATTAGCCAACGTGGGGCCTACATTGAACATCTTGTCTAAGAGACTGACAAAATGCAGGGCCAATATTGACATTGGTATGAAAAACCTCAACCTTTCAGCTTTCTATCCAGCCATAAATTTATTTCCTAGACATATGCTTTGACCATTTTCTGTGCTGATAAAATGTTGCATATTTTTTGGGACACCCGATATATGATGCTGCCCCCCAGTGGAAAACAAACGGTGAGCCAAGGCAGCAACATTGTGCTGCTGCACAGTAGTAAAATTCTGAAGACGGTGTCTGATTTATTCTGAAATATGTATCATGGAAAATTGTCTACATTAAACAAAGCATTGTTTCAGATTGCACATTGCAGTGCCGAAGGCAAGCGCCCATTCGTCCGTCCCTATCTGCGATTCAAAGACGTTGTCAAAGGAGATCCAGTAAGCATAGAGAATGACGTTGACTCCTGGGAGCATCTGGCTGACAAGCGGGCCAAATGGAGAGCCACCGTGCATGAACACATCGTGGCCTTTGAGGCTAGACAGCATGAGCCTGCTGCTAACATGCGCCACATGTTAGCGGCAGGGAGATGACCAGGGGGCATCCTCACCAGATGCCCGAACCACCTTAGCTGGCTCATTTGTACTTGTATCTGCTACCTTGTTCTTCCAGTTATTACTCAAAGTTCATGACCATAGGTGAGGATAGGAGCAGATGTGTCAAATCCGGCTTCAGAAAGTAAAAACCCTCCCATGTGTTGCTTCTACCTGTGCACCTAAAACAGGTGATGTCAATAATTAGCTCATCCACCTGCCTGAAGAGCTGGACTAATTACAATCAGCTTTTTTATTGGGAAGATGGAACAAATATGTGGCTGGACTTTTAGTTTCTGAAGCCGGATTTGACACCTCTGGATAGGAGTATAAATAAACAGGTGAATTGAAAGTTCTGGCTCAGCTCTTTCTTCACTACGACAGTCTGGTAAAGCATCTGCAGAACATGAGATGCACCCTCAATCTGTCTCGATCTCATGGTTCAGTGTACCGCCACTTGTGAATAAGACCCCAAGTTCTTGACTTTTTTCTACAATTTCTTCAGTTTAAACTGAGCCTGTTGTTTGTGGTCTTGAATTTGGAAACTCATTCTGCTTTATGATATGTTGCAATAGTAATGAATCAAAATCCACCTCTCACATATACCGTCATGTCAGGGAATTCTGTTGTAAACAGGAATGCAAAATGAAACATTTATGTTGTATCCGATCAATATTCCACCTTTGACTTTCTCTGTGCTTTGCTTGCATTCGTTTTTCATCCCTTTTCATGTCTGAATTCACATTGCACTGAAGTCCAGACAGTAATTAGAGTCTGCCATCAAATAACACAGAACCATCTGACAGAAGGCAACATCTCATGCTTTTAAGCTGCTTATTTCCACCCTGCAGCAAATTAGACACTGCTAAATCGACCGGCCTTTCCCTTATACATTCCCTGTTAAGGTTTAATTGTGTAAACAAAAACCCACACAGTCTGTCAACCTCTATGCTCTGGTTGACAGTGAATACCTGATGAACAAGTCTTGCTGTTTCTGACAGCCCTACTTTTAAATGTGGCCAAACTATCAATAATTGGAGGAACAACACATTTTTCTGATTATGACTTTAGTCAAAAATTTTAGTGTTGTTGTTGATTATATTCTGTGCATTTTGTTTCTGAAAGCAAAGGGTTTTTTATCCCACTGAATAATTTTCTGACATCACTCATGTATTTCAGGCAAGCCATTTAAACTTGAAGTCACTCAGAGAGCACGTACCACCACCAAGATCTCACAGCCCTCTTAACTTTTGTCTACATTTATTTGTCAGCAGAGCATCTTAAAATGTTTTTGAAGAGATGTAAAAACAAATTATGCAAATATGTATGATACTAAATATTTATTTAGTCAACTATTTGGTGGTTATTACATTATGGATGGGGGATTTGGATTTGGATCATTATGATCCAAATCCCCCATCCATAATGTAATAACCACCAAAGATTTGGTTCTACAACTTATACTCCAGTGCAACTTTTGTACTTAATGCATTACTACTAATAGTAAATCTACTACTACTACCACTACTAGTACTTGCCAGTCAGTCTGTTGCAGACTAGGTCAATACTGCACAACAAAAAGAGACAGAAAAGAGAGAAATAGGGAAAAAACTGTACAAAATATTCAGAGAACTCTTCAGAAGTTCGAAAATACAGCTCAGAATGTTCAGAAAAACAGTTCAAACTACAAGTTTGTTTGGTTGAGTCAGTTGCATGCCATTGGCATCTTCCTTTGTTTCCCTGGTTTTCCACCTCAACGACTGGGGTTCTGCCCAGCAGGACCCATGGCGGGATGTGCTGCTGCCCAGAAGCTGACTGGTAGTGACCTCAGATACCTTAATATTTATGGTCATACCGTAATTTCTGGCCAAAGCAGTTAACTTACTCTAACACTGGATGCTCTGGATACTCTAACACTGGATGCTGGCCAGTGTGTGTGCAATGTTGAAAAATCTACCGTACGATCGAGTTTGTATGTAAATTCTATCCAGTTTTTCGTCCAACATTTTTTAATTACACCGGCTAGAAACAGTCTAAACAGAATGGGAGCCAATATGCATCCCTGTTTAACCCAATGAAAGACCTGGATGAAGTCAGAGGCCTTGCCATAGGCAGTCGCCGTGGCTCACATGTCCATGTGGAAGGCCTTAATGACAGCCAGCAGCCTTGATGGACATCCATACTTCTCCAGAATGCACCAGAATACTAATAACAATGATAATAGTAACTTACTACTACTACTAATAATGATGATAATAGTAACTATTTATGTGAATTTCTCCACTTCTTATGTGAATTTCTCCACTGTGAGATCAATAAAGTCTTATCCTATAGGGATTTCCCAGGAATCAATGCACTTAACTTAAGGGGAGGTGATGGTCTAGTGGTTAAGGTGTTGGGTTTGAGTCCAGAAGATCATGGGTTCAAATCCCCGCCTGACTGGAAAATCACTCAGGGCCCTTAGGCAAGGCCTTTAATCCCCTATTGCTCCCAGTGTGTAGTGAGCGCCTTGTATGGCAGCACCCTGACATCGGGGTGAATGTGAGGCATAATTGTAAAGCGCTTTGAGTGTCTGATGCAGATGGAAAAGCACTATATAAATGCAGTCCATTTACCATTTAACAAAATTCACTCCAGTAGTAAAAGAATACATCACAATAATGAAGACACTACAGCAGCTATATATACGAGGTCTGTCCAAAAAGTAACAGACCTTTTTTATTTTTTTCAAAAACTATATGGATTTGAATCACTTGTGATTGCATCAGCCAAGCTTGAACCTTCATGCGCATGCGTGAGTTTTTTCACGCCTGTCGGTTGCGTCATTCACCTGTGAGCAGGCTTTGAGTGAGCACTGGTCCACCCCCCTCGTCGGATTTTCATTGTCAGGGAAATGTCTGAATGATTTGGAGCTTTGCTGCATCAAATTTTTCCAGAAATTGTGAGAGACAGCCAGGTGGACACCATTCGCTAAATTCAGATGGCTTTGAGGGACGATTTTATGGGGATTACACAGATTGAGGAGTGTTACAGCCGGTTTAAAGACCACCCACAGCGGCTGAGAGCGCGCCGCGTTCTGAGCGGCGATCGACAGGCTCAAACGACCAGATCATTTCCAAACTGAACGTGGTGTTGATCCGGGACGTTGTCTGACTACCACAGAAATGGCAGAAGATGTGGACATCAAGACTTTTTTGACACATTCCACTGTTACAGGAGTTTTTGTCATGGAAAGAGGAGCAGAGTAATGTGCCACCATGCTGCGAATGGCGCGGGACAAAACCACAGGAATTCGCGCGTTGGGACGGAGCCGCATGGTGCAAAGCAACGCCGTGATGAAGCCTCACAGGACATGTTCTGGCATGTCCAGCTAATCCACAATTTCTCGGATAGTCACACAACTGAAAAGCCACCAAAAGCCATCTGAAAGCCGTCCTGTGAGACCAACATGGAGGTGGTTTTGTGCCGTGCCATTCGCGGCACGGTGGCGCATTCCTCCGCTCCTCTTTCCATGACAAAAACTCCTGTAACAGTGGAAAAAGTCTTGAGGTCCACGTCTTCTGCCATTTCTGTGGTAGTCAGACGATGTCCCGGATCAACACAACATTCAGTTTGGAAATGATCTGGTCATTTGAGCCTGTCGATCGCCGCTCGGAACGCGGCGCACTCTCAGCCGCTGTGGGCGGTCTTTAAACCAGCTGTAACACTCCTCAATCTGTGTGATCCCCATAAAATCGTCCCTCAAAGCCATCTGAATTTAGCGAATGGTGTCCACCTGGCTGTCTCTGTTTCTAGAAAAATTTGATGCAGCAAAGCTCCAAGTCATTCAGACATTTCCCTGACAATAAAAATCCGATGAGGGGGGTGGATCAGTGCTCACTCAAAGCCTGCCCACAGGCGAATGACGCAACCGACAGGTGTGAAAAAACTCACGCATGTGCACGAAGGTTCAAGCTTGGCTGATACAATCACACGTGATTCAAATCCATATAGTTTTTGAAAAAAATAGAAAGGTCCGTTACTTTTTGGACAGACCTCGTGTGTGTGTGTGTCGGCTAACTGTGGCGTTTCCAAATCTGTGGGTTAGCATATGTTTATCTGCATCAAGCAACAGCCAGCATGTCTGCAAGAAGGACATGAAAATGTGTAGCATCAATGGCAACAGGTGGGAGCAGTGTGCAGAAGACCATGCAGCCTGGTGCCTTACTGTCAAAACAAGTGCACAGATGGCTGAGCAGGAGAGGAACCAAGGTCTTGCTGAGCAATGAGGAAGGAGCGACAGCGGCAGCCTCAGCAGGCATCACAGTACATGTGCAACAACTGCAGCTGTCATGATATGGACTTTGTGTATCATGTTTGTTCTGTTTAGTTTAGTTTGATTTGTTTTGTGTGAGTTCCCTTGTTGAATATTTCCTGCTTGGGCTTTGTCTTTCCCTTTCTCACTTGTCTGTCTTTCTTGGTACTTGGTGGTGGGAGGTGCACACTTTCTGGGCCACACCCTGTTCTGCAGCTTTCCACACACCGGTTTCTAATCTGTAGCTCATCACCAGGGTGTATATAAGCTTCACTGGTTGCACTAGTTCTCCGCCAGATCATTGTGCTTTATGCCATTGCTTCCAGCTCTGTTCATGTGTTTTTCTAGTCCTGCTTGCCACGCTGTGTTTTTTGACCACCTGCCTGTTTTTACGACTATGCCTTATCGCCTGATGCTTCTGATTTGTTTGCTATTCTTGGATTGCCTTTTTGTGTACCGGACCCTGCTTTACCAACCAGTAAACAATCTTAAAATTCAGAGCTGTAAGTTTGAGTCCTGCATTTGTGTCCATATGTCTCTGTCCACTCAACTTGATAGAATGTTCTGGCCACCGATGGACACAGTGGACTAAAATGCATTCCAGCTGGTGGTACACCATCATAGCCACCAGCTAGCACAGCAAGAAGACCGGCTAACCGCTCTAAGCTTCAGATTCAGTGACCTTGCCAAGTGTCAAGACTCATTCATGTCATCCGTGAGTTCTCAGATGGAGCAACTTCTTGCTAAACTGACTAATCAGATCTCTACCGACTCACACCAGTAGGCTGCAGTGTGGGCATCAGCAGAGTGGAGCAGGCAGTCACCCTCATACATCTCTCTCCAACCCTTCAAGACAGCTCTCCTGCAAGTTTTCCAGCATACATCACCAGTACATGAAGCAACACAATCCCTGAAGCTCAAGCAAGGACACAGATGCGTTGCAACTATCCGATTGACCTCCCCATCCTGGTGTTCAAGAGTGATGGGAATCTGGCAGCCCTCTAGTACGTAAAATTCCAGGGTCTTTCCAACCATATCCAGAGCCAGCTCATAGCTGTTGATTTCCCCAAAAATCTGGACAAGCTTATTGCTCTTGCCATCTGCACGGACCGTCGTTTGATGGGCCGACCTAGGCAGGAGCCTCGCCTCTCTGCCAAGCTTTCAACTACACTGTCTGCATGAGCCACCATCCCTACTCATCTCGACATCATCTCTCCTCACAGCTCCATAGATTAACCCATGCAGCTGGGTCACACCCATTTATCCACAGAGGAATGTCAGTGATGTAGGAACAAGGGTCTGTGTTTTTACTGTGGGCAGACAGGGCATGTGATCTCTGACTGTCTGGTCAGGGGTGCGCCTGCACGGTCAAAACCAGTCCACTGTTCATTGACTCAGGCTCAGATGCTAATTTGCTGCTATCTTCTCTCAGCAGGTCCCTGCACCTTAAGTTGTATCATCTCTCGCACCCTCTGGTGGTGCATGCCGTGGATGGCCACAAGCTTGGTCAAAGCGTCTATCGTTTTCAGTCAGTCCCACTAATTATTGCTGAGAATCATTCCGAGACAATTAGTTTTCATATATTTAACAAAATACCTCATTTGGCTATTTTGGGGCACCCCTGGTTGAAGAAACACAGCCCAAATTTTGACTGGTCTAAAGAACAAATTAGTTCATGAGCACTCGCTTGTGCAGGACGTTGTTTGGTTAGTCCCGCCATTAAAGTTCCAGCCTCTAATCCAGACCTCTCCGGAGTTCCGCCTTGTCACCACGACCTAGCTGAGGTCTTTAGCAAAGCTAAGGGTTAATCTTTACTGCCGCATCGTCCATATGATTGTGCCATTGAGTTACTGCCAGGAACTAGTCCCCCCAGAGGAAATTCTTCTCTCTGTCACCCGAATGCGTTACTATGAATGATTACATTCAAGGGTGGCATTCAATTGGAGGCGGGCTTCATTCGACCCTCGCCTCTTACGACGTCCTTCGTGAATATCTTAAATTTGTGTTTGCATATTTCAATGAGATTCTGATTTTCTCTCCCAACAAGGAGACTCACACATGCCACATATGTGCTGTCTTAGAAATTCTGCTTCAAAATCACTTGCATGTCAATGCCGAGAAATGTGAATTTCATAGGTCCACAGTTTCCTTTTTAGGATTTATGATCACTCAGGGTGAGATCCAAATGGACCCAGAGAAGGTGGCCGCAGTTTACGATTGGGCTATCACTAAGAACCGTAAGTAGGTACAGAGATTTTTGGGCTTTGCTAATTTTTACCGCAAATTCATCCCTAATAGTGGCCGCACCTCTTCATGATGTCACCTCATCTCTCCGGGTGTTCCACTGGACGTCGGAGTATGACAAGGCGTTCTGGATTCTAAAAGATCGGTTTGCTGCTGCCCCGTCCTGTTCCTTCCTGACCCCACCCAACAGTTTGTGACCGAAGTTGATGCTTCTGATGTAGGCGACGGAGCAGTCTTGTCTCATATCAATTCTGCTGCTAACAAAATACATCCCTGTGCCTACGTCTCGACAAAAATATCTGCTGAATGTAATTATAATACTGGTGACTGAACTGGTGGTTAATGTGGCCTTGGAGGAGTGGCACCATTGACTAAAGGGGGAACAAGAGCCTTTTTAGTTTGGACAGATCACAAACACTTAGAGACAGGCCTGCTGGGCCATTTTCTTCAGTAGGTTTAATTTCTTTCCCACCATCTGGGCTCTAAGCAAGCCTAATGCACTTTCCCGACAGAGTAATCCATCCCATATTCCATCTGAACCTAGCACTATTCTCCCCGCATTATGCTTTGTGTCCGCCATCACATGGGATTTAGAATCAAAGGTCAGATCGGAGACACGTGACATTCCCCGCCCACCGGGGTGTTCCTGACAATCTTAGGGGTGAAGTTATTCAGTGGGGACATAACAGCCGGTTTGCTTCTTGCTGTTCTTGGACTGCCTTTTTGTGTACCGGACACTCCTTTACCAACCAGTAAATGATCTTAAAATTCAGAGCTGTGAGTTTGAGTCCTGCATTTGTGTCAGACGTCTCTGTCCACTCAACGTGATAGCAGCAGAGGTTGTCACTCACGCATTAAGTCATTCGCGCAGGTGCAAATAGAAACAAGACCAAAATTTCCTGTATTTTTGTATTGTCAACTGTGTTGGTAGCATGGCTCAAGCAGAGGGTCATCCCTTTGAGCCTGGCCTGCTTGAGTTTCTTCCTCAAATCATCGGAGGGAGTTTTTCCTTACCACTATCTATCGCCTGTGTGCTTGCTCTAGGGGATTGTAAGGTTAGATTTTACTTTTAGCAGTTTTGTTGTGATTTAGTGCTATATAATGAAATAAATTAAGTCCCTTCGGCTGCTCCCAGATGCCCTTCCTGACGCAACTCCACATTACTGTCACGCCCGATGGGTGCCAGGCTTCCGAAGTGTTTGGACCCAAAATGCAAACTCTTGGACTACTGGATCAAGAAGAAATTGTGGTCTTTAATTCTGGCTCTGGTTCGGCACACAAGTGATCAGTCAGTGAGGCAGAAGTACAAACAGGGTCAGGCAAAAACGCAGTCATGGGCAAGCAGGGTTCAAAGGCACGAGCAGACACAGACGTCATGGGCAAGGCAAAAGGCAAAGTCAAAAAACACTAAGCAGGATCTGGATACACGGCAAAAACAGGACTAGATACAGAGCTGGTAAGTGTGCAAAGACAACAAACGAGCAAGGGTGTGGTGGCTGGGTGGAGATTAAATAAGACAGGAGTTAACTAGGTGCATGTGAAGGAACAATCAAGAAGGGGGTGTGGCTAGTGAACAGAGATAAGCAGGAAGACAGAGTGGGGTGATGAAACAGACAAAGATGTGTGAGCAGGTGCAAGAGCGGGAGTGAGTGAAAGAAAACCATGACAGGTGCAGGATGTGAAGTGAAAATAAATGACTGGGTGTGAGACATGTTAAGTGAACATAAATAACTGGATGTGAGACAAGGACATGAAAGCAGGTGCAGGATGTGAAGTGGGAACAAGAGGCAAAAACAAAACTGAATCATATTTCCGTGAACAGGAATCAGACATGAACAAGAGACTAGACTAAACATGAACTGGCGAGACAGACTTAATCATTACAGAAAAGCAGACCGGAGATAAACTAGATAAAACTGCTCAGAGAATAATAAGAAATTAAACACCATGACAGAACAATACTGAAACAGGCAGACATAAACTATAAGTAGAAACGAAACAAAACCAAAGTGCAAACAGAAATGAGAACAGCATAAAAGAGCAAATGATAACTAAATGATCAACTATGAAAACACAGATTAATAGAAAGGAATTGAGACATGATCTGAATATAAATGTAACAAGGAAAGTGACAAAGCAAAATTAGAACGTAGAATAAACACATGAAAGTAACAAAAACAGAACTGAGAATAACCATATGATGAAAATAATATGACTAGTGAATAGTAACGAGAACAAAGTGACAAGAAAAACATGACAGAATAAATCATGATGAAAATAAATAATAATAAAGCAAAGCTACAGCAGACGGGAAACCATGAAAAGAGGAAAATCAAGGGCTTAGTGCCCTGACCGGGCCCAGTTCCTGACAATTACATGGAGAAATGTGGCAGGGGTGGGATTTGAACCCAGAACCTTCTACACTGAAACCAAGTGCATTAACCACTTGGCTACCACCCCTGTAAATGAAATAAATTAAAATTGAATTGAAAAAGTGCAAAAAAAACAAAAGCAAAAAACAAACTGGATGTTACACTATTGTCTCCTGCCAGCCCAGTCTCAAGTTTTTGTTTTTTTTTTTCCCGTGCTCCCGTGACGAATGAGTCAACTTTCGTGATGGAGCAATTCCTAATCCTACTCCCACCCCCAACCCCTAACCTTAACCAGAACCTAATGTTACTCCACCCCCCCTCCCCCCCGCTGCAGTTTTAATTTCGTGCAGCCATCATAGAATGAATGATAATGAATTTGTGCTGCCGTGACGAAAATGAGGCGCTTTTCGTCACAATATCACGAACCAATAGATTAATGTATATTTTGTGCTGCTGAAGCATGACTTGCCGTGAGACCAGCTTGCACCTGCAGATGGACGGATGCCAGGAGATAAGCAAGCAAGTTCTTCCAGCTTTTCCCTTTATCTGCTTAGTGTCACCACAGTGTATGCACATGTTGACCCCTTAGGTAGCCAGGTTCAGGGATGGATGGGCAGTTCATCAAGGCAACATAGTTGTTTTCAGAAGTCGTGAGAATGCAAGACTTCATATCCACTATGGCATCTTATCACAGATGTTTCCAATAGATTTTACAAAGTGGTCCTGCTGGAGTTGACTGTTCCCTGGGAAGAACGGATGGAGGAGGGCTTTGAGAGGAAGAGGGCCAAGTATGAGGAGTTGGCAATCGAATGCCGAAGCAGGGGATGGGAGGAATCAGTGCAACCCCATTGAGGTCAGATGCAGAGGATTCGTTGGCCAGTCACTCATCAGAGCACTCAAGATGTTGGGAGTGAAGGGACTGCATTGTAGAAGAGCCATTAAAAACATCACTGACGCAGCAGAAAAGGTGTCAAGATGGCTGTGGATCAAACGGGATGATCCGTGGACCGTTAAGCTACTCAGACACAAGCCGGGGCCTGATCACCCCCGGCTGGGTCGCCTGGGTGAGGGTGTATGATGTTCAGAGACCCGAAACACCCAATGACCCCAGGGTACATCATTACCTCCGCCAAGGAGGTTATGTTTTCGGTCAAGTTTGTTTGTCTGTCTGTCTGTCTGTTTGTCAGCAGGATAACGTAAAACGTTTTGAACGGATTTTGATGAAATTTTGTGGAGTGGTTGGAAATGAAAAAAAGGAACAAGTGATTAAATTTTAGTGGTGATCCGGATCACTATCCGGATCCAGGATTTTTTTTTAAAGGATTCTTCACCATTGAGGGATAGGGGGAATTTTGACATTCTAGTTTCTAACTTCACAAAAACAAGGCAGAAAGGCTTGAAAAAAAAATTAGGGTGTAACATAGTCAAATGTTCTATCAAACAACAAAGTTTGGTGATGATCAGATCCGGATTCCGGATCTGGTGATCCAGAATATGCAAAAATATAGGGAAAATAGAAAATGTGTCAGTGTGATTTGACAAATGAAGCTAGAGATGCACAACTAACACCAAACTGTAGCTGAATCTGTACTGATTCAGTAAGGTGTCATCAGATCTGATGTAGCTTCAAATGTTATGGAGCTAGATCCAGAAGAAAACCACCATTACCGAAATTTTTTTTTTATACAATAACTTTTGAACTAATAAAGACATAAAAGTGATTCCAAGTTCTATTGCTATGTTTTCATGGTCAATGATGTCAAATATAAAGGAAAGAAAGTGTATGTATAGTTTTGGTTGTAACACTGAATTGTTGAATAGATCACTGTGCCAAGGAGGAAATCTCTTTAGGGTCAGTGACCCTATGGCCTTGTGTAGCACATGCAACACTTAAAAAAATAGTTCTATTTCAGAATTTACTGTTATTTATTTAGAGAAGTGTTTCATAAATGTTAAAAAATTCATATATTTGCAGTTTAGTTGACTAATTGAATTTTGTCTCATTTGTTTTTGTCTATAAGCACATGCAATATCAATATCAGTGCTCAGATGACAGTAGCTTCTGGGAAAGGTGCAAGTTGCAATAAACTGTGATGCCAAGCGCTAAGGATACATGCTATCCAGTCACAGCAGATGAAACTTTTTACTACCAATCATCATTGTTAGACTTTTTTAGGTTCAGTGATTCCAGGGCGTGTAGATGTTATGGCATCAGTGACCCCATGGCCTTGGCGGAGGTTTGCACTCTGAGTGCTTCTAGTTGAAGATGTGTCTGAGTTGCACCAAAAGTGTTTTCCAGAAGACTCATGTCACTGAGTATACCAAAAGAAGTAAACCTGGAGATTGGAGCGGAGGTCATTCAGCATGTTGGTGAAAGGAACAGAAATTGAGAGACAGAACAATTTAGTAGAAGAGCATGTGATCCTCTGAGACCCCCAAACCTGCATATTTTCCATCTTTGGCACAAGTTGATTATTAAGTCATTCCGGTATGCTCACCCAATCAAGAGCTACAACAGATACCTCATTTCGCATATCCTCTTGTGACAGACCATGGAGAGATGGACAATTTGCAGCTTAGTGTGTCCGTGAGTACCAGGGTTGGGAACCATTGAAATGGAGAGGATGGGGTGAGATGAATCATCTACTATGACCAAGTTTCCCAAACTGTGGCAAAGAACATCCACAGAGGTGCCATGAGGGGTAGCATAAGATAAATAAATAGCAGAAATAAACATATATGGGTGATTCTTAGACTACGGGCACTTATTATGTCCTTTGATCATATTGTATGAAAAACAGAAAAAAGGGGAAATTTCACACTTTTATAGTTATCTTTACAATGAAAGTGTGTTAAGAAATTTGTTCTAGTAGTCTATGATGACTTTTTCACCTTTTTTCAGCATCATTATATGCAAATATTGCCGTTTTATGCTTGTCCCACACCCAGACTTTTGATCTTCAATGATAAAAATGAATGGTAAAGAAACGTTTTTTCTAATGTTTTAAAATATCTCTGAATAAAATATCAGTAAAATAATCAAAACATAATTGGGGTATTCAATGTCATACAACTGTTGTGATTTTTTTTAAACAAAATGTAATTGTCCCACACTATTGCCGTAATTTTCACCACAACACTGTAATGTCCCTAAACAGTTTGTATGAAAGATTGTTTGGGTAGTTTCTATGGAGATAAACAGTGACATCAGAGCACATGTATATAGCGCCAAATCACAACAAACAGTTGCCCCAAGGCGCTTTATATTGTAAGGCAATGGTGTGGTGGAAATTACATTTACAAGGCCAATAGTGCCCGTAGTTAAAGAATCACCCATATATATATATATGAGGTCTGCGAGAAAAATAACGTACCTTTTTATTTTTTTCAAAAACTATATGGATTTGAATCACGTGCGATTACATCAGCCAACCTTGAACCCTCGTGCGCATGCGTGAGTTTTTTCACACCTGTCGGTTACGTCATTTGCCTGTGGGCAGGCTTTGAGTGAGGAGTGGTCCACCCCCCTCATTGGAATTCCTTTGTCTGACTTCTTCCTGAGAGACTGGCGCTTTGCTTTATCAAAATTTTTTCAGAACCTGTGAGGCAGGTTGCACTCCTATCATCAATAGATGATAAGAGTGCAAATTGACTGTCATGGTGATGAAAGATCAGAGCCAGAAGATTAAGCTCTTAATTTACGAGTCTGATATAGTGTCCACAGGACCTCAGACACAGTGCCAATCTGTTTGTCAATCTCACACTTCATCTTACTGCCACTCATGAGCAAGACCCCAAGATACTTGAATTCCTCTATTTGGGGCAGCAACTCTCCTCTGACTCGGAGGGGACAATCCAACCTTTTCTTAGAGATTTAAAGGTGCTGATCCTCATCCTGGTTCACCCATTTGGCCTCACACCTGCTCAGTGCACATCGGAGGTCAGTATCCAATGAAGCCAGTATAACCACATCATCCACAAATAGCAGACATGTGGTTGTAAGGTCACCAAACTGGACATCCTCCCATAACTGACCATGGCTTGAAATACAAATCACAAACAGACTTTGTGACAGTGGGGAGCCCTGGCAGAGTCCAACAACCATCAGGAAAAGGTCAGATGCAATGCAGAGAATGCAGGCACAGCTGCTATTTTGGTCATAAAGAGAATGAATCATGCATTGCAGAGGTTCCGGTATGCCGCACTCCTGAAGCACACATGACAGCACACCTCCAGGTACCAGGTCATATGTCTTTTCCAAGTCCAAAAAACACATGTAGACTGGTTTTGCATATTCCAAAGCCAGGTGTAATATCTGTGTGAGGGTAGAGAGGTAGCCCACAATTCCATGATCAGGAAAGAATCTGCATTACTCCTTCTGAATCTGTGGTTCTTTTAGATTGTTCTTCAAGATTTGTTCATCAAAATCAATAACTTTGCTCATTGAGCATTTTCATATGGACATCACTCTTTGGAGATTGCTTAACATCTGGGTATTGAAGTACATATCCATGACTCCCCTGTATTTTTTTTTTTTTTTTCGAAATGATGGCAGATTGTGGATGCAAACATGAATAAAAAGACATAATGCTACATTGGACAGTAAGATTAATCTTCTTCTTTCTTTTTCGGCTGTCACTCCCAAAGAGAATCGCAACATCTTTAGCTCTGCTGCCTCCAGCTCTGCCTCCTGTCTTTGTGTTAGTGCCACCTTCTCTAAGCCATACAATATAGCTGGTCTCACTACTGTCTTGTAAACTTTCCCCTTCACTGTTGCTGATATTCTTCGGTCACAAATCACTCCTGCCACCTTTCTCCACCCACTCCACCCTGCCTGCACTCTCTTCTTCACCTCTCTACCACATTCTCCATTACTTTGAACAGTTGAACCCAAATATTTAAACTCATCTATTTTTACCACTTCTACTCCTTGTAACTGCACTATTCCACTGGGCTCCCTCACATTCACACACATGTACTCAGTCTTGCTTCTACTGACTTTCATTCCCCTGCTCTCCAGGGCATATCTCCACCTCTCCAGACTAGACTCAACTTGCTCTCTACTCTCACTACAGATCACAATGTCATCTGCAAACATCATAGTCCATGGTGACTCCTGTCTGATCTCATCCGTCAACCTGTCCATCACCATAGCGAACAAGAGAAGACTCAGAGCTGATCCTTGGTGTAATCCCACCTCCACCTTAAAGAGTCTGTCATTCCTACTGCGCATCTCACCACTGTCACACTATTCTTGTACGTGTAAAGCACTACCCTAACATAGTTCTCTGCCACTCCAGACTTCCTCATGCAATACCACAGCTCTTCTCTTAGCACCCTATCATAAGCTTTTTCTAAGTCCACAAACACACAATCATTCTGAATTTCTTCACAAAAATTAAGTAATCTTGAAATGATTTATTAGTCAGTTATTCAGTTTTAGGTCAATGTTTATGGCAGTACTATCCAGTCCCAGCAATTGCACTCATTTCTCTTTTCTGTTTTGTTTTTGGTGACACAACTGAATAATCCAGTCAAATGGTTGGGGAGAAATTGTTAACTCAGAATTATAAGAGTAAAAAATAAATAAATAAATAAATAAATAAATAAAATACAATTTGACTGTGTCACATCACTGTCATTTAACAAATCAAAGCCAGATTGCTCTTCAATAATATGTTTTAGAGACAGGGTAACTGCAGAAGCAACAGTTGCACAAGTAGGCAGTGCAGCGTAAACTGATTAGAATGGTTACATCTGTATGCTGCCAAGCATTCATCAATGGGAAGTGTGAGCAAAGATTTATGTGCCATTGTTGCCAAAGGTTCAAACACCTAATAGCAAGAGACAAAGAGAACGCAAAGGGGAAATGCCCCATGGACAGAAAATGCCAGTCTCCAGTCTTAACGAAGCTGGTTGTGTCTGATGTCTGGATGGTTACAGCTAATGATGAGTCTTAGTTAAGTGACGGGAAAGAGGAAGGGGGAATCAGAGTGGGAGTGAAGAGGTGTCAGTGGAGGTGCCTGAGTAAGAGCACCTCTGAATGTATGCTGCCTGATGTCTAGCTGGCTACAACTAATTGGAAAACAAGAGATGCAGGGTGAATGGGAACTGAGGTGTATATGTGCCATTACAGATATTATAAACAGTCACATCTGTGTATGTGTACTCGGGTCCATGAAAATTTGGAAAGTGACTTTTTTTGCCCCTGTACACAATGGAGGAAAAATGAAACAATCAAGATGTGCATACATTATGAACTTTCAGCTTTAATTAAGGGCTACAACCAAAATGCAATCACTTTTTTTTTTTTAGGAATTACAGCCGTGTTGTCTGCACAGGTCCCTTTCCTCAACAGAAAATCTGCCACACCTTTAAATTACATCCACTTAACATTAGTGCCATTCACCCATTTAAAGGGAATGACAGGTGACACTTTGATTGGTTGGATTTATAATAGGACCATAACAACAGCTTGTGTAATGAAGACAATAAATCCAACCCCTTTGTGTTTAGTGTTCATTGTTATGTCTAGTTTGTAAACCCTATAGATGGCAAGAAGAACTTGTACACACTACAAAAGCTTTTATGCCATATGTTATGTGCCTTCCATCAAGACAGAGCCATTGTTGTTTGACCAGTGATTCCTGTGCACTAAAGTGGCACACAAGTTCAAATCAGATGGAATATCCAAGCGTTCCATATATAAGGTGACCCTCAACAGCTTTTTCTAGAAATATTTTTCAAAGTAAAAAAAAAAAAACAAAAAAAAAACAAAGGAAAAAGCAGGATGATTTAATTTTAAAAAATTATGCTGGCCACAGTCTTGTTGGTATTACTGTCTTCTAACATTATGTGCTCGCACCATATTTCTTGTCTGCTTTACAGCTGATTCATGACGGCTGCATGTAACTTTTGGTTAACTTGACTTTTGAGGTGTTCTGTTGTTAGGACGATCACTGTCTTTCCACCATGTAGCACTCTAAGCTAGTCAGAGGGGTGGGTACCTTCAGTGCTGAGAGAGACCCTCATTTCACTAATATTTGGTTTCACCTACTGTTGTGGATGTCAATGACATTTAAAAGTCTATTTAAAAGTGTATGTATTACATTTATATAACGGCTGAGTGGATCCTTGTCATTTGATTGGTGCTTTGTATGTCACATGACATGGATTATTCATCCCATTTGTGTTGCATTGCATTTAGAGTGCAGTTTGGTTCCATTTAGAGTGCAAATTTGGTTCTATACATACATGCACACACATGAACTCATGCACATACACACAACACGTGCACACACACACAAAACAAATCCACTGCACTGTAAGCCGTCTGGAGGCTTTTAGCAGGGAATTAGAATGAAAAGCTGGACTAATTTATTTGACTTTTTTGCTGCACTAACGAAATACAGTCCTTTTTTTGGTAGTACACACGCGCACAAGTGTGTCCCTTTTGTGTGAGCGTGCACATGGGAGAACAACAGAAGTGAGACAATTTAATTGAGCTAACTGACGGTGCTAGTTCTTGTAACACACACACACGCACACACACATACACACACAAAATCCACTCCGCTGTAAACTGTCTGGATGCATGAAAAGCTGAAAAGCTGATGTGATTTTTGGCTGGACTGAGGAACTACACAGTCTTTTTTTTATGGAAGTCCAAAGTCAGTGCACAGCATCATGGACTACACGTCACAATTTGGACTGTAGCAGCAGTGGAACACCAAAATGTAAGTCCCTTTTCTGTTGTTTATAAATTAATAAAATATCAAATGACAAGGATCTATTTCAGCCATTATATAAAACAAATAATGAATGTTTTTACATTCTTTCAGTGGAACGAATATTTAATTCAGTGAAAGCTGGAACAAACCATTCAGCTCTGCTTTGCCTTGTTGACTGGTATGTTCCAGCTTCCACCTCATAAAATAGTTGTACCATTGAACTCATAAACATTCATTATTGTATAATATACACCTACAAAACAAGTGATAGTGCAATGACATATTTTTATTCAGGAAATGTAATATTGTTATTGTCCCTGTCTTAAGAGTATGTTCATTTGATGACTGAATGAGTGTTGTGAAGTAATAACATTACTGGGTTCAATTAAAATTAAATAGTACGTTTCTTTGTGAGAAATGTGTAACTAATTTTGAAATAATGCTCACAACCCAGTTCATGCTCACCCGGCTGTATCATTTACATTGGCAGAACTCTGTTGATGACTGGTGGAGGGGTGTGGCAGAGAATTCAGCATCATGACCTCAACCTCAGATTTGTTTGTGCCCTGTGGGGTTTGTGTTTCTGGTGCTGCAGGCTCCAAGGTGTTGGTGATGACCCACTGTGACAGAAGAGGGTCAGAGTGAAAACTCTACCAAGCACCTTACAAAAGTTTTTTTTAATAAAGGCCTGTCACAAAAAATTTGGAAAGTAATTCTAAATTATGTGTCATTTGGTAGAAGTTCCTGCCATTTTCCTGAAACCATGAACACTTAGACCTCTCAGAGAATAATGTGCTCTCACAAAGTGGCAACAATTATTATTTCTCTTCATCTGGGCTTTATTTTGCACAAGCCGCTGTCCTCCCTGAGGAAAACAGCTTCACTAACAGCTTTAGCAGTGAATAAATGTTAAAGCTCTTCCTCGATAACGGGGTCAATGTTAAAATTGTCGTAATCATCGTCATCATCCCTAACTCATTATTTAACACTTATAAAAGAGAGGAGAGGAAGGGCTGCAGGCAGAGAGAGACATCTGGAGAGAGGAAAATTAAGAGGTGAGTCTATTATTTTTTAAATAGCTTTCCCGGGAGAGGACCCATTTCCTGATCAGCTAATGAAAAAAGAACCAAAGTGTAGATGAGAGAGGTGGATTTGAAGAGGATGGAGGAGTGCAGAAGGTCTTAATGCTGTCTTTGTGTTTAAACATCTTCACTGAAATTTGATTTGTAGCACCACCATTCATCCTGATTTTATATTAAAGTAAAATGACTTTTTTTGTAATGCAGCATTATTAAAATCACCTTTCCAGAAGTTCATAATTGCCATGTTTTTCTTTCAAAATGTCATAATATGCATTATGGGAAACAAATGCGGCTGGTTACAAGTAGGGCCCCAAAAAGACAGACAGACAGACAGAGTGCATCTGGAAAGTATTCACAACATTTCACTTTTTCCCTCAAAATTCAGCACACAGCACCCCATAATGGCAACATGAAAAAGTTTTTTTTTTTTAATTGCAGTTTTATTAAAAATAAAATAATACCTGAGATATCGCATGTACATATTCACACCCTTTGCTCAATACTATGTTGATGCACCTTTGACAGTAATTATGGCCTCAAGTCTTCTTGTATTTGATGCCACAAGCTTGGTGCACCTATCTTTTGGCAGTTTTGCCCAATCCTCTTTGCAGCATCTCTCAAATGCCATCAGGTTGGATGGGGAGTGTTGGTGCATTTTCAGATCTCTCCAGAGATTTTCAATCAGATTCAGGTCTGGGTCACTCAAGGACATTCAGAGTTGTCCTGAAGCCACTCCTTTGATATCTTGGCTGTGTGCTTAGGGTCATTATCCTGCTGAAAGATGAACCGTCACCCCAGTCTGAGGTCAAGAGCGCTGTGGAGCAGGTTTTCATCCAGGATGTCTCTGAACATTACTGCATTCATCTTTCCCTCAAACATGACTAGTCTCCCAGTTCCTGCTGCAGAAAAAAAAAAAAAACATCCACACAGCATGATGATGGTACCTGGATTCCTCCAAACATGATGCCTGGCATTCATGCCAGAGAGATTAATCATTGTTCCATCAGGCCAGAGAATATTGTTTTTCATGGTCTGAGAGTCTTTCAGGTGCATTTTGGCAAACTCCAGGTGGGCTGCCATGTGCCTTTTACTAAGGAGTGGTTTCTGTCTGGCCATTCTACCATACAGGCCTGACTTGTGGATTGATGCAGAGATTGTTGTCCTTCTGGAAGGTTCTCCTCTCCCAAGAGAGGAATGTTGGAACTCTGACAGAGTGACCATCGGGTTCTTGGTCACCTCCCTGACTGAGGCCCTTCTCTCCCGATCACTCAGTTTAGACAGGTGGCTCTAGGAAGAGTCCTGGTGGATCTGAACTTCCTCCATTTATGGATGATGGAGGCCACTGTGCTCATTGGGACATTCAAAGCAGGAGAAACATTTCTGTACCCTTCCCCAGATTTGTGCCTCAAGACAATCCTGTATCAGAGGTCTACAGACAATTCCTTTGACTTCACTCTTGGTTTGTGCAGTGACATGCACTCACTATGTTTACATGCCGTTAATTTTCGGGTTACGGTCAACATTCCGGTTTTTGAATCATTAGGAATAACCCGTTTACATGTTTAAGTAGACAGAGTTACTCCTGTATACATGGTCACTGGTATCATTTGGAATATCCTCATCTAAACACCGAAGCACATCTTCCACCGGTGCTTGATTTGGTCTGGCGTTCGTGCAAATCCTGCTTTGTGTAATCCTGCTTCGTGTAAAACCCCTCACTACACACTTTATACACTTTTCTCAAACAGGCATTAACATGTTCTCACTTTTCTCTCCTGTGTAAACACACTCTTTTTTCTTCTGGGTGAGAAGATTATATATAGAAGCACGCAGAACACAATGCGCGTGCTGTCCCTTCGCTCACTGCCTCTGGGGGTACGGATGCGGGACCTGCAAAGAATCCAAGCCACTGCGGCATTTACCGAGCCCGCAGACTCAGTAAGCACATCAGAGGCAGAGCAATCAGGGTGATCGGTGCCGCGACCGGCCCGCCTGATAAGGACGCAGAACACAATGCGCTGTTTATCTCTGCTTCTGTGGTGTCCGGTGGGCTGCGCGTGCTGCATACAGGTAGTTGCCATACTCAAAAGACCAAGATTCCTTGCGGATAGGACATGCGCAGAACACAAAATAATGTTCCTTTCTATGGGGATATCCCGATGCGCATTTATATGACCTGGTTTTTGGGTTAGAAAAGGAGTAACCCAGGGATCTTATTTGGGTTTTTAAAAACTGGAATATGAGCATATTCAGGTTTTTGCGGGTGTTTACATGGCCGTGCGCAACCGGGTTATTGCTAATATTCCGGTTATGAAAGGGTTATGAAAGGGTTATTGGCTGCATGTAAACGTAGTCACTGTTAACTGTGGGACCTTATATGTAGACAGGTGTGTGTCTTTCCAAATCATGTCCAATCGACTGAATTTACCCCAGATGGACACCAATTAAGCTGTAGAACCATCTCAAGGATGATCAGTGGAAACAGGATGCACCTGAGCTCAATTTTCAGCCTCATGACAAAAGCTGTGAATACTTATGAACATGTGATTTCTTAGTTTTTATTTTAATGTTGCTGTTGTTGTCCATTTGGCTGCTCCCATTTTTGTCCGGGGTCGCCATAGGGGATACAGCCACATCCGCACTGGTATTTGGCACAAGTTTTCACTGGATGCCCTACCTGACGCATCTCCAGTGTTACCTGGAGAAACACACAGCCACTGGTGTTCCAAAGAGGTCTCCCATCCAAGTACTAACCAGATCCTCCACTGCTTGGCTTCTGAGATCTGATGGGATCAGGCTGACATAGAGCAGACCAACTGCTAGTTTTTTTTTAATACATTTGCAAAATAAATAAATAAATAAATAAATAATCACATTGTTATTATAGAGTATTGTGTGTCGAATTTTGAGGGAAAAATGAATTTCATCCATTTTGGAATAAGGTTGTAATATAAGAAAATGTGGAAAAAAAAAGTGAAGCGCTTTGAATGCTTTTCGGATGCACGATAGATAGATAGATGTACAAGACACTTAATCTACATAATCAGTCCAGTCAACTGTAAATGGGTAGTGGCCTCAGCTTGGGAAGTAACCTGTGATGGATTGGCATCCTGTCCAGGGTAAGTCTACAGAATCTGGACAAAAACATCAGTGCCAATGGGTTCATAGGTCCTTTTGCTTCTTCTATTATAAACTGAGAATGTGTAGTTTTAGGAAGTGGTCGAATGAAGTTGTTGTGACATGCCATCCCTGATCTGTTAATAGAAATATGAGACAAAGTACACATAGACACACTGGCATATCCATGGTCCTCAAAGTGTAAAAATAAATGACAGATGCCAATCTGATTGGTGCAGTTCATGTTCTTCCCCAAAACTCACCCATTATTAATTAACATACAAGGCACAACCCATTTGCACCCTTTTCCTTACTTTTCAGATCATGCACCATATAAATAAAGTTGAGTTGAACAGACTCCAAACACACGCTTTAGTAGGCTGTTCACTACACATCCTCAAAAGAGGGCACTTAGTAAGAGTCTTCAGGACTGCTGGTAACGTTTGTTGAAATCATCTTTTTGTGGTGAAATACTTGACATGACAGAGATGCTGAAAAGGCAGCCTGTGGCCCCAGGTCTGGAGTCAGGTAACATCTGACTGCTCATTGAAAACACTGTGGCCATGCCTCTGGCTATTGCAAGGATCCTCATTAAAATTTGATTTTGTGTGAACATCCTTCTAACAACAACACTGTTACTGATTATCCATAAAAAATAAAAAAAAGTGTTTTTCAGCTCCACCTGAATGAGAGATTTGAGCAGCTTCAGTGTGGGCAGTAACATTGATATGATCATGGCTGCGGTGATAAAAGGTGATGTACTGTATATTATATCAAGATGTAATTATACAAGGCAAATTTCAAACCTGTTTTCTCATTCATTATATTCCAATGCAGCTAAAATAATTATTTTGTTTTTACAGAGAGGACTGTAGATTTTCTGGAGCTACAGAAAACAAGACGGATAACATTGTCTGACATATTCAAGTGAGACCCACACAAAGGAGACACATTTATCATTTTTTTTTTTTTTTGTAGGAGGGAGGAATTCGTCAAACATTATTTTATTTATTTATTAACTGATGGAAATAGTGCAAGAGGCAAGAAATATATATATATATATATATACATACAAGGTTGGGTAGGATTACTTTGAAATGTAATCCAAAAGTAATCGGATTACAAGTAATCCAAATGTATGTACATGCATACATGTAATCCACATGTATTCTTTCAAAGTAATCCTACCCAACCTTGTGTTTGTGTGTGTGTGTGTGTGTGTGTGTGTGTGTGTGTGTGTGTGTGTGTGTATATATATATATATATATATATATATATATATATATATACACAGTAGTGTTCAGAATAATAGTAGTGCTATGTGACTAAAAAGATTAATCCAGGTTTTGAGTATATTTCTTATTGTTACATGGGAAACAAGGTACCAGTGTGTGGGCCGCCCGAAGAGGAGGTACTGCTGGCCCACCACCAGAGGGCGCCATGCCTGAATGGCGAGCTTCAGGCACCAGAGGGCGCAGTCGCTGCATGAGAACCCCAGGAGCCCAGAGCTGACAGCTGTCACCACTCATCTCATCATTCATCACACCATAAAAGCCTGGCAGAGACGTCACATCCCTGCCGAGAAATCATCTTACCTGACAGGTAAACCTCTCAGCCGTAATTGTGCTGTTCGCACATTTCTTGTTTCTGAGTTGGCAGTCGTAACCTTGTATACTCACAGTTTGGGGCTGGGTGGTGGAAGTTGGAAGGAGTTGGCGTTCCCGCTCCTCACTTATCACTTAAGTATATTATTAGTACTGCACGTACTTAGCATTCCTGTTTTCCTGGAAGTGGTGGATTATCCCCTCAGGAGGGGACTGTGACTTTGCTGAACTGTTTGCTGGGTGTGCACACACCCACTTGATCTGTTTGTTCTTCCTGCCAGCAGTACCCGATTCGACAGCTGGAGGCGGTGGCCACCTGGGGACTCAGGACTTGGCGGCTTCGGTGTGTTGCAGGTCTCCACTGGCAGTGGAAATCGTGTGGGGGCGACTCTTCTCTGGACAGGCGTCTCCTATCCTCGAGCCTGTCCACACGTCACCTATTGTTTGACTGTTACCTAAAGTCGTATCTGTATTCCGTTGTGCACATTTCACAACATTAAATTCATTCAGCAGGTTCTCACAAATCCAACAAGACCAAGCATTCATGATATGGACACTCTTAACCCCTTAACGCCCAAATTTATATAGCTTATATTAAAAAAAAATGTTTTGTATGTGTTTTTGCCTTTAAGTAGATGGTAAATAATGTTGAGATTATTAATTTCACTTTTGCACAAAAACTGGATAGTAATATTGGGTATTCTGGTAATGACTTTATGTTATAATAATAATGATGGTATGTTGCAAATTTGCGACAATGGGCATACAGGTCAATTTGGTAAGTTCCATATTTGAGTCAGAGATTGTAGCATATATACGACGATGGGCGTTAAGGGGTTAAGGCTATGAAATTGGGCTATTAGTAAAAAAAAAAAGTAGAAAAGGGGGTGTTCACAATAATAGTAGTGTGGCATTCAGTCAGTGAGTTCGTCAATTTTGTGGAACAAACAGGTGTGAATCAGGTGTCCCCTATTTAAGGATGAAGCCAGCACCTGTTGAACATGCTTTTCTTTTTGAAAGCCTGAGGAAAATGGGATGTTCAAGACATTGTTCAGAAGAACAGAGTAGTTTGATTAAAAAGTTGATTGGAGAGGGGAAAACTTATACGCAGGTGCAAAAAATTATAGCCTGTTCATCTACAATGATCCCCAATGCTTTAAAATGGACAAAAAACAGAGATGCGTGGAAGAAAACAGAAAACAACCATCAAAATGGATAGAAGAATAACCAGAATGGCAAAGGCTCACCCATTGATCAGCTCCAGGATGATCAAAGACAGTCTGGAGTTACCTGTAAGTGCTGTGACAGTTAGAAGATGCCTGTGTGAAGCTAATTTATTTGCAAGAACCCCTCGCAAAGTCCCTCTGTTAAATAAAAGATGTGCAGAAGAGGTTACAGTATGCCAAAGAACACATCAACTGTCCTAAAGCGAAATGAAGGAATATTTTGTGGACTGATGAGTAAAATTGTTCTTTTTGGGTCCAAGGGCCGCAGACAGTTTGTGAGACTACCTCCAAATTCTGAATTCAAGCCACAGTTCACAGTGAAGACAGTGAAGCATGGAGGTACAAGCATCATGATATGGGCATGTTTCTCCTACTATGATGTTGGGCCTATATATCGCATACCAGGTATCATGGATCAGTTTGGATATGTCAGAATACTTGAAGAGGTCATGCTGCCTTATGCTGAAGAGGACATGCCCTTGAAATGGGTGTTTCAACAAGACAATGACCCCAAGCACACTAGGAAATGAGCAAAATCTTGGTTCCAAACCAACAAAATTAATGTTTTGGAGTGGCCTGCCCAATCCCTGGACCTAAATCCAATTGAGAACTTGTGGGGTGACATCAAAAAAGCTGTTTGTGAAGCAAAACCAAGAAATGTGAATGAATTGTGGAATGTTGTTAAGGAATCTTGGAGTGGAATAACAGCTGAAAGGTGCCACAAGTTGGTTGACTCCATGCCTCGCAGATGTGAAGAAATCATGAAAAAATGTGATTATACAACTAAATACTAGTTTAGTGATTCACAGGATTGCTAAAAAAGCAGTTTGAACATAATAGTTTTGAGTTTGTATTGTCAACAGCAGATGCTACTATTATTGTGAACACCCCCTTTTCTACTTTTTTTACTAATAGCCCAATTTCATAGCCTTAAGAGTGTGCATATCATGAATGCTTGGTCTTGTTGGATTTGTGAGAATCTACTGAATCTACTGGTACCTTGTTTCCCATGTAACAATAAGAAATATACTCAAAACCTGGATTAATCTTTTTAGTCACATAGCACTACTGTTATTCTGAACACTACTGTATATATATATATTATTAAGGCATGACTTTGAAACAACTGATTTCGGCATAATCAAACCCCAAGGCCATCTATCAGAGCTACTTGCTTGCTGCAAATTGCCATGACTTGGTTGTCCCTAAATTATTTTAGTAGCCCTAATCAGTGTTGTGATAACTGATCTGCTTGGAGGTGGCCTTGGTAAAAATTCACACATTGCAGAGGAAACAATGGAAACATTGCTTGAAAGATGATGCACACGTGAAACTTGGCATAAACATTTGCACTGCAGTGCTCTTCAAAATTATCTGATGAGCCAAGTGAAAATCCGAGATAGCCATGATTTTTCAAGATGGCCACCAGATTTGCAGCCAAATTCCCCATTCATCCCATATTTCTGAAGAACACTGATGGACTTGAGAGAATCATGGGCCTGCTATTTTTTTTTTTAAATCATAAACCTGATTTTGCTGTTATTGTCTCTACAGGAAGTCTCTACGGGGATGGGGTAATGAGGGGATGGCAGGGGGAGAGAAGCTGCAGAGAGGTGTGTAAGACTACAACTCTGCTTCCTGGTCCCAACCCTGGATAGTCACGGTTTGGAGGATTTAAGAAAATTGGCCAGATTTCTAGAAATGAGAGCTGCTCCATCCAAAGTGGGATGGATGCCGTCTCTCCTAACAAGACCAGGTTTTCCTCAGAAGCTTTGCCAATTATCTATGAAGCCCACCTCATTTTTTGGACACCACTCAGACAGCCAGCAATTCAAGGAGAATATGCGGCTAAACATGTCACTCCCGGTCCGATTGGGGAGGGGCCCAGAGAAAACTACAGAGTCCGACATTGTTTTTGCAAAGTTACACACCGATTCACTGTTAATTTTAGTGACCTCCGATTGGCGTAACCGGGTGTCATTACTGCCGACGTGAATTACAATCTTACCAAATTTACGCTTAGCCTTAGCCAGCAGTTTCAAATTTCCTTCAATGTCGCCTGCTCTGGCCCCCGGAAGACAATTGACTATGGTTGCTGGTGTCACTAACTTCACATTTCTCAAAACAGAGTCACCAATAACCAGAGTTTGATCCTCGGCGGCACAGGAAAAACACCTCCGTGTTGATAACCATTTGTAAAATCCAGGCGGCTTTTGATGGCTTTCAGTGGAGTGAGTATATGAGAAATTGTTTAACAGCTGGACATGTTCCAACTTGTCCTTAAGGCTTCCAACAGAGGTGTTTTTCCTGTGGCGGAGCATCGCGGCGGCTGCGAGCCGACGCTGCAATCCGCCCGCACGTCTTTCATTAAAAAAATCTCCTTTAACAGTGGAATATCCGGATAAAATGCTGAAACCAACTTCTTCTGAAACTTCTCTGTTCTCTCACGACGTCCTGGATCAATAGAGCCTGAAATGTGGAGGTTTTCAGCTTGAAACAGGCTGATGACGCCGCCTGGGAGCACTTCACAACGTCTCGCTCTGTGGGAAGTCCTTAAAGCGACAGTATCACCTCAAAATCTCTCATCAGCCGTTAAAATTTTCACTGAAAACCAGCTTAATTTTTCAAACTGTGTCCACTTTGATGTGTCTCACAGGTTTAGAAAAAATTTTGATCAAACAAAGCGCCAGTCTCTCAGCAACTTCTCAGACAAAGGAATTCCGACGAGGGGCTTTACGACTCCTCCCACAAGGAGTGCTCACAGGTGAGTGACGTCACCGACAGGCGTGGAAAGACTCTCGCATGCGCACGAGGGTTCAAGCATGTCTGACGTAAAAACATATGAATGAAATCCATATAGTTTTTGAAAAAAAATTAAAAGGACCTATACTTTATAGACAGCCCTCGTAGTTATTAAAACTGGACAAATATACAAATGATCCATTTACATTTTAACATGACAAGATTTGTTCTTCATTGTTAAAGTATAAAAATAATGAATTTAATGGATGGAAACTTGTGATATACATTTGATCTTATGTATTTGCACAGTTTCACTGATGAGTTACATGCACACATATCTAAGGAGACTTGAATGGGTAACATCTGTTGTAGAATTTACTGTAAAAAACTATCAATGGAAACTGTAATTATTAAAATATGTTTTTTCATGAAGGAGATAGATTTGCCATTTCTGTAGGCAGCCATCTTGATTTTTTGTTTCACTCATCAGCTGTTTGAAGCATAGTCCATTATGAATGTTCTTCCCAACTTTAATTCTTGTATCATCATTTGAACAATTTTATTCAAAATCAGCAGCTAGATTCTGTGCTTCAGCTTCAATGTCCCAGATTCAGATTGGCCAGAGAGATTCAGCAGAGACTGAAGGTGATAACTGGATAGCTTCTCTTATGGCAGAATCCTTGGGTTCAGGTGACACTGTGCAAAAAAGTTCTTTTGACTAGCAGCAGTACCCGTCGTTGCCCTGGTGAAGAATAGTTACCAAGTTGTAACTGTTTTTTTTTTTTTTAATAAAATAAAAATAATAAGCACACCTTCACTGCATTTACATGGTGTCATGGATGTGGCAAAACCAGCAAAGTCTCACGTTTTTTTGTTTGTTTTGTTTTTTCGTGCCCCCGTGACGAAATGAGTCAAATTTTCATGACTGGGTAAATAAATTTAAATTCACTATTCCTAACCCTACTCCTACCCCCAACCCTAACCTTAACCATAACCTAATCTTACTCCTTCCCCCCAAGCTAACCATAACCACCCGACCCCCCCTCCAATTCACTTTTAATTTCATGTAGCCATCACGGAATGAATTAGAATGAATTTGTGCTGCCATGATGAAAATGAGACTATTTTTGTCACAATACCACAAACCAATAGATTATTGTATATTTCGTGCTGCTGAATTGTGACGACCAACTTACCAGGTTGGGCAAAATGTGGCACCAGCAGCACATGCTCCCAGGTCTGAGTTGACACCTTTAGAATCAGCCCATCAATTCAGTGGTTTTAGGCTATAAATAAACAATAGCATTCACAGTGCAGACTTAGCCTTTTAAATGTTCTGTTTGATTGCTAAAACTGTCAAACTAGGCGGGTGTGTGAGTGTTACTGAGTTTGTCTGTCTAGCTGAGGCCATGTGATGGACTGGCATCCTGTGAGATCCTGTGCTCTTGCCCTATGACTGCTCAATTGAAGTAAGCGGGAACAGAAAATGGACTGTTTTGATTACTATGTTTCTCATTTTATCATTTCATGATCGATCTTTAAAACTGACCGTAGGTGTGAGTGAGGGTGTGATTGTTTGTCTATATATGGCCCTGTGACAGACTGCCATCTTGTCCAGGGTGTACCCCACCTCTTGCTTTATGAGTGCTGGGATAGGCCCCAGCCTATAGGCCCCAGCCCCCCGTGACCCATAATTGGAGTTTTGTATTGTATTGACGTAGAATAACTAATTCAGTGCATACCACCACCTACAATAAAGTGGGTGGCGGTATGCACCTCAAAAAGGAGTTTGCAATCCGCTGATAAACACAAAGAAGAAGCCATTTTATGGCTGACTAAATTTAATTGTTCCAGTGTCTTGAAAATAGTTGGTAGTTTCACATAGTGCAGGCTACTGGCAAACATTAGCATGACCGAATAGCACCTTTGTGAGCATTTTACTACAAATATCTGCAATAATACAGCTTCTTATGCTGTCAGTTGGCCAAAAGAATCAACTAGGTAAACCACCACGTGAGGTGGTGGTTTACGCACACAGAAAGCCACAACACCAAGAGACACACATATATAGCTCTTTAAAAAACTGGAGGAGGTGTATCATTTCCATTGTGAGGGGACATCACCTGTGATGCTTTGGCCATTTGGTGCATATCTCTCGGCATGATCCAGGATGTGGGTGCATCAGTATTGAGGGCGCCAGCAGCTGGAGAAAGCCTAAAACACATCAGCTTTCACACATCATGGTTACTTTTGCGAGGTGAAGATGGATTGCTTGTCTGTCTGGGAGGTTGCCATCGAGGACCCATGTTGGTTGTGTAGTGAAGTGGATGTGATAAAGTGTGACCCCATTGCATGGTCCCAGACCTGACCTTCTTCACTGCATGTATCTCACTCTGTGTATGTCAAAATGTCAAATAAGCACAAAGGAGAGAAACTCCACACAGAACACTTCCCTGATTTTGGAGAACTCAGTTAAGATTCACAGTATGCTGTTCAAGTAGACACCAAACTAAACTCAAAGAATATCAAAAATTTAGATATTCTTAATTTCAAAAGACCTTAAAGTCCACACACACGTATTTTGGACTATTTCAGTCAACATACCTGTGAGGCGAGCTGTTAACGGCACACAAACCGCTACAAAGTGTGCACTGGCACCTCCGCTTTACAGGTCATCAGAGTGATCATTGCCTGAGGCTCTGCAACATCTCCGAGCTGAGAAACTAGCTGCCAAACGTGGCTTTAAACTCCGTTCACTGCTGCCCCTCTGCCTCTATTGATTCACTTCAGCTGCCTACATCCGCCTGACACGATGCATTACCACAGTTAGCTGTGGTGGTTAGCGTCATGTTAAAAACAACAGTCTCAACATCACACTCTTTCACAAATAAATCTTTGTTCATCCTCTTTCTCTCTCTCACTCTTTCTTGAACATGCCTGCCAGCGCCGAAAACGACTCCTGCTGAACAAATGAATAATATCCATGACAGCACAGCCGCAATTCAGCATGTTGCCGTGGTTTTACTGTGCCCTCCAGAATTATTAGTGGCCTTACTAAAGATTAGCTCATTACTTTTACAGCTTTTTGGCTCATCTGCACCAAGGGTGCCAATAATTCTGGAGGGCAGTATATATCTTTGCCTCCCACGACTCTGTCTCCGTATCTCTCTAAGTTCATGCATAATTCATTACCCTTTTTTTTTTTTTTTCTGTAAGAAGATATTTGTATACACAGTCAGACCTATACGTACGAGCGTCCACTGACAAGGTCTGATTCCGATGCAGTTAACAAGATATCAAAGTGAAACTTCCTCACGCACCTGTGGACATACATCAACAAATGAGTTTCGTCTACATAGACGCCTTTTTGGATGTCGGTACAGTCAGGAGTTTGAAATGTGAAAATTCAATTCATGACAAGGTATGTTCTTCATTGTTACAGTATAAAAATAATGAATTTAATGGATGGAAACTTGTGATATACATTTCATCTTATGTATTTGTACAGTTTCACTGTTCAGTCACTAGTTAAATGCACACATATCTAACGAGACTGTTGCAGAATTTACTTAAAAAAAACTAGCAATGGAAACTGTAATTATTCAAATATGTTGTTTCATGAAGGAGATATGTCAAATTTTGCCATTTCTGTAGGCAGCCATCTTGAAAGTGGCAGCCATTTTGATTTATTGTTTCGCTCATCAGCTAAGTTTGAAGAATACTCCATTATGAATGTTCTTCCCAAGATGAATTATTGTGTCATCATTTGAACAATTTTGTTCAAAATCAACAGCTAGATCCTGTGCTTTCAGCTTCAATGTCCCAGACTCAAACTGGCCAGAGATATTCAGCAGAGACTGAAGGTGATGACTGGTTGGCATCTCTTATGGCACCTAAACCTTGGGTTCAGGTGGAATGACATTGTGCCAAATAAATTATTTGACTAGCAGCAGTGCCCGATGTAAACAAGGTGCTGTTGTTGAATTCCTCACGCACCTGTGGACATACATCACCAAATAAGTGTTGTCTATGTAGACGCCTTTTTGGATGTCAGTACAGTCAGGAGTTTGAAATGTGAAAATTCAATTCATGACAAGGTATGTTCTTCATTGTTACAGTATAAAAATAATGAATTTAATGGATGGAAACTTGTGATATACATTTCATCTTATGTATTTGTACAGTTTCACTGTTCAGTCACTAGTTAAATGCACACATATCTAACGAGACTGTTGCAGAATTTACTTAAAAAAAACTAGCAATGGAAACTGTAATTATTCAAATATGTTGTTTCATGAAGGAGATATGTCAAATTTTGCCATTTCTGTAGGCAGCCATCTTGAAAGTGGCAGCCATTTTGATTTATTGTTTCGCTCATCAGCTAAGTTTGAAGAATACTCCATTATGAATGTTCTTCCCAAGATGAATTCTTGTGTCATTGTTATGACCGGCTCAAAGCCATAACAAAAATGGAGACCATGCCGGAGTAACATGCATAAAATAAGAATTTATTTAACAAAAACAAAGATGAGGTGTGGATGTCAGCATCAGTGGTGAAGGCAGGTGTTTGGATGTATTGTACATGTATGTGTGCGAAGATGTGTGATATGTGAAATTAAAAAGCAAACTCAAAGGTGCATGTCGAGGACCCAGAGCCCGGCAGCAGCACGTCAGGACCCGAAGCAGCAGAGAGGGAGAGCTAAGTGGAAGAACAGGCGACGCTTTATAGTGCGTCCTCTGGAAATGAGCACCCTGCAGACAAAGAAGAGGGCAAAACAAACAACCAAATGCCCGGCTCACAAGGCCCAGGGCCATAACACCCCTCCTCTCACAAAAAGGGGACCCATCAGGGACCTTTACAAACCCCATACAAAAAAAATTTAACTCATGAAAGGAGTCAAACCACAGAATATTTGAACAGTGTGCCAATCTAATGTACCTCTAGAAGGTGGACAATGTGTGAACCAGGTCACAACATTGTCGTAGACGTTTGGACCACAGAGGTATCCAGGCACCTAAAACACTAGAAGTTTAGACAGAGATCTCGTGGCAAACAGGCACAACAGAGCAGAACACCTGGTCACCAATCTTCACAGGTGTCTGCCAGGCAAAGTTGTTCAATGCGCCCGAGACAATGCATCCGCCACCACATTATCACATCCTTTAATATGTCGTATTTCAAGGCAATAAGATTGAAGCTATATTGCCCAACGCATTAAAGTTGGTTGGGAGACTGAGACTGCTGAGGAAGGTCAGCGGGTTATGATCGGAAAAAACAGTTACCAGACCACATCCGACATAAACACTAAAATGCTGTGAAGACCAAATCAAAGCAAGTGTTCTTTTTCAATAACGGAATAGTTCCTCTGATAACGATTGAATTTTCTTGAAAAGAAACAAACTGGTCTATTCACCCCCCATCATCTGCCTGCAACAGCACAGCGCCTGCACCAACCGAACTTGCATCGACCTCCAACTGAAATGCCCTGTCCCACCTAGGAGCAGCCAAAACAGGTGCATTTGAAAGTAACGCCTTGACACGCTCAAATGCTTTCTGGCATAGATTGGTCCACACAAATTTTACCTTTCCTTTTAAAAGGTCGGTCAGGGGCGCTACCACAGTAGAAAAATTTTTACAGAAACACCTGTAATAGCCCACCATCCCCAAAAACCGCATCAGCTCCTTTTTTGTAGTGGGTAAAGGAAATTGAGCAATGGCCTGGACTTTAGCCCGCACAGGCCTCACAGTGCCCTGGCCAACCACACGACCCAGGTATACCACCGTGCCTTTAGCAAACTCACCTTTAGGCAGGTTCACAGTTAGATTGGCCTGAGCCAAGCAGTCAAACACAGCTCCAAGCCACTCCAAATGCTCTTGCCAGCTATTTGCGAAAACAACCAGGTCGTCCAGGTACACAGCACAGCCTTCCAAGTCCCGCACAACTAAATTCATAAGGCGCTGAAATGACGCTGATGCATTTCTCAAACCAAACGTCATGACGTTGTACGAGTATAGGCCACTAGGGGTTATAAAAGAAGAAATTTGCTTGGCCCTTTCTGTCAGGGGGACCTGCCAATACCCCTTTAACAAGTCCAGCTTGGTCACAAAGATCGTCCCACCCACTTGGTCCACATAGTCCTCCATTCATGGCAAAGGAAAGGAGTCAGGTTTTGTGACTGCATTTACTTTACGAAAGTCAGTGCAGAAATGTGGACTCCCATCAAACTTAGGGACCAGAAGGCAAGGAGAAGCCCAGCTAGAATCAGAAGGCACCGCAATATCATTCTCAATCATATAACCCACTTCTGCCTCGAGATGATTGCATTTTTCAGGATGTACTCTAAAATCTTTGCCTTATAGGCTTAGCATCTCCAACATCAATTTCGTGCTTTAACCAAGTGGTGCGTGATGGAGTATCACCAAAAATACAAGGAAAGCTGTGAATTAACTGGACCAACTGATCTCTTTGCCATGGCTCCAAGTGGCCCAAAAAACTTTCCAACCTTTTCAAAGACTATTTTTCAACCGACCAGTTACAATAGCATCATCCGGACCAGGAAGATCATCAACATCCAGCTCTGCCACAACTGGAGATCCTGATGGAACAGACATACAGACAGGATGAGCTACAGAATTCAAAACTGAGTCAGGCTCACGAGCAACAGAAGGTCTCAACAGATTAACATGAAACAGTTTTGTGCGTGACCTACGGTCAGGTGTAGAAATTAAATAGTTCAAATCTGACAGCTTCTTTAGCACAGAATAAGGACCACAATACTTGGCATGAAAAGGAGATGTAACCAACGGCATCAAGGCCAGAACCTGATCACCAGGAAAAAACTCTCTATGCTCTGTCTTAGAGTCATAGCGCTTTTTCATTTTAGACTGTACTCCCGCAAGCTTTTTCTTAGCAGTTTCCTGAGCCAAATGTAGTCTATATCGGAAGCCATTCACAAAATCCACTAAATTACCTGGAGGGTCAGAATCTCTCCAACCATCCTATAACAATGCCAGGGGACCACTGACCTTATGGCCAAATACCAGATCATTAGGGCTAAACCCTGTGCTTTCCTGGACCACCTCTTGAGCAGCCAGCAACATCCATGTTAAGGCCTCTTCCCAATCACCCTGCATTTGGACACAAAAAGAACACAACATGGCCTTTTGAGTCTGGTGAAATTATTCAAGCGCACCCTGACTCGCAGACAAGCATGACAAGCAGAAGAAAGATTATGTGTCACATTTAGTTGTTTAAGGACCTGTGCAAACAATTTCAAACAAAAGTTCGATCCCCTGTCAGATTGCAGCACACGTGGGACACCAAAAACAGAAAAAAACTGAGACAATGCACGGACTACAGATTTTGCAGTAATGGTACGAAGAGGATATGCAGCCGGATACCGAGTGCACAGACACATCACAGTCAACAAGTAACGGGCCCCAGACTTAGACGGTGGCAGTGGGCCTACACAATCTATTAACAAATGTTCAAATGGTTGTCCTATAGCTAAATTGGACACAGTGGAGCTGGTTTCAAAGACTGATTGGGCTTACAAGTCACCTGACATGTGTGACATGATTTTATGTACGCGGACACATCTCTTTGTAAACGAGGCCAAAAGAAATACCTCATAACACGGTCATAAGTTTTCCTGACCCCCAAGATCTATAAAACCACAGGCCGAAATTTAAAAGGAACAACCACTTGATACACAGGATCACCAATAAACTCATCTAACTGAGGTGTCCATTTTCTCATCAACACATCATTGTACACAAAGTTGCCATGAGACTTGTTCCTAACCTCCACTGCAGAACAAACCTCCTCCCACAAAGCTGCCAAAGTGTTGTCTTCCTTTTGCTCTTTTACCAAATCACTGCAAGAAATAGACCAGGGAGCCACAGGCACAGTCAAATCATTTTTAGAGTCATCATCAGAATACTTATCTTTCTGCTTCCTTGAACGGGTTACCACACAGGCACCAGACACATCTGGAAACTGCACTTCATTCTCATCAGGCTTACTACGCAGCACAGGAACATCAGTCACCTTCACAGGTGGAGGGACATCTGCCCACACCCGGCTACCTGCAATGTCATTGCCCAAAATCATGTCCACCCCGTCCACAGGTAAGGCTGGAAGTACCCCAACAGCCACCTCACCCTGGAAAAGATCACAATGAAGCATCATGTTATGCTGTGGCACACTCAAAACATTCATGCACATCCCCATAACAGGAATGTCTGAGCCAACAGAATTTTTTATTTGAGAATGGCAAAGCAGAAGCCACAATAAAGGAGTCAAAAGCACCAGTGTCACGTAAAATTCTTACGCGCACCTGCTCTTCACTGTCCACCAGGGACACAAAACCATCAGTAGGCAAATATGACTCCAACTCAGGCTTAACAGTAACTTTTGCCACTTCCTGCCCCTTCACAACAGATGCAGTGCACATGGCAGGCTTAGCACTACCAGTACCCTGTTTAAGACGAGACTTCAGTGCATAACAGTCACTTTTCCAGTGTCCGCGCTTGTGACAATAATTACAAACTTGTTCAGACTCCCGTGAAAACCTTCCATTTCTAGACTCGAAATCAGGCCTTTTTGAAAAACCTCCACGTGGACCCGAGCAACCCAAACTACTCCCAGATGAATGAGTCAGATAATAATCATCAGCAAGCGCCGCAGCCTCCGCCACAGACTTAACTCCACGCTCAACAATGTAAGTTGCAATAAACTCAGAAACAGAATTTTTAAATTGTTCCAACAAAATTAAATCACGGAGACCTTCAAAAGTGGTGACATTAGCCGAGGAGCACCAACTGTCAAAATGAGTACACAGATCCCGCATAAACTCCAAATGAGACTTTTCACCATGTTTCCACCCCCGAAAACGCTGTCTATACGCCTCAGGCACTAACTCATAGGCTTTAAGTACAGTAGATTTAACAGTACTATACTCCACACAGTCAGCAGTATTCAAAGCAGAAAAAGCCTGTTGAGCTTTACCACTCAGAACACACTGTAACAACAACATGTGTGTAGAATCTGACCAACCACGAGTCTCAGCTAAACGCTCAAACAAAGAAAAAAACGTTTCTGGGTCTTTTCATTAAATTTTGGAACCAATCTCAAATCACCCAAATCATCCGATGTAACTCCCGCATGCACACCCAGAGGGCGCTCCACACCATCCTGCTTACCTTCAACAATAAGCTGAAGTTTCTGCCTCTCCACCTCAATTTTAGCCATTTCCAACTCCTGACGCCATCTTTCAGATTCCTGCTCAGCTTCTAATTTCAACAAAAGCAATTCCTTCTGCTGTTCAAAAGATAAACCAGAGGCACTCGTCCCAACAGACAGAGACAAGTCCCCAACCGCACCAGGCCCAACAGTACCAGGCTTTAAAACACCAGTCTCAAACAACTTGGACTTCAAATTACCTTTAATATATTCTTTAGTTCTCTGAGTTGTACCAACTTCAACCTTATAATGTGCTGCCAACATTAAAAGTTGCTTTTTTGTACAAACATCCAAGCCATTTTCACATGGCGACTCAATAAAATCTTCAACAACTTCATCCATGGTGAAACTCCACAAGAGACCAAACAGAAGCATAAGAGAGAATCCTTCTAATGCACACCACCGGCTTTAACGATAGCCAACCAAAGACGAGGACGCCCCGCTAAACTACCTACCCACCAACTTACATACTCAACCCTAGTCTTCGTGAGGCGTAGCGGTGGGTTTTTAAGCACTTATAACCCAGTGGCACGCTACAGGCGACCAGCACGTTGGCAACCACACGAAACCACGGAAATGCACCCGAGCCGAAGTAGGGAAAGGGAAAAAGTGGAAGCTCCACCCGCCGTACCTCCGCACTAAAAAAACCCACGGTGAAACCCCTATTGGGAAACGCCGCTACAACCTACAAGGGGACACCCGTCTAAACTTAACACCAGTGCACATCAGAGGATTCACACTTACCCTCCAAGTCTCCACAAAATAACGCATTGCGTCCCAAAACCATGGAAAAATGCTCCCTCAAGCTGCACAAACAACGCAACCGAACTTGACTTCCGGCATGTCTCCAAAAAGCGAAAACTAACCAAATAAGGAAAATGACGTCATGGGCTTCCCCCAACACACGCCAATCAGAACGCACAGATAACTCAAACAAGGCCAAAAGCCGACAAAATACAAGAGCTATCCAATACGCACAAGCGCCCAGTCCAACACCGTAATCCACAACAGAAACACGGTTTAGACAAAATTACTTAAACTACAACATGTTACTAAACCTAAAAACGGACAAGCCCCCAATTTGTTATGACCGGCTCAAAGCCATAACAAAAATGGAGACCATGCCGGAGTAACGTGCATAAAATAAGAATTTAACAAAAACAAAGATGAGGTGTGGATGTCAGCATCAGTGGTGAAGGCAGGTGTTTGGATGTATTGTACATGTATGTGTGCGAAGATGTGTGATATGTGAAATTAAAAAGCAAACTCAAAGGTGCATGTCGAAGGACCCAGAGCCCGGCAGCAGCACGTCAGGACCCGAAGCAGCAGAGAGGGAGAGCTAAGCGGAAGAACAGGCGGAGCTTTATAGGGCGTCCACCGGAAATGAGCACTCTGCAGACAAAGAAGAGGGCAAAACAAACAACCAAATGCCCCGCCCACAGGGCCCAGGGCCGTAACAGTCATCATTTGAACAATTTTGTTCAAAATCAACAGCTAGATCCTGTGCTTTCAGCTTCAATGTCCCAGACTCAAACTGGCCAGAGATATTCAGCAGAGACTGAAGGTGATGACTGGATGGCGTCTCTTATGGCACTTGAACCTTGGGTTCAGGTGGAATGACATTGTGCCAAATAAATTATTTGACTAGCAGCGGTACCCAGTGTAAACAAGGTGCTGTTGTTGAATTCCTCAAGCACCTGTGGCCATTCATCAACAAATGACTGTTGTCTATGTAGTCACCTTTGAGGATGTCAGTACAGTCAAGAGTTTGAAGTGTGAAAATTCAAAGTAGTTTTATCATCGGGAACCATCTTGACCCTTTTTTGGGGGACTATGATGATGTAATCGTCACACAATTTTTTGGAAAACAGTAACACCGTCAAGTTCAACCAATATGTGGACACCTTGCAAAACCTGCACACAGGCTTGACACAGGTTTTTCCTGCAAAAGATGTAATTTTTCATCATGACAATGCTCGTCAACCCATGAATTGACAAACACAGAATGCACTGCAGCTGCTATCTTGTCACACCCACTGCACAGTTCAAATCTCAAACTTTCAGATTTTTCCCTGAAAGAACGAACACCAGAATGGATACCGAAACAGTAATGATGCAGTGGTGCAGGCCACTGTGCGTTGCTGGTGAAAAGACAATACATCTGATTTCTTCACAAGTGGAATGCAAAAAACAACCAAACAAACAAAAAACAAAACAAAAAACAAACACCACAAAAACGATGAAAAATGCAATTAAGTGAAAAAGTAGTGACACTGCCTGATAGATAACATTCCATTCTTTAAGCAGATATGTAATTTATGTGTGTATCTTGTGTTTTATTGAAATAACTAGCTGAGGAAGGTGGATCTGATTCAGAGACTGAAAAGAAAACTTTGTCTTTACCAACAAAGCTATCACTTCCCACCTATCCCAGACTCCAGAGAACCTTTAGGGCTTTAGTCAAGCTGTCTCAAAGAGAGACAGCCACTACTACTACTACTACTACTACTATGTTGCTCCTACTTGCAAAAATTAAGTGGCAAATGTTTAAAGGACAAAAAAAAAAAAAAAAACAGAATGTAAAAGTCTAAGTTTAGAGGAAAAGGAAGAGAATAGAGAAGTATAACACTAATCTTTCAGTACATTTGCCAGTGATGATGCAACACAAAAAAACGGTCTCTTCCCTTGACTACTACTATTACTACTACTACCACTACTACTACTAATAATAAATAGTTACTACTGCTCAATAGCCTATGCCACTCCCTGTATGTCAAAGTACATATATGCCAAGTTTGGCTAAATTCCGAGGTGATGTTTCGACAGGAGAGGGACACACACACACACACACACACACACACACACACACACACACACACACACACACACACACACACACACACACACACACACACACACACACACACACACACACAGTTGTCACGCATGTAATAATAATTAAGTGATGAAATACAACTCCTTTGTGCACTGGGCTCTGTTTTAGACCAATATTATGCACACTGCAAATCGCAAAATGCAGTTGGACATGGTTGAAATGCATGTTTGCTATGTGCTTTACACCATGTAACCAAAGATTGTCATGATTGAGCCCCAAATTTTGGGATCACATGAATAGATCCAAGTATTCCGTTTCAGTGTCAGTTGGTTCGTTAAACACTTAGTGGTATTGTCACCACCCAAGCTGTTAACTCGCTGCACCCTGGCCAGCATCACGTTAACTCGCTCTGTGCTTCTGCCTTCAGGGACACAGCCAGAAAAAATCAGAATCTGTCTAAATCGTTTTGCTTGTCCAGGCTGCTAAATCACAAATGTGTGATGTGAGTTTATTCGAGCTGTGGTTGAAGGCCAAATGAATGACAAATGACACAAATTACTCCAAGGAGCCAGAAGTCGCACTTAGAGGAATAACTGAAAGTGAGCAGATTGAGCCAAAATACATGTCATTCCTTCAGGAACCAGGGGTCAATGGATCAGCTGACGGGAGAACTGGAAGTGGAGTATATAAATAAACCAGAAATGTGAATGCACTAGCAGCCAAATGAGCTAAGCCTTTTTACTCAAAGTTTCTTAAGGAGCTGGCTCTGCACAACAAATAATTATCTCCAACAATTCAGCAGCTCCACTGTTGTTGCCTAGTGGCTTCATTTACTGTATATGCACTGAACTCAATAAGAAAATAATATCACATGCATGTGCACCATAATGAAAGTATTTTAAATGGTTATGGGGCAAAATATTTTCCCCCCTTTACCATTTTTGCTCGTAGTTCTCACAGCAGAATATTAATTCCAAGCGGGCCAGGTTGGATCTAGGTTCAGCTCCACCCACTTATGTTGCATATTTCTAACATACACTCAACAAAAATATAAACGTAACACTTTTGGTTTTGCTCCCATTTTGTATGAGATGAACTCAAAGATCTAAAACTTTTTCCACATACACAATATCACCATTTCCCTCAAATATTGTTCACAAACCAGTCTAAATCTGTGATAGTGAGCACTTCTCCTTTGCTGAGATAATCCATCCCACCTCACAGGTGTGCCATATCAAGATGCTGATTAGACACCATGATTAGTGCACAGGTATGCCTTAGACTGCCCACAATAAAAGGCCACTCTGAAAGGTGCAGTTTTGTTTTATTGGGGGGCGGGGGGATACCAGTCAGTATCTGGTGTGACCACCATTTGCCTCATGCAGTGCAACACATCGCCTTCGCATAGAGTTGATCAGGTTGTCAATTGTGGCCTGTGTAATGTTGGTCCACTCCTCTTCAATGGCTGTGCGAAGTTGCTGGATATTGGCAGGAACTGGTACACGCTGTCTTATATGCCGGTCCAGAGCATCCCAAACATGCTCAATGGGTGACATGTCCGGTGAGTATGCCGGCCATGCAAGAACTGGGACATTTTCAGCTTCCAAGAATTGTGTACAGATCCTTGCAACATGGGGCCATGCATTATCCTGCTGCAACATGAGGTGATGTTCTTGGATGTATGGCACAACAATGGGCCTCAGGACCTCGTCACGGTATCTCTGTGCATTCAAAATGCCATCAATAAAATGCACCTGTGTTCTTCATCCATAACAGACGCCTGCCCATACCATAACCTCACTGCCACCATGGGCCACTCGATCCACAACACTGACATCAGAAAAACGCTCACCCACACGACGCCACACACGCTGTCTGCCATCTGCCCTGGACAGTGTGAACTGGGATTCATCTGTGAAGAGAACACCTCTCCAACGTGCCAAATGCCAGTGAATGTGAGCATTTGCCCACTCAAGTCGGTTACGACGACGAACTGGAGTCAGGTCGAGACCCCGATGAGGATGACGAGCATGCAGATGAGCTTCCCTGAGACGGTTTCTGACAGTTTGTGCAGAAATTCTTTGGTTATGCAAACCGATTGTTTCAGCAGCTGTCCGAGTGGCTGGTCTCAGATGATCTTGGAGGTGAACATGCTGGATGTGGAGGTCCTGGGCTGGTGTGGTTACACATGATCTGCGGTTGTGGGGCTGGTTGGATGTACTGCCAAATTCTCTGAAACGCCTTTGGAGATGGCTTATGGTAGAGAAATGAACATTCAATACACGAGCAACAGCTCTGGTTGACATTCCTGCTGTCAGCATGCCAATTGCACGCTCCCTCAAATCTTGCAACATCTGTGGCATTGTGCTGTGTGATAAAACTGCACCTTTCAGAGTGGCCTTTTATTGTGGGCAGTCTAAGGCACACCTGTGCACTAATCATGGTGTCTAATCAGCATCTTGATATGGCACACCTGTGAGGTGGGATGGATGATTTCAGCAAAGGAGAAGTGCTCACTATCACAGATTTAGACTGGTTTGTGAACAATATTTGAGGGAAATGGTGATATTGTGTATGTGGAAAAAGTTTTAGATCTTTGAGTTCATCTCATACAAAATGGGAGCAAAACCAAAAGTGTTGCGTTTATATTTTTGTTGAGTGTAACAGCCCACTGTGACTGAACTCAAAGAAAGCACCAAAACTGTAGTATTTGTCAAGTCTGGGACCATGCACTGCTGCTCTGCTTCACTGCATCCATGGTGCCACAGAACAGTGTTGGGTCTTGAACGGTGACCACCAAGGCACACCAATTCTCACATCTCTAGAATAACCATCTATCTGTAACAGCCAGGTGAAACGTGGTTTTCCCCTTATCCTTTTCTACCCACTGGGGTAGAGATGTTTAGATTAAATGCCATTTAAGCCTTTATGTTCCAAATCCAGTTTAGTACATTTCTGAGAGAGTGATTTAAGTAACACCACAGCCTGAGGCAGGTTCAGTTTCTTTTTAGCAGTTTTGACAAACTCTGACATGCTTAATCCTTATCAGGATCTGGACAGCATGGTCCCAAATTCGACTTGGTTAATGAAACCTCATTTGGGATGAACCACAAAGTCATCTTGGTGAGAAATGCACAGAAGAAAGATTATGTTTGAAGTAGAGAAACATTTGCAGAGGATATTTCACAAGGTAAAGGAAGACCTGGTTGCACCTTGTCCTGCAGAGTTTTTGATTTAACACGACACTGTGAGACAGTGGAAATGATATTTTCTGTAAGACATATTAAAAAGAAAATATTAGGATAAGATGACAAAGTGGTTAAGGAGGTGGGTTGCTAATCTGTTGTGCTCTGTATGCATGGGTTTGGATCCTGTTCTCATTGAAGAACATCTGTTTTAATCAGGTTTACTTGAGCATTTTTTCTCATCAATATTCATATGGAAAGCTTGGCCTGATTGGTCATTCGAAAGCATAGACAAAAAATACATTTTATGCATCCCACGATGGAATCATATTTATATATTTGAAACACTTCTGAAATTTGCCTTAACACAGTTGACAAAGCATTTGAAGTAGTGTTTTGAGTTGTCACTCCTGAGTTAAATGTTTAGTCCATTTTTTAAATTCTTGTTTTCTCTTTCATTTTTTTGTAAATTTCTGCTGAAATTTGACATGTATTGGTCATCATGTTTTCCCTGTAGCTGCCAGCTTATTTTTCAGCTGATGTGAAGAGTGGGAGACACTGACAAATGTTTGGGACAAACAAATCATAGGATATTAGGATCAAAACACTCCAGCCTTTGCAGCAAAATTAGGAAATCTCTTGGTAATTGACTGAGATGTCTGATTGTAAACGGTTTCTGCATGACATTGACGCTGTCTTATTTCACAGTTTGTCTAAGACTGTGATGGATGAAAAGTGTATTTCTTGTTTCCTTGATCCATGACTGGTCAGGCTTGTGTAAGATCTGTGGTGTAAACTATTGCTGTTTATGTTGAAGATTCTTAACTGATCGCTCACCACCAGTGATGCCGGTAACGCGTTACTTACTCTAATCTGACCACTTTTTTTAGTAACGAGTAATCTAACGCGTTAATCTTTCCAAATCAGTAATCAGATTAAAGTTACTTCTTCATGTCACTGTGCGTTACTATTATTTTTCATTGTGGGTCGATAGCAGCATTAAACTTGGTCCGTGGGCAGGAGGTTGGGGTTCGACTGAACTGCCCACTTTCAGTGAGCTGTGAGCTTTTCATCCGTGGTTTTTTGCAGCTGCTCGACTCGTTGTCACCTCTTAAAGCACGGTGATCAGCACACCTGCACTGAGCTTTACAAAGACATTTTTATACTTTTTTCCCTCCTTTATTTAGAGCTGAGCCGCTCTGTATCTGCACGTTAAAACAGCTGATCCTCCGCGACGAGTCAACAACTAACACTATTTTCCACTCAAATGCACCTAAACTCTCTTTCTGAGGACCACATGATGTGAAAACACAATAAAACTTTCTTACCTGTAAATCTGGTCATGTTTTCTGCATAAATAAATGTTATCCATTCTTTGTGCTCAAACGCCAAAGTAGGGGCGAATCCAGATGGAATGGGGGCGTGGGGGAGGGATGTGCCCCCCTCACAACACCCCTAGATTAAAGGTCCAGTTTTGAAGCCTTTTTTTACTACAACTACTAATACTACTTAAAATAATATTAATTTCGACAAGTAAAATATTTAGAGAGAATTTAAATGTTAGAAAAATGCTAGAATGAATTTAATAGTTACATTTATAAACAATGTAGGTTCGAAATTGCAAGTTTTACTGTTACAGTGCTGTCAACAGTTAAATATGAGGTCAAGAAAGAGGTCTTTATTTTACTTTTTATAAAACAAGTATTTATTTTCATTGAAGTCAAGAAAGGGTGACTATAAAGTAAGTTTTGGCAAAACAGGTATCATTGTCATGTTGAGGTGGCAGAGGGTTGTTGTCGGCAGCTGGGAAAAGTAACTAAAAAAGTAACTAGTAATCTAACTTAGTTACTTTTACAATTGAGTAATCAGTAAAGTAACTAAGTTACTTTTTCAAGGAGTAATCAGTAATCAGTAATTGGATTACTTTTTCAAAGTAACTGTGGCAACACTGCTCACCACTAGATATTTTATTTATTTTATTTTATTGTGTGTACACCACTGGATGAGTTTCTGGCCTTTTATTGTGGCCAGCCTAAGGCACACTTGTGCAATCATCATACTGTTTAATCAGCATCTTAAAATACCACACCTGTGAGGTGGGATGGATTATCTCAGCAAAGGAGAACTGCTCAGTAACACAGATGTAGACAGATGTGTGAACAATATTTGAGAGAAACAGGGCTTTTGTGCATATAGTAAATGGTTTAAATCTTTGCGTTCAGCTCATGAAAATGGGAACAAAAACAAAAGTCTGTTTCAATTTTTGGTCAGTGTGTGCTTATATATATATATATATATATATATATATATATATGTTGGGAAAGTGTAAGTACACGAACCCACAACAAGGGGCGCAAATGAATGGACAATGGAATAGGTCAAATAACACACTTTACTGTTGTGAATGTGCACAACAAGTACAACAGATTACAATAATGGTCAAAAGTCAATTCACACAGGTGTCGTGTGGGCAGGCTCGAAGATAGGAGACGCCTCTCCAAAGTAGAACCGGAACCACATGGTTTCCTCCACCACCAGACCCCGGGAATACTGGAGCCGCCAAGTCCCGAACTCCCAGGTGGCCACTGCCTCCGCGTGTCGGACCTGGTACTGCTGGCGAGGAACAAAGAACAATTAAAGGAGGGCGCGTTCGCACCCAGGAATCCGAACGGCAGGTAAGCTACCTCCACCTCTCGTTGGAAAGTACTCTCCAGAGCAATGCACAAAAGTCACAAAGATCACTGTCAAACAGTCAGCTGAGTACGTTACCTTCTCGGTAGAAATGATATCTCGGCAAAGAGGTGGAGACGTCGTCCTGCTGATATACTCCTGCCGATCAGATGATTGGTAACAGCTGTTGCAGGTGATGCGTGACAGCTGTCACCCTGGCTGCTCCTGTGAGGCGGCTGCGCCCTCTGGTGCCTGGAGCCCGCACTCCAGACCGGGCGCCCTCTGGTGGTGGGCCAGCAGTACCTCCTCTTCTGGCGGCCCACACAACAGGACCCCCCCCTCAACGGGTGCCTCCTGGCGCCCGACCAGGCTTGTCCGGGTGGCGGCGGTAGAAATCGGCCAGGAGGGCCGGGTCCAGGATGAAGCTCCTCTTCACCCAGGAGCGTTCTTCAGGTCCGTACCCCTCCCAGTCCACCAAATACTGGAAGCCCTGGCCCATCCTACGGACATCCAAGAGCCGGCGCACAGTCCAAGCCGGCTCGCCATCGATGATCCGGGCAGGAGGTGGTGCCGGACCGGGAGTACAGAGGGGTGAGGTGTGATGGAGCTTAATCCGGGACACGTGGAAAACAGGATGGATCCGCAGTGAGGCCGGAAGCTGAAGCCTCACTGCGGCTGGACTGAGTACCTTGATGATCTTGAACGGACCGATGTACCGGTCCTGCAGTTTAGGGGAGTCCACTTGAAGGGGTATGTCCTTAGTAGACAACCACACTGCCTGCCCTGGCCGGTACATAGGGGCCGGGGTCCGCCGACGGTCTGCATGGGACTTCGTCCTCATCTGGGCCTTCAGCAAGGCAGAACGGGCGGCACGCCACACCCGACGGCACTTCCGTAGGTGGGCCTGGACCGAGGGCACACCGACCTCTCCCTCAACCACCGGAAACAAAGGAGGTTGGTACCCCAGACACACCTCGAAAGAGGAGAGGCCGGTGGCTGCCGACACCTGGCTGTTATGGGCATACTCGATCCAGGCCAGATGGGTACTCCAGGCCGCCGGGTGCGCGGCTGTCACGCAACGCAAGGCCTGCTCCACCTCCTGATTGGCCCGTTCTGCTTGCCCGTTGGTCTGGGGATGATACCCGGATGAGAGACTCACCGTGGCCCCAGTTCCCGGCAGAAGCTCCTCCAGACTTGCGAGGAGAACTGGGGACCACGATCCGAAACGATGTCCGATGGTATCCCATGCAGCCGGACGACGTGGTGGACCAGGAGGTCCGCTGTCTCCTGGGCCGTCGGGAGCTTCGGGAGGGCCACGAAGTGGGCTGCCTTGGAGAATCGGTCCACTATCGTGAGGATGGTGGTGTTGCCCTGGGACGGCGGGAGGCCCGTGACAAAATCCAGGCCGATGTGGGACCAGGGGCGATGGGGCACGGGCAGCGGCTGGAGCAGTCCCGAAGCCCTGCGATGGTCAGCCTTGCCCCTGGCACAGGTGGTGCAGGCCTGGATATAATCCCGGACGTCGGCCTCTAGGGACGCCCACCAGAAGCACTGCCGAACAACTGCCACGGTTCTTCGCACCCCTGGATGACAGGAGAGCTTAGAGCCGTGTCAGAAGTCCAAGACTGCAGCCCTAGCTTCTGGTGGGACGTAGAGTCTGTTCTTCAGCCCAGTTCCGGGGTCCGGGTTTCGTGCCAGGGCCTCCCGGACGGTTCTCTCTACGTCCCAGGTGAGGGTGGCCACGATAGTGGACTCCGGGATGATGGGTTCCGGTGGATCCGACAACTCCGTTTTGACTTCATCTTCATGTACCCGGGACAAGGCATCCGATTTCTGGTTCTTGGTCCCGGGACGGTAGGTGATCCGGAAGTCAAAACGGCCGAAGAACAGTGACCAGCGGGCTTGCCTGGGGTTCAGCCGCTTGGCGGTCCTGATATACTCCAGGTTCCGGTGGTCAGTGAAAACCGTGAATGGCACGGACCAATAGATGTCTCCACTCTTCAAGAGCCTCTTTCACCGCAAGGAGTTCTCGATTGCCGACGTCATAGTTCCGTTCGGCCGGGGTCAACCTGCGGGAAAAATAGGCACACGGGTGAAGGACCTTATCGGTCTTCCCGCTCTGGGAAAGCACAGCTCCTATCCCTGAGTCCGAGGCGTCCACTTCAACCACTAACTGGCGACTAGGATCGGGCTGCACCAGAACGGGTGCAGACGAGAAGCGCCGTTTCAACTCCTTGAACGCGGCATCGCAACGATCCGACCAGGTGAAGGGGACTTTTGGTGAGGTCAGGGCTGTCAGGGGGCTAACTACCTGACTGTAGCCCTTAATGAACCTCCTGTAGAAATTTGCAAAGCCGAGGAACTGTTGCAGCTTCCTACGGCTAGTGGGTTGGGGCCAGTCTCTCACCGCCGCAACCTTGGCCGGATCAGGAGCAACGGAGTTGGGGGAGATGATAAATCCCAGGAAGGACAAAGAAGTGCGGTGAAACTCGCACTTCTCGCCCTTCACAAACAGCCGGTTCTCCAACAACCGCTGCAGGACCTGACGTACATGCCGGACATGAGTCTCAGGATCCGGAGAAAAGATGAGGATATCGTCTAGATATACGAAGACGAATCGGTGCAGGAAATCCCGCAAGACATCATTAACCAATGCTTGGAACGTCGCGGGGGCGTTTGTGAGGCCGAACGGCATGACCAGGTACTCAAAGTGACCTAACGGGGTGTTAAATGCCATCTTCCACTCGTCTCCCTTCCGGATCCGAACCAGGTGATACGCATTTCTAAGGTCTAGCTTCGTGAATATTTGGGCTCCATGCAGGGGCGTGAACACTGAATCCAACAAGGGCAACGGGTATCGATTACGAACCGTGATTTCGTTCAGTCCCCTATAATCAATGCATGGACGAAGTCCGCCGTCTTTTTTACCCACAAAAAAGAAACCTGCACCCATCGGGGAGGTGGAATTCCGGATCAACCCGGCGGCTAAAGAGTCCCAGATGTAGGTCTCCATTGATTCGCGCTCAGGTCGTGAGAGGTTGTACAGCCTGCTGGACGGAAACTCAACGCCTGGAACCAAATCAATGGCACAATCGTACGGACGGTGGGGGGGAAGGGTGAGCGCCAGATCCTTACTGAACACATCCACAAGGTCATGGTACTCCACCGGCACCGTCCCCAGATTGGGCGGGACTCTGACCTCCTCCTTAGCCTGGGAACCAGGAGGAACCGAGGAACCTAAACATACCTGATGGCAGGTCTCGCTCCACTGAACCACTACCCCGGACGGCCAATTGATCCGGGGATTGTGTTTTAACATCCAGGGGAACCCTAAAATCACACGGGAGGTAGTAGGAGTCACAAAAAACTCGATCTCCTCCCGGTGATTTCCTGACACCACCAGAGTTACTGGTGGTGTCTTATGTGTGATTGGTGGGAGTAGGGAGCCATCTAGTGCCCGCACCTGCACAGGCGAGGTAAGCGCCACCAGAGGGAGCCCTATCTCCCTGGCCCATCTGCTGTCTAACAGATTCCCTTCAGAGCCCGTGTCCACCAGTGCTGGGGCCTTCAGGGTTAAATCCTCATAAAGGATTGTCACTGGGAGTCGTGTGGCAATATGGGTATGTCCCACGTGAATGTTTTGGCCCACCCCTAACCCAGTGTCTAGGGGCGGGCGTTGGTGTTTTAACCGCTCGGGGCAGTCCCTTACTTGATGCTCTATTGAGCCACAAACAAAGCACGCTCCGCGGGCCAGCCTCCTCTGTCTATCTGGTGCCCTAAATTTGGCCCTGCTCGTGTCCATAGCTTCGTCAACAGGGGGAGCTGTCACCACACGGAGCGTAGAGGCCGTGGAGCGTGGGGAGGGCGGAACTCGGTCGGAACCGGAAGGGAGAGGGACGGCGTGTGCCCGGCCACGCCCTTCGTCTCGTTCCCGACGGCGTTCTTCTAACCGATTGTCTAATCGTATAACGAGATCAATAAGCCCGTCTAAATCCCGCGGTTCGTCCTTGGCCACCAGGAGCTCCTTCAGGACCAACGACAGTCCGTTTACGAAGGCGGCGCGGAGGGCAGTGTTATTCCAGCCAGACCTCGCAGCCGCGATGCGGAAGTCGACTGCATAAGCAGCTGCGCTCCGGCGCCCCTGTCTCATTGACAGCAGCACGGCTGAAGCGGTCTCTCCTCTATTTGGGTGATCGAACACTGTTCTGAACTCCCTCACAAACCCATCATATGTCAGAAGGAGCCGTGAATTTTGCTCCCAGAGCGCTGTAGCCCAAGCGCGTGCCGTGCCGCGAAGCAGATTAATTACATAAGCTATCTTACTAGCATCAGTCGCGTACATGACGGGACGTTGTGCGAAGACGAGCGAACACTGCATAAGAAAGTCCGCGCACGTCTCCACATAACCCCTGTACGGCTCTGGAGGGCTCATGTATGCTTCAGGGGAAGGTGGGAGGGGTTGTTGAATGACCTGTGGAACGTCACTGTTGCGCACAGGATCGACAGGAGGGAGAGCCGCAGCAGCGCCCTGAGGGTGCACCTCCACCTGTGCAGCGAGAGCCTCCACCCTGCGGTTAAGGAGGACGTTCTGCTCGGTCATTAGATCCAACCGAGCCGTAAAAGCGGTGAGGATTCGCTGCAACTCACCGACCATTCCTCCTGCAGACGCCTGTGTGCCCTGCTCTTCCATTGGCCGTTCAACAGCCGGTTGACGCCCCTCGGGGTCCATGACGTTGGCCGAGATATCCTGTTGGGAAAGTGTAAGTACACGAACCCACAACAGGGGGCGCAAATGAACGGACAATGGAATAGGTCAAATAACACACTTTACTGTTGTGAATGTGCACAACAAGTACAACAGATTACAATAATGGTCAAAAGTCAATTCACACAGGTGTCATGTGGGCAGGCTCGAAGATAGGAGACGCCTCTCCAAAGTAGAACCGGAACCACACGGTTTCCTCCGCCACCAGACCCCGGGAATACTGGAGCCGCCAAGTCCTGAACTCCCAGGTGGCCACTGCCTCCGCGTGTCGGACCTGGTACTGCTGGCGAGGAACAAAGAACAATTAAAGGAGGGCGCGTTCGCACCCAGGAATCCGAACGGCAGGTAAGCTACCTCCACCTCTCGTTGGAAAGTACTCTCCAGAGCAATGCACAAAAGTCACAAAGATCACTGTCAAACAGTCAGCTGAGTACGTTACCTTCTCGGTAGAAACGATATCTCGGCAAAGAGGTGGAGACGTCGTCCTGCTGATATACTCCTGCCGATCAGATGATTGGTAACAGCTGTTGCAGGTGATGCGTGACAGCTTTCACCCTGGCTGCTCCTATGAGGCGACTGCGCCCTCTGGTGCCTGGAGCCCGCACTCCAGACCGGGCGCCCTCTGGTGGTGGGCCAGCAGTACCTCCTCTTCTGGCGGCCCACACAACATATATATATATATATATATATATATGTACGTGTGTGTGTGTGTGTGTGTGTATAAACATGATAGTGAACTTGGCAAGAATAGGCATTTCTGAAAATTACAGTATCCAAGCAAGAATTAGACCTCTCGTTCTAACAGATTTATAAAAGGATGCGAGTGGTTTAAGAGAACAAGGCATTCATAATTTTTTCTCTATTTTGAGTTTTTATCATAGGTACAAACAAATTGTACAAGTAATCCATAAATGTAGCAGGACAGGTTCAATAATTGATCAAGTATTTAATGACTTTGACTCAGATTTTTTCCGGATGCCCCCTGGACGCCTCGCTGGAGAGGTGTGCTGGGCGCGTCCCATTGGGAGGAGGCCCCAGGGAAGACCCAGGACACGCTGGAGGGACTACATCTCTCGGCTGGCTTGGGAACACCTTGGGGTTCCCCCGGAGGAGTTGGGGGAGGTGTGTGTGGATCGGGAGGTCTGGGCGGCTTTGCTTGAGCTGCTGCCCCCGCGACCCGACTGTGGATAAAGCAGAAGAAAATGGATGGATTGATGGATTGACTCAGATTTAGTTTGAAAATTATGCAAAAAGTACATCAACTTTATTCTGCAAAACTCTACAATTTTATATGTAGTACAATAATAAATTTATTCACACAGCCTAATTATATCATAATTTTAAGATATGATGGGAGAAGATATTCCTCACTGTAGTTGCCCACAAGGGTAAGTGGCGGTAGGTGGTCTGGTGCCATAAACATGAAACGATTTATGGTATGTCATATTCCGTCCTTGTCCGTGATAGACAACCCTTTCCTATTGCAGACTGTGAATCTTGATGCAGCAATACATTTTAAAAAAATCAATTTTCATGTTGAACCATTGCTTCTTTATTTCCATAAACTTGTTTGGGTGAAACAACTTTTTTCCTTTTGTTTAGCTTTAGCAGGTCCCTTCATTTCACTGCTGGTGCAGGTCTCTTCATCCCACTTGTGCCGCTGAAGATGAACTTTGGTAATTTGAGATTCGTGTTCCTCTATCAGTTGGCAGTGAATATCCATCCATCCATCCATCTTCTTCTGCTTATCCTAGGTCGGGTCGCGGGGGTAGCAGCTCAAGCAAAGCCGCCCAGACCTCCCGGTTCACACACACACCTCCCCCAGCTCCTCCGGGGGAACCCCGATGCGTTCCTGAGCCAGCTGAGAGATGTAGTCCCTCCAGCGTGATCTGGGTCTTCCCCTGGGCCTCCTTCCATTGGGACGTGCCCAGAACACCTCTCCAGCGAGGCATCCAGGGGGAATCCAGAAAAGATGCCCGAGCCACCTCAGCTGGTTCCTTTCGACGTTCATATCTCTGATAATGAAATTTCATCTTCAGAAATAATAAAAACTTCCCTTGTTGGTGTTGCTGACTCAAGTGTTCTGATTGGACACCTCTGACATATATGGTGGGGCATGTGGCCTTTTTTGGTAATTTGGGGGTTTTATTGATGGAAATTCACTATTTTCGCAAATGCTAAGCAGGTTTCAGTTTCCACTAGGTTTACACATGTAATTTACATAATGTTTTATATCTGTTTAATCTGGCATGGTAAACATTTGTAGCATTTATTTATTGAAGAAAATGTCACACGTGGGCAACCATGAAAATGTTGCGTAATATATTTATTTACATGGCTCACATAGAAGCACCAAAATAATGTAGTATATTTTTAATGATAATAATAATTTATTAATGAATCACGCACACATGGGTAACCAGAGGAATGTAGCAATTTATAGTGAATAAGTAGTTAAACTCCCAAATTGAAATAGATTAGGCTAGGCCCCATATAATGGGTCACCAAAATAATTAACAATTTAGGGTTTATTACTTATTATTTAATTATTACTCAGGGCACCACCTATTTGCAGCATAGGTACTTTAATTTAACCCTCTGGGGCTGACGCCGTCGTATACAATGGCTAAGACTAAGCTTTACTAAATTATAATAACATTTTAATGATATGAGATACTTTTTTTGCTGAAAAGTTAACTCCACGGACCTTCGAGCCAGCCATCGGCCATCTTTGTACTCCTCATAGTGTTATGTGGGCCGCTGAAGAGGAGGTACTGCTGGCCCACCACCACCAGAGGGCACCCTGCTTGGAGTGCGGGCTCCAAGCACGAGAGGGCGCCAGACCCAGAAGAAGTGACAGCTGTCACTCATCGCACCAGCTGTCACTCATCATCATCACCATAAAGGCCGGACTGCAACTCCACCTCCTCGCCGAGAAATCGACTACCATTGGAAAGGTAATTTCTCTGCTGACAAACACTTTGTGTGTAATAACCTGAACTTCTATTGCAGCCGTTTTCCTGGAGTGTTGCCTTATCTGGAGGATTGGCGTTTGGTGTGACAGCGACAGCTTCGCCTCACACCCCAACCCAGATAAGTGGTTGACCAGGAGCTGCACGAGTGTGTGTGATTGGAGGTGGAGGTGCTCCTTCCTAACTGTGTTTGGACTGTGGATTACTGAGTGTGCGGATTCACACTCATTCATCTCATCTCTGCTTTCTGCCAGCAGTACCAGGGTCGACAGCCGAAGACAGAGGCCACCTGGGGACTCGGGACTTGGCGGCTCCGGTGTTCTTCAGACCGTTGGTGGTGGAAGCCGTGTGGGACGCAGCTTCTCTCTCGTCGGGGGTCTTCTATCTTCGAGCCTGCCCACACGTCACCTGGTGTTAATTGACTGTGCAAATTCTGTGAATTTAGTTGTGTATTATCACAACATTAAATTGTTACTTTTTGGCTTACTCATTGTCCGTTCATTTGCTCCCCCTGTTGTGGGTCCGTGCTACGACATCTTCACAACATATAGAAGCTATGTGATGACGTGCACAATATGAGTGTCCAATCGGAATTGGTTCACCATCACATGGTTTTCCATAGTCCAATCATGGGGCAGATTCACCTCACGTGACACACCAAAGATTATTTTTAGGAGTGATGTTTTACTAGTTGACCCGTTTGAATAGACCCATTGGTGCTCCAATGAGTACATACTATTCCAGTGCGCCCTGCACCATTACGCACAGCGAAAGTGAAAGCAGGAGCAAAGGAGAGCCTCTGATGACAATCTCACATGCTCAAACAAACAGTGTGTAACTATCAGGATTGCTCCACTAGTTTGCATGTGAATGTTACTGGATAACTCTGTTGCTTTCTCTGTGTAAAGCACTGTTTACCATATCAATGGACAAAACAAAACGCATAGACCATTTTGTATATATTGTTCAAAATGTGCATTTGTGTTTATTGTTTGAACCTTTTTGTTGTACAGCTTTTCACACAAGACCTCAAATTACCTTTATAAAGTGTAAAAACAGTTGTTTATTATAGTTTGCTGTGTGTTTTGAATAAATGTGTGTGGAAAATTATTTTTTGCTTTATTTTTCCTTATAAAACACAACAAAAACATATATTCTGAAAGCACAGGTTGTCCTGAAAAAAGAGACATAAAACTTGATTGTGGAATGCAGGGAGAGCTGTTGGAATTTAGTGATGAATTTTGAAGCCACTTAATTTTAAGAAATTATTAAACAAACATGAATATGTTTAAAAAGTAGCCAAAGGAGCCACCTGTATCCACTGACAACAAACCTTTTTCCTGGAACCTTCAACTGGGTCACTTAGCTGCTGTTGAAGAGTTGTTCGGACGGTCCGTCCATTCAATCAATCAATCAATCAATTTTTTTATATAGCGCCAAATCACAACAAACAGTTGCCCCAAGGCGCTTTATATTGTAAGGCAAGGCCATACAATAATTATGTAAAACCCCAACGGTCAAAACGACCCCCTGTGAGCAAGCACTTGGCTACAGTGGGAAGGAAAAACTCCCTTTTAACAGGAAGAAACCTCCAGCAGAACCAGGCTCAGGGAGGGGCAGTCTTCTGCTGGGACTGGTTGGGGCTGAGGGAGAGAACCAGGAAAAAGACATGCTGTGGAGGGGAGCAGAGATCGATCACTAATGATTAAATGCAGAGTGGTGCATACAGAGCAAAAAGAGAAAGAAACAGTGCATCATGGGAACCCCCCAGCAGTCTACGTCTATAGCAGCATAACTAAGGGATGTTTCAGGGTCACCTGATCCAGCCCTAACTATAAGCTTTAGCAAAAAGGAAAGTTTTAAGCCTAATCTTAAAAGTAGAGAGGGTGTCTGTCTCCCTGATCTGAATTGGGAGCTGGTTCCACAGGAGAGGAGCCTGAAAGCTGAAGGCTCTGCCTCCCATTCTACTCTTACAAACCCTAGGAACTACAAGTAAGCCTGCAGTCTGAGAGCGAAGCGCTCTATTGGGGTGATATGGTACTACGAGGTCCCTAAGATAAGATGGGACCTGATTATTCAAAACCTTATAAGTAAGAAGAAGAATTTTAAATTCTATTCTAGAATTAACAGGAAGCCAATGAAGAGAGGCCAATATGGGTGAGATATGCTCTCTCCTTCTAGTCCCCGTCAGTACTCTAGCTGCAGCATTTTGAATTAACTGAAGGCTTTTTAGGGAACTTTTAGGACAACCTGATAATAATGAATTACAATAGTCCAGCCTAGAGGAAATAAATGCATGAATTAGTTTTTCAGCATCACTCTGAGACAAGACCTTTCTGATTTTAGAGATATTGCGTGAATGCAAAAAAGCAGTCCTACATATTTGTTTAATATGCGCTTTGAATGACATATCCTGATCAAAAATGACTCCAAGATTTCTCACAGTATTACTAGAGGTCAGGGTAATGCCATCCAGAGTAAGGATCTGGTTAGACACCATGTTTCTAAGATTTGTGGGGCCAAGTACAACAACTTCAGTTTTATCTGAGTTTAAAAGCAGGAAATTAGAGGTCATCCATGTCTTTATGTCTGTAAGACAATCCTGCAGTTTAGCTAATTGGTGTGTGTCCTCTGGCTTCATGGATAGATAAAGCTGGGTATCATCTGCGTAACAATGAAAATTTAAGCAATACCGTCTAATAATACTGCCTAAGGGAAGCATGTATAAAGTGAATAAAATTGGTCCTAGCACAGAACCTTGTGGAACTCCATAATTAACTTTAGTCTGTGAAGAAGATTCCCCATTTACATGAACAAATTGTAATCTATTAGACAAATATGATTCAAACCACCGCAGCGCAGTGCCTTTAATACCTATGGCATGCTCTAATCTCTGTAATAAAATTTTATGGTCAACAGCTGTTTTACAACTACCCTTTCAAGAATTTTTGAGAGAAAAGGAAGGTTGGAGATTGGCCTATAATTAGCTAAGATAGCTGGGTCAAGTGATGGCTTTTTAAGTAATGGTTTAATTACTGCCACCTTAAAAGCCTGTGGTACATAGCCAACTAACAAAGATAGATTGATCATATTTAAGATCGAAGCATTAAATAATGGTAGGGCTTCCTTGAG